>NC_088793.1:122147473-122485409 GCF_011386835.1 Chrysemys picta bellii
ATTTTTTCTTATCCAACTTTTTTTTTTTACCTTTGCATAAAAAACAAATAAAAGAAAGGCCTCAGTAGCTGACTGTCATGCCCTAAAATCAGCTTGATAAAGTACTTACCTTCATTCTAGCCATTAATCGTACTTTCACCCTGCATTTGCCATGCACATAACCATTTCATTCTCCTCCCCCCCCCATCATCCTTTTTGCATGGATAGAAGTTAGTCTTCATGAGAAAGTTGATAAATGTTGACTTTTAGAATGAAATAGCTTGACAGCTCTGAGCTTTAGTGAAAATTAGAAGAAAAAAAGTCCAACGTTCTAAAAGTGCCTTTCATCGCACCTGAAATATTTTCATCAGAAACTTTGGCACTTCATCCAGTGCCTTTGATGTTGGCTGTAAAACAAGACAATCCATCTTATTAGCTGGGCAGGACTGCCCTTCAAAGAGTGGTGAAACTACTGCTTGTAAACATCAGTCAATTTGAAATACCTACTTTCTTGCTATATGTGTTGTCTTTATACTTACCATACCTAAGAAGAAAAAAAGAGAGATTCTTCAGCTTGTTCTTTTATATATATAAAAAAAATTACTCCTTTTAGCCAGCTGTGATGTATATTGATTAAATATTTATGATCCAATCAGTTTACTGTCTTTCATTAAACAAAATTAGGACAAAAATGTATACCATTTTTATATGAAAAATGCTACAAGCTTCTGCAGCTCAAGCCCATGTGAATAAGTAAAGCGCAATATCAAGTCCAACTTTCCAGGCCAATGAATATGAAATTCAAGGGAACATGGTTAAAGAGAGAATTAGTAACAAATTAAGGTTCATGTATCAAAGCTAGCTGATAACTTTTAACTCTTTTAACTCTTAATACAAGGAGAGTGTTTATGCTTGTTATGAAACCAAGATGTGCTGAAGTAATACAAATGATCACTTTTAAATATCAATCACATACTCTGTGGTAAATATTAAAAACAAAATGCTCCGAAAATAAATAAATAAAACTTCCAATATTCCACAAGGGAGCATTTAAAATGGTGTTGGATTTAAAAAAATATATTTTGGAGATAATTTTTGGGTTTTCAGTGCACATATCTATCATTTTATTTGTCAATTAGCACAAACCACAATATGCAATCATGCAGTGTTATCTCTGTTAAAAAAAATAAAACAGATTTAGTTAATGTCACAAGTTCTCTTTCACAAGAGATGTTTACCATTGTTTTAACCATTTTTCATTATTGCAAACATTTTTTCACTTTTCAAGCTACATAAAAAAGTTGTTTCTTCTTGTAATGTTATAATATTCTGCCTTCCAAGAACACTGTGATGTCAACATTGAGAAAACTTTAATTAAGCACTGATTTATAATGATTTATAATTAGCAAAATACAGTTTATGAATCAGACTCTTTTACTACTATAGTTGCCACAATTCAAGATAAATGTGTCCTTCTAGTAATTGGGATACACTCAGAAAAATCCTTAGACTTTAATGGTGCCTTAAAACTGCCCCTCTTTCTCCAAAACTATTTTTCTAGGGGTGCTGCTTAATAGAGAACATGGGGGGAAACGGCTCAGACTGATCAGGGGAACTTTTCCACTTACAGCCAAATTATTTTTTTATAACTTTCTCGTTACAGGCAGTGATAGTGGCAATGAAGAGCCTGATCTTACAAACCCTTACTTGTATGAATGCCCACCTAATTTCAATGCACAAAGGCTTGCAGAATCATGTGCTACCCTGTTTCCCCGAAAATAAGACAGTGTCTTATATTAATTTTTGCTCCCAAAGATGCGCTAGGTCTTATTTTCAGGGGATGTCTTATTTTTCAGAAATGAAAAATGCCTTATTATCGGTGGATGCCTTATTATCGGGGAGGTCTTATTATCGGGGGGATGCCTTATATTACAACGAGAGGCAAAACTGTAAGTAGGCCTTATTTTCGGAGGATGTCTTATTTTCGGGGAAACAGGGTAGACAAGGGAAAACATATTGCTTGTTTATGCATCTCCTGAAAGCAGATTCTATCCAATCTGAACTTAGTAACATGTGGCTAAATGAAGGGGGACTTCTGCCTGTTTATTTATGTATTTGTTAACCAAAATGATTCTGCATGTCCTGACCAGGATGTGGTAACTGCCTAATGAAATTCAATATAAAGTCATATTCATCCTATCATAAATCCTATTTCATATTTGTAGACATGTATGCTGTAAGGAAATTCTGAAAACAACAAAATAAAACAGAATATGCCACAGTAAACAAGGAAAATATCTGGGTTATCTGGAAGTAACTCTAAAAATAAAGTGTCATAATATTGTGAAGTTTTACACAATACTTATCAAAGCCCTAGTAAAGCTTTCCCAGGCTGCTGTGTGTGGACTCACATGCTGGGCCTGCATGCTTTTAAGTTTCCCTGGGTTGTTGAACAGGCTCCAGAACTGTCAGTGGCTTTGGCCTCTTCAGCACTCTTCCTGGGCACAGTCTCATTGTCTGCTACCATTTCCAGAAGTGGGAACCCATGGTCCCCAGTACCAGTACTGACCCCCCACTGATCACCCTTTAGCCAACACAAGAGATATACAGGTCCATGTATAATAAGAAGCACTTGTACCCATTCCCTGCTTCAGTTTCCTCCTTACTCTTGATCATTCTTTGGAATTTAGCTCAGTGTTATTTCAAGGGTTTCAGGTCCCCTCTATTAGGTTGCACTTCTCCACCTTATGGCTTATCCTCTGAAGCATGACATCTCCTCTGACCTCTGCTGTCAGCTTCCTTCAACTCCAGCTGTTCAGACAATCAAAAAATTTCTCCCTTGCTCAAGACACCTGCTCCTTTTGCTCCTCTTCCTGTAATTCTCTCAACGTGTTTTTTTTAACTCTACGTTGACACCTCTGTCTCTATGGTTATGTCTATACTTGAAACTGGAGGTGTGTTTCACGACAAACATATATATTCATGCTAGTTCCCATCAAGCTAGCATGCTAAAACTAGGGTTGTTGAGGCAGTTTGGGCAATGGTGAGTGGCGGCATGGGCTAGCCACCCCAAGTGCGTACCCACAAGGCCTGGATGGTTTTGTGCTCAGGGCAGCTAACCCACGCCACTGTTCGCCACAGCCTGTCCTACTGCGGCTACTCTACTGTTTTTAGCACACTAGCTTGATGAGAGATAGTGCGAGTATGTCTATTTGAGCTGGGAATCATGCTCCAGCTCCAAGTGTAAACGTAGTCTTTGTCCCTTTTGGGGATTTTCCACTCTTCCAAGACACCCTGGCTGCAGGGAATAACTGGATTCTTGCAGCTCAGATATCCTCCTTAGCATAGCCATTGTGCTGCCAGAGCAAACAAAAGAAATTAACATTTAATAAATTATTAACCTTAATGGTTAATAATAAATTATTAAATAAATTATTAATCTTTAATGGTTAATTATTTCTTTTGTTTGTTCTGCAGCTTCTTCCCCACAGGGGGTGTGGTATGTGACAAGGTCCTTCTCAGCCCATGGCTGATTTAGTACACATTTATGATCTGAGTTATACATAGAGTTCATACAAATCAATCAGATTTCATAAGCTGTACCCAGAGGAGTTCCCCAAATTGTCACACTACTCTTTCAAGAGCTGCCATGTCACTTCAGCTACTGTACCATCTTGGGACGAACAGGTGATTTCCAGTGTTGTAGTTTCAGACATTTTTCTACCAGTGAGGCTGATAGAAACCTGCATTTCTGTGTACTAGCGAGAGTTTCAGATTGCTGAGCCTTAATGTAAACATTTCTTCCTCAAATGAAAGAAATGTCTCTAATATTAAACTAATTCTTACATATACCTCCTCTGGAAAGCACCTAAGTTTGGCTGTTCCATAATGTAAGTAGGAAGGACACAGGATTCTCCACATTTTTCAGTTTACTTTGTTTACTTTGGACATATGGGTTGGAATCCAATGCATGTGTAAAATAGTCTTCTGGTGAATTAGACCAGTGGTTCTCAAACTGTGGGTCAGCACTTCAAAGTGGGTCATGACCCCATTTTAATGGGGTCACCAGGCTGGCTTAGACTTCCTAGGGCCTGGGCCTGAAGCCCAAGCCCCACTGCCTGGGGCTGAATCTGAAGCCCAAGGGCTTCAGCCGTGGGCAGCGGGGCTCAGTCTACAAGCCCTTGGGCTTCAGCTTTGGCCACCTGCCCAGGGCAGTGGGGCTCAGGTGGGCTCAAGTTTCAGACCCCCCTTCTGGGGTCACATAGTAATTTTTGTTGTTAGAAGGGGGTTGCGGTGCAAAAGAAGTTTGAGAACCCCTGAATTAGACAGATCACCGAGGCCTTTTTTGTATTAGATCAATTTTCCCCCAGTTGTCTGTTAAAGAAGATCCCTAAATCTACTTATCTACTTTGTAAGTAAATCCTTTCAAGTGATATCTGAGCACCTGATTCCACCTATTTTGAATTGCCTCCTTTCTTTTGTAGCTTGCTTTTATGAAATAAGATTGTATTGATGCAGTGGGATTCTGGCACAGTGTCTAGTTTTTTGTATAACCTTTAGCATTTCTGGAGGTTACGTGGGCTGCTACTGCACTGGGCCCAAATTGATTGAATAATAAATGTCTAATCTGTAGGTATTGCCAAAATGTGGACTGCAATGCCTCAAGAGCCATAAAAGTATCATCCTGCACTAGATGGGACAGGACAGAAAACTCTTTTCTATCCATTGCTACCACATCATTGGTTTAGCTCAGGTTAGTAGAACCGAATTACCCTATGCTATTGAATCTGCCTTTAACAATGGACGACATTTTAATTTTGCTGTTAGTTTAGACCAGAAACATCGAAAACCACCAGTTACCACAGATCTTTCCTAATTCTAAAATAGTTTATAATTGTACAAATATGAACTGTAGAAGTGTGGAATGCTGTCAAGGCTGCTAAGCTGTTACAGCTGCTTACTGCTTTTGTCCTTGGAGCTCCAGTGTTACGAGCACTAGCAGAGAGCGCAGTCTGCTAATTCAGCAGACCTCAATATTACTCAGAGAGAAAAACCACAGGCCTGGTTCGGTGACAAAGGCACTCAGCCAGGTTTATTGCCCTCAAGACACAGTCATAACAACTTGCACAAGTACATTAATATGAGTATCCTGTGGCAAGGAGTGGCTCATTCAGTAGCAGGAGTTTCTGATGTCCCATCAGCCACCCAAAGTATCAAGGAGAGGTACCCCGACATTTATAGCGACAAACAACTGGGATAAATAACTTAAGTACCAGCTTATGTGTTTTATGATAGCCTAGGGGTTAGGCTGAATGGGGTCTATCCCAAATACATTGTTTTTATGGTGGGAGCTCTGCAACCCCACACTGGACCCAGCAAATGCCTGATATGTGAGGGGGGTGTGTGGATGTATAACATTCCTCTCCACTGTTAAATAAATAACATTGTGGCCTACTGCTTAAATCCTTCCCTGTGTCTTTTAGCCACCTGCATGTCCCGATCAAAGGAGTTCCTCTTCTGTATGGAGCCATGACAGGACATTATGTCCTATGTCTAGGCTCTTACAGAAGGCCCATTTCAAAAGGAAAGCAATGTAATAAAATCTAATATTGGGAAGGGAATTGGAATCCTCATTTGTTGTTGGAAAGTATACTTTCTCCATTCACATTCAAGCTCTCCTCCCTTTCCCCATAAGAAATTTTAAAATACAAAATCTAATTTTGCTCATAACAATGAGCACAAACAAAGAGGGGAAGGGAGATGAGTATCCAAAGATGACTTTGGAAGGTACATTTTAATAATATTTCCCCCCTTATAGGGACATTAATAAATTGAAGGTTTGTTTTGAGCATATCATTTTGTGGCTGGAGGACCAATATACATAAGTATTTTCAGTTCCCATCTGTTCCTTTAAAGTTCCCAAAGTCACAATTAAACTTTTACCTGCTCCTACAAATTGAAGAATTTCTGACATAGTCAAGTTTATTTTGTAGCCAGCTAAGTCTCCAAACTTTTGGAGGAGGGGGAGCAAACTGGGTGATTGAGGCTCTGAAGTAAGGTTTCAGGAGAAGAAAATCATTAGCATGAAGCAAACATTTCAGTTAGTGCCTCTTTAATTATGTGGCTACCAGAGCAGGCTTATATTGTTGCAGCTATAGCAGATAGAAAGAAGCTCTGTCCTGTCCCCCAGCTTAACAGAAAGGGTTTGGAGACATGGCCAAGAGTCACTATAGAGGTCAGTGCTCCCTTTTAAAGTAATTTCATCCTTGAATAAACTTCAGGATCAAAACCTAATTTTCAGAAAGCATAAAAGTGCAAGTCTCAGGGCGCATGGCAATGTGAGTGCTGCATATTAAGATCATGCCCTGCTTATCTTCTAAGTCAGACATGCTCATTGGAAATATCAGCTTGAGGCAGCTCTAAATTGGAAACCTGGAAAAAAGAGCCTGCAGCCATTATTGGCTGGTCATGCTGCAAGATTTGCTGTGATGGAATGTGGAGTCTTGTTTCTTTATTGAATTCACAGTTCTCTCAGGTGCAGTAGGGGCCACATTTGTAAGAACAAGGGAACTGTGTGCATCATGGTTATAGGATTCATAAGATTTTACTTTTGAACCCCATTGCTAGTGATAGGTCTTAGTGAATTTTTAAAATTGGTCTCAGGCTCTCAACTTCTCAATAACCACAAATGATTTAAATACACAGACAGACAAACACAAGCAAAAGAGAAAAGATAGAAAAAGAGGGGGAAAGAACAGAGATTGCTGTGTTATAATCCAAGCAGATATATCTTTGTAGGGTTGTCTTCTTGGCTGAAGTTAGTTCCCGTACTCAGGTAGGTGGGAACATGCTCATCCAAGGATGTTCCAACCTGCCTCATGACCAGAAAGCTGGTGTCAAAGCCATGTTGACAGGCAGAGCCGGCTCCAGGCACCAGCCTGGCAAGCAGGTGCTTGGGGCGGCCGCTCCGGATAGGGGCGGCACGTCCAGGTATTCGGCGGCAATTCGGCAGACGGTCCTTCACTCCCGCTGGGAGCAAAGGACCGCCTGCCAAATTGCCGCTGCAGATCGCGATCGCGGCTTTTTTTTTTTTTTTTTTTTGGCTGCTTGGGGCGGCCAAAACCCTGGAGCCGGCCCTGTTGACAGGCAAGTTTCCCCTCTCTCCCTCACCAGCAGGACAAGCAGAGACAGTATCAACCAAGCTATTTGGAACTATACTTTTCAAGCTGTCAGTAGCTAGTGAACATGTGTTTCACTTGAACATGCAAGTCAGTCTGTCTGTGTAGTACATATGTCTTTTTGGCACAGATGAAAAACATAGTATTCTAGCCAGCCACCCATTCATTGCAGAACTCTAGAATCCTTTTCAGCCCTGAGTATGATTACCAAATGAAAACAGAAACTAATTTTCACTCAGGGAGCATATGTTAAATAGTTCTATTTTTCTTAATTCTAGGATTTTATGGCAGTAATGCTGAAAGTCTACTGGACTTCTTAATTGTACATTTTTATTTCCTTCCTCAAACTCTTACAGCTTTAATGAGGTTTCACTTTTATTACAGCATCACTTATTAGCAGTGATGAGAATAACTGTAAGAAGATTTTCCTCATAATTCCTTGCTTAGGAATGGACCATGGAGAAAGGGGGAACTGATTGGATAGCTCAGGGCATTTATAATGGAATACAGAGCCTTTCCTCTAGATTACTGGTTCTAATCCAGTCCATGCTGATAGTGACCCTAATTCATTATTACCACCTAATATTTTTGGTGCATATGTGAAATGACTTTGGGGGAAGGGGGTTTCAGTCCATTTTCTATAACAAGTGTTCATATAAAAAAATACCATTGAAACTAGGGTCACCATTTCTGGCTGGATGAATACCTGGAGGTTTTATCACATGACATAATCTTTAATTAAAGATTAATCTTAAATTCCTGGAGACTCCAGGACAATCCTGGAGGGTTGGCTATCCTCATTGCAACTGGCTCTGTTAGCAGTCTCAGCCAAAAGACCAAGAATTGTATGGAGACTGAAATGACTTCCTGCCCCTAGGGGTAATCCTTCCAGGTCAAGAATAAGCCATACAATGAAGCAACACAGAAGGTAGTGGGTCAGCATTGGGGAAGCTCATAGAGCTGATTACAGTAAACAGCCGTCTCCAGGACTATAGTCCGTATGGATCTTTCCATCACTAAACTCACGTTATAAATAAATAATAATAAATAATAATAATTAATAAAAATTCACAGTGCAAAGTAAAAGAGAAAATGAAGATTTGCTAGTGGCAAAACAAGCCAATGCCTGTCCCTTAACACTAGTTAATTAATTATAAACTCTTTTCTAACAGTTAACGGGTCTTTGTGACAATTTATGTAAAAGATACTAACAGGAAAGCAAAATGCAAGCTTACATTCTACTTTTGGAATAAGAAACCTATATGATTCATATTCTAAATACTTTACTGGAAATATGTAACAAAAGCACATCTGGTATTATACACACCTCTAATGACTTATATTTGTAAATGCTACCAGAGCAGGTAAATCCTCACAAAACCCTCTAACTCTACTAACCTATCAGAAAATATTAGTATCAGTGATCCACATGTCAGAAAGAAAACTGGTTTGCACCAGTCAAAATAATTTCCTTTCTTCTCAAATTTCATTCAGGCTACTGTCCAGCAAAGAGTACACACCGCCATAAAAGGCTTGTTCCTGTGTGACTATAATTAGCATAGATCCATGGATATTACCAGTTACACAGTAAAAAGTCAGCTTTGGCAAACTGGGGACCAGCAGGCAAAGGACTTCAAATTTCAAAGTGAGCTCTCAAAATATCCGATCGCATAATAATAAAAAAATACCCATTCTTAGTACCTTATCTCAAAAGCTCACATTGGTTAGACAGTGACCTTTAAAGGATTACCTTAACATGCAGGGAAATCAGCCCCTCTCTGATGTGTTCTGAAATTTGTAATAAAAAATGGCTGCATGACTGACGTTTAAGTTGGAAAAAGGAAAAAAAGGCTTAAATTTCTCCTAACATAAGCTGCAGCTCAGATTTAAAGCCATTTTACTTTCAAAGGCCATAACTATGATAGCTAGCTGCCAATTTACAGTGTACAATGTAACACTCTCTCTCCATAAACTAGGGCAAGGGAGAATACAGCTTTCAAGTCCCAAATATTTTTTTTCATTAATTCACTTGTTTTGCCAGTAAAAGCAGAGCTAGGATTCTCCCATGCCAAACATATTCCCCGCTCCTCTCCAACAAAATATGCTTTTATATCTTCAACAAAAATAAGTGTAAAGGAAATAAATATTTAAAAGATACATTTGGAAGCAATCACTGACATTTTTCTCTCTCTAGCAAGCACAGGTGGTGAGAATGGGGTTGACCTGTGATCCAGGCGGTCTGTTTTTTTACAAAATGAAAGTATTTCTCATCATAAAGATATCAGTCATTTATGCATTATTTTGCACCTTACATTCTATGCCACAGGGGAAAAAAGAACTTATTCTGTCAGAGAGTTAAACAAAAATGTTTCTTTTCAAAGACAATTTTTTAAACTTGTACTTTTTTCTCTGAAGTTTGTTCTTCCTGTTTATGGGTTGTTGTTGTTGGGTTTTGTTTGTTTGTTGTTGCTCCCAATCCCAAATTCTCCTCTTATGGCTGTTCTATTGCTACCTATTGTTCAACTGTAAAGGTATGGAAAATCACTTTTACTCTATTCATAGAGCAGCGGTTAGTAATCCTGCAAAATCAAGATAGGTTGTTCCCTCCAAAGAGAAAGAACTAACAATGCATCACCATAGAGAACTTCTTCTAATGGCCTATCATTAAAACAAGTATCATCAGCCCATTCATTTTCAATCTTCCCTAGATCTCCTGCACAGAGCCAAAACCAAACATTTAAAGTAAGATGAAATATACATCAATTACAGCAGTAAGAACAAAATTAGATTTTAGTTCAGATAACGTATTCTTTGAATGCAGCTCCGTAGTTCAGAAGTTTCTACAAATTAAAGTGGCACTACCATCAGTCACTAGGTTTTTCTATTTATACTACAGTATGTTACAAGAAAATGAAGATGAGTATTTCTGGTTTGTTTGCAAATGTTAAAAACTAGAAGAAGAAATTATAATACTAAAGAAGACAAGCAAAGATATTCCTCAGCTTGGAATGATGGACTGAAATAATGAATCAGTGTACTGAGGATGTTCAAAATGTACTACTCAAGTAATAATCATGTTTAAATAGCTTGGTAAGATTTCCAGCACCCTTGTTTTCACTCAGATATTTAGCATCAAAATCCACTTGTGAGATTTTGCACGCTCAGCTGTCTTGAATTTAGGTAGAATTTCAGAATATACAGTAGCTGCCCTTAAAATATTTGGTAGTACTTCCACAAACATCAAGACTGACATTTATTTACCATATTTCATCACTGTTCAAAATAACTAGATATATCAAGCCTATTTATTTACGAGTGATGAGGTGCAAACAGGACTCTTGGGATTTTGTAGTACTTCACATCCAATTTGCAGCAAGGATAAGGGGATTCTGCAGCTTATCTATAACAATGAAAACCTGAAGATGTGGAGAGCGCACACTATGCGGAGCAGAGCAGGAACACTTTGTCACATTCCATTTTTACTGCTTTTAATGTGAAAATTGTATCCCACTTTCCACAAACCATGTTCTTTCTTCGCGATTTCAATTGTGGCTCCTCACAGTTGAGAAAATACAGAACAAAACCATGAAGCTCACATTTCATGCCTCCACTAAGAAAAACTGGTGTGTTTTCACAATGAGACAGCGAATGCATGATAGCTAACACACTGACATGGAAGCTCTCACATGTTAGCTATCTCATTGTAAAAACCAACCTTTCTTTCCTAGTGTAAACATGGCTTTAAAGAGAGGGTTAGTCAAACCTCACATAATAAAGGCTAAATCATCTACATCAGAGGCAAAATCCTCACCCTGTGACAATGCCCCTGTTGCTGGTTGGAATAAAAACTGCAAGTGGTTATTCAACAAGACTTCTGATACTTTATCAGAAATGAGGAATAGAAGGAACGTCGGAGAAAGAGCGAAGTCTGGATGTACAGCTTGTGTGGCAGACATGGAGAATCCCTGTGGGCTATGATGCTATACTCATAACAAGAAAATTGGTTAGATTTCAGCTAGGACTGCTTGTCCTTGCAGAGGTACAAGACCATGTAAGGCCCCACTCCACTTATGTCCCTGCCTAAGCTATTCAGACTCAGGACTTGGTGCACATGGGTAAGGGCACTATATGTTTTTACTTCCACCTTGAGTGAGGGGAGAAGAGGGGGGAGAAGGAATGGATGGAGTCTTAGCTCCACCTCCTCCAATGTCCAGACCCAATAGAAATTATATAAATATCAGTTGTGCATGTGAGCCCCCTTCTACATGCCATTCCCTGGCCAAAAAATAAATTAACAGGTTAGATCATCTCCTTTGCTATATAACTGCCACAAAAGGGAGAAAGAATGTTGAGATTTGGAGCCTTTTCTCCTCACACAAACGACAAGGCAGGACCTCTTCCTACCTATCAAGACAGCATTACGATCAATGCCTATCTCCTACATTGGCTTGTGCACCACAGCCCCAGGAGAGAATGGCTGTCAGATTGAAAGCATGAGTCATCATTAATTCTATTCTCTCCCCCCCACACACATTTGTTTATCACTGACTTACTTTTTCCTGTAGCATGTTTGCCAGAGTTCTTTTAATTCCACTTAACCACGGTGGCTGAAATTAACTCATTCTGTGTTTTTTCTGGCTTTACCTTTACCCTGCAAGTTGTAACTACCAGTGCATGCAGGGCTGGCTCCAGGGTTTTGGCCGCCCCAAGCAGCCAAAAAAAAAAAAAAGCTGAGATCGCGATCTGCAGCGGCAATTCGGCGGAAGGTCCTTCACTCCCAGCGGGAGTGAGGGACCGTCCGCCGAATTGCCGCTGAATAGCTGGAGGTGCCGCCCCTCTCCCGAGTGGCTGCCCCAAGCACCTGCTTGCCAAGCTGGTGCCTGGAGCCGGCCCTGAGTGCATGTTGCTTTTAGGTTCCCTCCTTCTCCATTTCTAGTTCATTTTTTATTCTTGGATCTCTGAGGAGTCTTTTGAATAACACAAAGTGGCAAGAGCTACTTCTTTCTGGAATAATTCTGCTCCACAAATATTCCCATCCCTGACAGCCAGTCTGTCAGTTTCTTGCACAATTGCCTCTGTGCCTTCTTCCACTTAATCCTCTCAGCAAGGCGTGACTTCTCTGAGCTCATCCTCAAAGCTTCTAGACTATCCACATTTAAGTGCCTCTTAAAGGCTCACTTCTGCCACACTACCTATAGAGAATCTAGTTGACTTCCATTTAAAATAATGCATATTTCTTTCTCCTCATCCTCTAACCTCTGTCTAATTATTCGTCTATCCTTAGCTATTTAAGTGCCTTTGTCACATCATGCTGGAAGCTCAAATGAATGATAGACTGCTACAATAAAGTGGTTAGATGATATTTGGCAATTAGAACTCAATATACTATCCAAATAGTTTGCCAAAAAAAGAGGCTGATCTTGTAAATTGAAATACCAGCTCAATAAAATGTTTCACAATGAGAAAATATAAAAGGTTTGAATATATTCCTGGCTATGATTTCTGTTTAGTGGCTGTAATCTTAATGTGAATCAATTATCAACTAAGTGACTTAAAACTGCAAGGATAAAAATGATAATGAAGCAAAAATGTGAAAAATGAGCAAAATAGATACACAAAACTAAAAGCCAACTATGGTACCTAAAAAGATAATTTCAGAGATTCATGCAACTGATATAAAGAATGCACACTCAATGATTGTAGCTAAATGTATTATCAACTTAAATCCACATCTACAATTACATGTAATAGACTTTGAAGGGAAGATTTTATGCAAAAGATGTGAAATAAACAGACCGTATATCACAAATGTACTTGATAGGGCTGATCAATAGAGAGCATAGGAAATAATATACAATGGCAGCACTAGGAAAAGTGAAAAATGTTAACACATGCAGAATAATATAATAAAGATGTAGACACTACCTAAAATCCATAAACTTCAGTCTCGTATACTGATTAAACTCTAGTTTTGTCTGTATCTGATCACAAGAGTCTTCTGCTGTATTACATTTTAGAAAGAATACACGATGATGAACTAAAATAAAAAGTAACTCTTAGAATATATACCTTGTTCTACCACACGCTACAAAATGATTCCATCACAAAGCAATCCTTGGAGAAAGAGCACATATTTTTTCATTTTTATTTACATTTTAATTAGTGTAGGTTTAAACTTCTTATTAAATAGCTGTCAAACTAGAAAAAAAATCTATTGTGAACTATTGTGAAGTTTCATCAAAGCATCCTTGTCCAGTCTAACAACACTTCAAAGAAAGATTTAGTTAAATCCAATAAGTAGGATTACATATAGATGTCAATCAATAGGTGCTCCAATATCTGTATTTTTAAAAAAAACGTGAAATGCCATGTTTTATAATTACTTTTTTTAAAATGTTCCTCTTATCAAACATAGCTTGAATAATACTGAGTGGAAACACGTTCAGATATCTCTGTATTCTGCAGCTTCACAGTAATGCTAATATATCACCTTCAATTTCATGGGGTATTTATTTCTATTAATGAAACCCCTTTTGTCCTGAAATCACAATGTTTCATATATAAAGACAAACACAAATGATGCCAAAGCAGAACCAGAAAAAAAACCTAGGAAAAATAAAATGTTCATACGCATAGATATATTTCATTTTTTAAAAACTCTCATGCATGCAAAAGAATTTCAGAAGCTAAGATACAATTAATTGCTATTGACATTTTCCATTCAGACGCCTCGTTTCAACAGGCTTTCCTCAAGTTGTATATAGGAAAATCTGAAGGAAAGAGCTAGAAAACACTTGAAAGTTTAGAGCCAAAAGTTTTTTCTTTTTTAGAAGCAGTGTATGATGCTGTTATCTGGTGTCTGAAGTTAATACAGTATTATTAAGTTAATGCTGTTCTTCTCCCAAAAGTATTGGCAGTACCCCAAAGAAAAAAAAAGCCTCATGCAATCCAACAAGCTTAGTTTTATCAGGTCCCTCCTGCGATTTCATAACATCATAGATATGGTGGCTGGAAGGGAATTTAAGAGGTCATCTAGTCCAGCCCCCCATGCTGAGGCAGGACCCAATTATATCTAGTCTAGTTCTCAACTTTTCCAGACTACCGTACCCCTTTCAGGAGTCTGTTTTGCCTTGCATACCCCAAGTTTCACCTCACTTAAAAATTACTTGCTTACAAAATCAGACATGAATATACAAAAGTGTCACAGCACACTATGACTTAAAAATTGCTGACTTTCTCATTTTTACCATATAATTATAAAATAAATCAATTAGAATATTATACTTACATTTCAGTGCACAGTATATAGAGCAGTGTAAACAAGTTATTATATGAAATTTTGGTTTGCAGTGACTTCGCTAGCGCTTTTTATGTAGACTGTTGTAAAACTAGGCAAATATCTAGATGAGTTGATGTGGCTCCTGGAAGACCTTTGCATACCCCCAGGGGTATGCGTAACCCTGGTTGAGAAACACTGATCTAGACCATCCCTGACAGATGGTTTGTCTAACATGGTGTTTAAAACCTCCAATGATGGGGGTACCACAACCTCCCTTGGAAGCCTATTCCAGTGCTTAACTATGCTTATAGTTAGAAAGTTTTTCTTAATATCTAACCTAAATCTCCCTTGTTGAAGTGTAAGCCAAATACTTCTTGCCCTACCTTCAGTGGAGAACAATTGATGACCATCCTCTTTACAACAACCCTTAACATATTTGAAGACTATCAGGTTCCCCCTCAGTATTCTTTTCTCAAGACTAAACACGCCCAGTTTTTTAACCTTTCCTTGTAGCTTAGGTTTTCTCAATCTTTTATCATTTTTACTGTTCTCCTCTAGATTCTCTCCAATTTGTCCACTTCTTTCTTAATGCACGGCACCCAGAACTGGACACAATACTCCAACTGGGAGCCTCACCAGCGCCAAGTAGAGCAGGACAAAATTATCTCTCATGTCTTATATAAAACACTTCTGTTAATACACCCAAGAGTGATATCAGCCTTTTTTGCAACTATATCATATATTCAATTTGTAAACCACTAAGCCCTCCAGATCCTTATCAGCAGCACTAAGGCCTTGCCAGTTATTCTCCATTTTGTAGGTATACATTTGATTTTTCCTTTCTAAGCATAGTACTTTGCCCTTCTCCTTATTGAATTTCATCCTTGTTGACTTCAGACCAATTCTCCAATTTGTCAAGGTCATTTTGAATTCTAATCCTGTCCTCCAAAGTGCGAGGAACCCTTCCCAGTTTGGTGTCACTCACACATTTTATAAGCATGGTCTCCACTTAGTTATCCAAAGTATTAATGAAAATATTGAATAGTACTGGACCCAGGACAGACCTCTGCGGGACCGAAATAGATATGTCCTCCCAGCTTGACAGGGAACCATTGTTAACTACTCTTTGAGTGCAGTCTTTCAAACAGTTGTGCACCCACCTTATAGTAATTTCATCTAGGCCACATTTCCCTAGTTTGCTTCTGAGAATGTCATCTGGGACTATTTCAGAAGCTTTACTAAAATCAAGATAAATCATGTCTACAGCTTCCCCCTTACCACTAGTCCAGTAACCCTGTCAAGGAAGGAACTTAGGTTGGTTTGGCATGACTTGTTCTTGACAAATTCATATTGACTATTACTTATATCTAGGGGCTTACAAATGGATTGTTTAATAATCTGTTCCAGTATCTCTCCAGGTATTGATGTTAGTCTGACTGGGCTATAATTCCCCTTGTTCCCTTTTCTAAAGATAAGTACTATGTTTGCCATTCTCCAGGCCCCTGGAACTTCACCCAATAGTCATGATTTCTTGAAGATAATCACTAACAATTCCGAGATTGATTCAACTAGTTCTTTAAGTACCCTAGGGTGAATATAATCAGGCCCTGCTGATTTGAATATGTTTAACTTATCTAAATATTCTTTAACCTGTTCTTTCCTTATTTTGGCTTACCTTCCTTCCCCATTGTTAATATTTACTGTGTTAAGCATCTAGTCCCCATTCACCTTTTTAGTGAAGACTGAAGCAAAATAGGCACTACAACCCTCAACCTTATTGATGTCATCTATTATTAGCTCTCATTAACAGTTAAGTAGAGGACATACACTTTTCTTCATCATTCTCGTATTCCTAATGTATTTATAGAACCTCTTATTATTGCCATTTGTGTCACTTGCTAGGTGTAACTCATTTTGTGTCTCAGGTTTTTCTGATTTTGTCCCTACATGCTTTTGCTGTCCTTTTGTACTCCTCCTTAGCAAGTCATCCATGTTTCCACTATTTGTAGGATTCCTTTTTGATTTTCAGGCCATTAAAGATCTCCTGATGGAGCCATACTGGCCTCTTACTATTCTTTCTACCTTTCCTTCACATCGAGATAGTTTGGTGTTGCACCTTTAATATGGTCTCTCTGAGAAACTGCCAGCTGTCCTGAATTCCTTTGTACCCTAGATATTCTTCTCTTTGGACCTTAACTACCAGTTCTTTGAGTTTGCTAAAGTCTGTTTTTTTGAAGTCCAATGTCCTTATTCTGTTGCTTTCACTCCTTCCTTCAGAATAATGAAATCTATAATTTCAAGACCGCCTTCACCCAAACTGCCATCAACCTTCAGATTCACAACGAATTCCTCTCGGGTAGTCAGAGACTAAAATGGTTGTCCTCCTGGTGACTTCCTCCGAAGAAGTGGGCTGTAGTCCACGAAAGCTTATGCTCTAATAAATGTGTTAGTCTCTAAGGTGCCACAAGTACTCCTGTTCTTTTTGCAGATACAGACTAACACGGCTGCTACTCTGAAACTTGTTTTTTTCTGTATTACTTTTTCAACAGTTGTCTGGGTAATTAAAGTCCACCGTTACTAACAAGTCTTGCATTTTGGACATTTCTGTTATTTGTTCTAGAAAAGCCTCCTCCTCCTCCTCCTCCTGATTTGACGGTGTATAATAGAACCCTACCATGATACTTCCCATGTTTTTCCCCTTTTATCTTCATCCAGATGGCTTCAACTGGTCTGCCTCTCACCTCTTTCTGGACCTCAGAACAAGTGCATATATTCTTGATGTATAGTGGAAGAAACTATACCCCTCTGTACCAATATTAGAATATTTACCTGTAATAAATTTCAGGTAGCTTTGTGTATACAGAACTTGCCCTCAGGGTTTAATGTGAAAGCCAGCACTGTGGCAATCTTGCAGTTTTGTTTTGTTATTTTTTCCCTTTTCTCTGGAATATGGCTCTGCTAAATGCATTCTCTAAAAAACCCTTGTCTTTATCTAATAAAGTAAACAATGTGAAATATGGCTATTCATTAGATAGCCATTCTCGGCAATGGCATACAAGTTGAACCTTTTATAACCGTAATACTAAAGGTATGGGGCTTTTTAAAATTAATGTGCAGTTATCACAAGGCTCTGTTGTTCTAGCTCCCAACCTGGGCCGCTCACAAACAGCCAAACACCATGCAGGTCACACCTTCAGTGTCTGCATATAGCTACAGTCCTTGCTCAGCCACTTGACCCCAGCAGCCTGTCAGCAACTCAACAGCCATACGCTGGCTTCCACCATCCTTGGTTACTACTTACAGGGTGACCCCAACATGCTCCCAGTCCTGGATTTTCCCTCAAAACCTGTGTTCTGCATTGTCCAGCCCTCTTCTGGACAGTTCATATATTAGAGTAGATTGCCCCTGTATGGGGTCAATGTACAACAATTTGCTACTTTCATTGGAGTAACCAAACAATTCAATTTAAACACAATACTGGATTAGTTTTGATTAAAGAATAAAACACATTTGTTTAATTACAAGGAGATAGGTTTTAAATGAGCACAAATATAAGGCATTAAAGTAAAAAATGGTTATTAGAAAAATAAAGATAAAATGCTTCCTATTAGCTAACAAACTAGACTTTGTTCAAGGTAAAAATTCTTATCACATGTTCCCACCAACATAGCTGACCAAATTCTGAAATCAGGATCTGCCCTCAAAGTCCAGAGGCCAGGTTCCTTTGTCTCCTTACGTGAAAGATCGAGCAAGAGAGCTAAAGATAGAAAAAGAATACCTGCGGTGTTTTGCCCCTCATTTTATAATCCAATCCCCTTTGATGTGGCTTCTTCCAAAAACTATCCCTCCAGGCAACGTTTATTCAAACAGTAAAATGTGATATGGAGTCAGGGAGTGAAGGTGCTCTCCTGCTCTGTCTTCTCCCCTGTGTATGCTGAAATGCAGATTTACCTGGTCTCCCTCATATTGTCTCAAGGATCTTGTTTACTACTTATTTGGAAATTGAGGTAAACACTCTTTGTTTAAGATAGACTTACTTAACCACTCCTGCCTAATTGGGGCTACATGGATTTGAATATGTGCTATGAATATCATAGAGGGGGAATTGATAACTTTACATATGATGTGGCTACATACATTTCACCCTGATATTATTGACCAGAAAGTTATTAGTTTTCAAATTATACCTCACAAGGCATATTTTGTACAAAGATTATTACAATAATATGCAGGATGTGAATACAGGAGTGCTTTGGGTCACAATAGCTTGAAGACAAAGCTGAAAAAAAGACAAAAAAAAAACCATCCAAGATACTAATAAAGTCATAAAGGTATGGAAGTGGGGATAGGGTGTAAGGAGTCATTCTTTCTTTCCACTCAGAAACATCCCCCTACAGGGCCTAGGCAGCATGCCTTGTGTACATGCTGGTCTGGAGGAGCCTAGTCTCATTGGCAGTGCTAGAAACCCCAGAGGAGGGAGAGGATGGCGCCAATGCAGCTAGGCTGTTGCAGAGGGAAACACAGTGTTTCCAAGAGATGCTAGTTGTGCTCAACTCCCCTGCAACAATCCTACCGTGGGCAGATGTTTAAAGGCACAATCTAGTCCTGTGTTCATGGAATACCTATTTGATATATAGTAGTAATAGACAAGCCTCAAGGGGGTACAATACATGATTTGTCAAGCATTCAACTGAAGTTTATTCAGATTAAGTCAACTGAGCTAATTTAAATATACTAACACAATCTAACTTTATTGTGTTTTCCTTCTCTCTTGGTGACAGTAGCACTCTTGGGTGGGATGGGGAGAAGATACAAAAGGAGTGAGCATGCTATTCTCACCCAGATCTGACACTTCTTGGGGAACAGCTCCACAGTAGCAGTCCTCTTTATGCTGGAGAAATTTACCCAAAAATTCCACCAGTGCTAACACCAGGTCAGCTGAACCAGTGTGATCTGCAGCCACACTTTTGTTTTTAAACCACCATCTTGATATGCCTTGCTTAGAGCTGAGTTAACTAAAACAGTGATAAAAATGGAGACAGCCTTTGGAGCCTGGGCTACATAACAGCTTCCAGTGGTTCTAATACTGGTATTAAAAACAGTAGGAATCTTTTCTGTAAACTTCCCTAGCAGAGACATGGTCTTTGCATAAGATTCCACAATGCTGTCCTGGCAGCAGAAACTATCCCTTTTTAATGTCAAACTACATCGCTAAACCCATTGAGACAGTAATATCACTTACAAATGTTCCCATTTTGCCAGGGAAATTACTCTGCTATGTTTGAGCTCAACCAGACAAGTTTTCTTATTTCACCCTTTAGTTTTTATTGCCCAGAAGGAATGTATCTACTACCCCCAGAGTATTGCCTGGAGCATCACAGTTCATAGCTCTTACATGCTGTTATAATCACTCTACCTGTACTGAACTAAATGCTGTTTTATAAACTCAGAATCTCACAGCACTGTGACGACAGTATGATTCACATCCTAAGTGCTACTGCAATTATTTTGGTACACATATGCCTTGTGAGGTATCATTTGAAAATTAACAACACACTGGTCAATAATATCATTGTAAAATATATGTAACAATGTTGTATGTCAAGTATCAGAGGGGTAGCCGTGTTAGTCTGAATCTGTAAAAAGCAACAGAGAGTCCTGTGGCACCTTTAAGACTAACCGAAGTATTGGGAGCATAAGGTTTCGTGGGTAAGAACCTCACTTCTTCAGATGCAAGTAATGGAACTTTCCAGAGGCAGGTATAAATCAGTATGGAGATAACGAGGTTAGTTCAATCAGGGAGAGGTGCCCTGCTAGCAGTTGAGGTGTGAACACCAAGGGAGGAGAAACTGCTTCTATAGTTGGATAGCCATTCACAGTCTTTGTTTAATCCTGATCTGATGGTGTCAAATTTGCAAACGAACTGGAGCTCAACAGTTTCTCTTTGGCATCTGGTCCTGAAGTTTTTTTGCGGTAAGATGGCTACCTTTACATGTTGTATGTGAAATTGTAGATACTCACTAATTATGCTTTAAAGTCTGTGACTAAAAGGTGTTTAAAACAGGCACATCACGGGGAGCTGATAAATAGGTTTTCTCCAGACAAAGGAAAGAAGCCAACATCTCAAACTAGGTATGGCTTAAATCCAATGGGCTATTCGTTTATGTTGGAGATTGCAGCAGGAAGAGATAATTTGCTTAGTAGCAACCACCAGCAGAGGAGGAACCAACATGAAGCCTTATCTTCCAGACCTCACAGCTCCTTTATCCAGCATGAACTAATGCCCACTTAGCTGCCTCAATACGTTGCCAGCAGGGAAGGAACGAAGGAAGGGGTCAAGGCATCTCCCATTGAGTCCTGTTTACCTCATTCTGTTCCCCTTGGAGACCCTGTTCCAAGAGTCTTGCAGGTCACTTTTCAGTTTGAATCATTCTTATCACATCTGGAAAAGCATTGTACAGACACACACTCACACATGTCACAGTAAGGTCTGGTACTAACTGTATATGCTTCAATATCCTAGCATTTCCTTAGTAGCTGATTTATATATCTGAAAGAATGAATTTCCTGTAATCTTCAGCACTATATATATGGTCATATCCCTAGCAAAAATCAGTTCCTCTGCACACATGAAGGTGGAGCCTGAATTCATATGTTCTGATAAAAGTGGGGCATGGTGGTAAAAGTTAGAGAACAACTGCCCTGGTGTATGTCTCTGTTCTCTGTGATGTACTGAAAACTGTTAAAATTGTAAGCTCACACTTTAAATTCTTGGGGATTTTCCTGGTCCTATGTGCAGGCTAGAGGGCTCTATAGTGTTTAATCTAGTTCTTCAGCAGTCAGTCTGCAAAGAGTGAGACTAGAGCAAGGTGGGGTCAGTTGTGTCACTCTGTCTTACGAAGCAGCCTGCTTTCTCAATCTGTGGTTTTGGTTCTTGTGTGTTAGGGTACTGGAATTTAAGAAACACAGTAAAGTTATATTATAACCTTCCAAACGAATATTTTATGTTTTTATCTAACTTCTCTGTTGTTAAGTTGTAAACATAACATGCTTAAACGGGACTGAAACCAGTGCACGAGCAAGGGCAGCCCCATATTACTGGAGTAGGTAATGGTGTCCATGTGTCTCATGACAAGAAGGGAGCATGGGGCTTGAAGTATGGTGCTTCAGGGCAGTTGGGGATGCAGAGCAAGATTGCAGTTGGAGGAAGAAGGAAGTCCAGAGAAGAATGGGAAGAGATATGAGAAAGATGTGAGGGAGACAGATGCACACAATGGGACTGTAAATGAAAAGACACAGGTAGTGGGAACATGGCACAGATCCAAGAAGGAAGAAACTGATTGGGGAACAAAAGAAGTGCAGAAGTACACAGAGATTGAATGTGAATTAGGGAATGAAGGACTGAAATGGGGGTATGTGTACAGAAACAGAAAGATGGGCAAGTCACACAAACTCTCTGTGCCTCAGTGATCCAAGTGTAAAATGGGGATAATTATGTTTACAATACACTTTGTAAAGGCTACTTTCTGATGTAAGATAAAAAGGGATATACACAAGTGTTAAGTATTATCATTATTGTAGACTGAATATAAGGTTATAATTTATAGTGCTGCAGATTACAGCAAGTTCATTCTTCCTGTTAAACGTTTCTGGTAAACTATCAAAACTTGGAGAAGCATTTAAAGTTTTTATATGTTACTTTACACTTTGACCTGTGCTGTTAATTGAAAGAAACTCATAAAAAATCATTATTTTTTTCTTTTTAATCAGCTAATTACTCTTGGCTCCAAAATTAAATGTTGAACTATAAAAATGGAAGACAGCCACTAATGAAACTGATTTCTTATAGCTGGTGTTATCCTCTTCCATTAGCTTAGTTCCTAGGTTTGCTCTTGATGTCTTCGAATTTTTTCTCAAATATGCAGGTATATATTAATTATCAATGTTGGGAGATACAGTAACTGGTTGGCTCATTTGCTTCAATCTACCCAGCTGTTAGCATTTCATTCTTTTTAGGTCATCATAAAAGTTAAAGATTTACAGTAAGAATGTGTAATGGTTAAAGCATTTAATCTGTCTCCCAATTTTTAATCACTTTCTATAGATGTCTTTATCTTGTTTTAATTCTGACGTTCTAATGGTTTGACATATTTAAGGGTGGTTTATGTTCAAGAGAAATACAATTAATACAATCTTTTGTCCTACAGACTGGATTTAAAATTACAGTAAATTATAATGGTCACATAAATGGGGGTAATTCAGGTTGCATACAAATTCATTTTGGAAATGGCAGTGAATAACTATCTGGAAACACCATTTATAAAAGAAATAGTACCAGGTGAGTGACAAGCAGCTGCCACCATAGTCTCTGCAACTGGATGAGCAAAGTGAGGGTTTGAATACAGTATTTCCTTATGAAAAAATGATTGATGAAACCAGAGAGATTCAGTGATTCACATCACTGTTTAAGGTCTAAATTACATAATAGAGATTTTCTCCATACAATTTTGTCAATATTTACATAGAATCAGAGTTGTAAAAGATCCAAAGCTAGTTGAGGCCTCGACATTTTATCCAGCTAGATATATAAATGTCTTGTCTACTCTTAGGGATATGCAAACTGTGGTATGCCACGTGTACCTATGTGACCGACATGAGATGGAAATCTGTGTTCTTTGTACTGCACATTTAAATGAATAGGAGTCTCCCTGCCCATGGTGCAGGGACAGCTGTGAAGAAATTGCCATTGTGTGTTTCAGATGCAGAAGATTACAGAGTGAGGGATTGTGTTGCCTCTCTCATGGAAACATAAATGTCATCTAGGCTGAAAAATACGTTTTGCTCTCTGAGTATGGGAGAACATAATATAAACTAGCTGAGAAAAAACAAAAAGACTTTTGTCGACTTCTAAACTTGAATCCATATGGAACTTTTTAAGGTGTTCATCTCCATAATCTCACAGCTCTCCCAAGATCTTTGCAGATCTCGAAACACCTGCAGTGTGAAAGGACCTCTACATTGATTCCTTGCCCTCCCCCCCGCATTGAAATACAGTCCTCTGAGGAGCAATGCTGCCATGCTAACCCTGCTGGTGGCTGCAATGAGCGCCCACAGGGTACAGGGGGAATGGAGGGGATTGAGAGGTAGACAGTTGTATGAATTATTTATATCAGATTGGTACCAAGCAGAATTAATGCAATTTATAGGATGCATTGAGATCTTTATGGATGAAGGTACTATGTAAACACAAAATCAACACCACAAAGTAGCTATTTCAAAATATCCAATGCTATTAATATTGTAATGAACCCACTGCCTTATTACTCAGTGCCTCCAGCCCTTCTCAAGATGATTTGCAGGAAGTTAAAATATATCAAAGATAATCAAGATCAAAAAGGAAAGCTGGACAAGCAGAAAATATGCTGCTTTTTCTTATCATTTCAAATCCTGTAAAAGGGAAAACATCTTTTTTTTCTTCTTTTTAAGAAGTTGTGCTGCCTTGGTGAGTGACAGTTTCATAGTTCTAACAGAGGATATCTGTTCATCTGAAAATGAGGAAAATATTTAATGAAAAGGGAAAAGAATTGATCCCAATAAATTCACTGATGTCGCAACCTCCTTCCGTATGGCATATTCAATCATGCAGAAAATCAAGAGAGACTACATTTAGTTCAAATTTTCAGGCAGCTATTAGTATTACAATACTATGGCTAAGAAGACAAGCACTTTTTATTTGGCTAAAATTGTTATTTGAAATTAAATGAGCTTAAAAAAGGTATTTAATTGTTTAAACACATAGCTGACAATTTAATGTTCTCCATTTACAAATCTCCACCCAAATTCAAAGCTATCTAACCGATGTCATATTGAAGGTTTATTTCTCTCTCTTTGTTTCATCATACATTATGTTTCATCACTTTATGTTCCACTGCATTGCAATATGAGAACCTGATGCATCTGTAAATAAAAAAGGCATTTTTTTTTGTAACAGACACTCTTGTCATTTTGTATACATTGCTAAACAACCACTTTAAACCTTTCATCTGAGACACTCAGAGGACTGGGTTCAGTAGCCAAGAAAAGAGATTATTTTATTATTAATGTTGTTTCTGAAGACACTTTTAATCTCCATGATTCTATTAGATATCAGTAAAATTTACCTATTGATAACAAACATTAATATAACACATCGTTAATGATATAGCCATATGTATGAAACAGTCTTCCTCTGTTTCCATTGTAACACTCAGCTGAATATCTATTTCTTCCAATGAATTCTTTGTTTCTCTGAAGGAGCTTTATAATAGTTTATACAAATCTAGAAGGAATTTAAAAATGAGCTACTGAAATTTCTATGTTGAAATAAAAGTAAATAATGCAGAGTGAGTTATCCCACACTCATTCCATTTTGTTTAACTAACCTACCCTCTCTTTCAACCCCAATCAAAAGTATCATTAATTGCTTCCATGTACTGCTGGTCCCTGGATGCACCAGTCTGCCATATCAGCACAAGATTTGGAGTGTTTTTCATTAGCTAGTTGCGTATAGATAAATTCTGCTGTTTCCTCTTTTCATTTCCCAAAGTTCAGCCCCTTCACAAACTATCAGCAACATATTTACAAGACTAGTTCCTCTGTGGTTTCTAAAAACACAAATAGCAAATTTGCCCTCCCCTCTGAAAAAGGACAACTCTTTTGGGAACCAAGTTTAATGCAGGACATTAAGTAAACTGATGCTGTCACTAGTGCAAATGTCAAGTTCATTATAGCAGATGTTTCAGCTGAACATCGCTACACATTAAAATCACACAACAAATGTGCAGTGCATTCACCATTTGATTTAGTGTGTCTGCTTCAATGCTCAAAAGAGTCAATCAAAACTGTCTCTTCATGTAATTACCACATTGTTATGTAACAAAGCTAGTTATTTCATTGAAATATTCATAACAAGTCCTGGTTCCAGGCTACTGCTGATCATTTTTATAAGCCCTTTGAAATGTAAAGTGTTTATGAACTACATGATAAAAATTTATTGCTAATACAGTTAGAGGCTGAGAAAACCACAAAATAGTAAAGAATTTTTACCATATTGTGCGTATCACTAAAGGAATCTCTTTATTTTCAAAAATCAGATGGTGTGACCAAGATGAATTATATTGCCATCTACGAGTATCTGAGTTCTGCTTTCAGGGTCTTAGACCAGAGAACTGTAGGTTAAGCCCATTATCAAGTACAATAATTTGTACAGATTAACTAAAATGACCACACAATACAGGAATTCCCTCACTCGTATATATGGTACCGTACATAGGGCACATTAATTAGACAATGTGACACAGTCACCTTATTCCCCTTTGGTCGTAAGGCCCTTTTTATGCTCAAAATGGTCCTCACCTGTTCCCTGTGGAATGTGCTAGCCACCCACCACTCCACAGAACTATCAAATAGCTAATGCCTTTGACTTTAGAGAAAAGGGGTAAATGGGAGAGTGGAAGACTGTGGGTGGTGTGTGTTCATGTGCATGGTGATGTTACAAAAATTAACACAAAAAATTACTTACACACCCACAGACTACAAGGATAACTACACGGTGCATCAGATGGCTGCCAAAGGCTATATTTTATAATTCTGAAGAATAAAATAACAGTTTAAAAAAGAGTCTGCACTTTAAAAAAGCTTTGAAATCTAATGGGTCTAATTACAGTTGTCTGAATTGCAAAGATAGGCCTCAATCCTGCAAATTCTTCTGCATGTGCTTCACTTTAATGAGACTACTCATGTGTAAACTACACATGTACTACAAGTGCTTGTAGGATCAAGTTATAGTCATGAGCTAATGTTTTTTTCAAAAACAAAGAATAGACGAATGATCTGCAATATACAACTTCTGGCTTTCTAAGACTGCTTGCAGTTTGGTTATTGCTACATTTATGCTCGATCTTTTTTTCTATTTCATTAAATATATGACATAATCTACTGCACTTACTTTATAGTATATATAAGATTTACTCAAATGGATTGTTTTGTTTTAGAACAATCCAATAGAAACATAACTCCGAGTAATCCACCACAAGTAAAATCAAGTCTTTATTCTATACAGTTCAATACTATGGGGGGCAGGAAAGCAGTGTGGGATTCTTTTTTAAAGGCTCTATGCATTCATTTCACTATAAAAGGGGAAATAAAATAAGCTGATTTTATTGTCACCAATGAAAAAAGTCTTCAATTGAGCAGCTTTCATTGACTCAGCACGTCTAACAAAATAATATTACCGACGAAAATAAAATAATAGATTAGCTGCACAATCCAGACATTTTTCTTTCCAAACAACTACTCTAACATGTCTCCCCTTATAGCAGCATGAATACATGCTTCCTGTGAAAGTAAAACTCCCACTGTTTTCCCTGCTCCTGCAGAGATGACTTGCTAAGAATAAAGGCTTCTTTTTCTGATGGAGATAGATTGGTTTGGGAACTGCCCAAACTCCCCTCACACTCATTTTTCCAGCACCTGGGTAGGGTTTTTACTCCTCTTGCCCTGCCCATTGTTTACTCGAAAGACACAACTGACTTACTTTAGATGCTTAAATCCAGTAAACCATGAGCAATAAAAAATGACTCTGAATAAGTAACACTTTGATACTAACCATTCAAACAGAAAATCAGCTTTCTCTAGTAATCTAGTACTGGCTTCTGTTCTCTGCTTTTAAAAACTGGGATTACTATTCTGTTCTGAATAGAAATCAAGAATAACTGTTTTTGTTTTCGGTGGATAGGGTGATAGAAAGATGTTTTAGAGATATACACAGTACTTATAAAATTGTTGCAGGAGCTGGAAGGGAATTGAAAAAGATCATTATTTTTTTAAAGCTCTCTTTGAATCCTGCCTTCTTTGTTCAGCTATTTTAAAAAATACAATCTTGCAAACTCAAAGCAAGGAAAGCTGTCTATTGAAGATGTTTCTGTGTCATTTCTGAATACAGATTTTGTATTCAGCTATAAAGAAAGAGAACATTATACTTCAAGGAACTCAAGTTGCCCTCTGCCCAAATTGATCACATCTGGATACTTGTAGCTTGGACCAACAACAAAGGAAAATGCAAATACATAAAAATAAGAACAACCTTGGATTTCGCTTGATGAGAGTAAAACTATTAATTCAGCCTAGTGATCCATACAGATCCTTCTTTTAAGAGATGTACTGTACATATAGAGATGAAGATCTATTCTGAATATCTGTGCTGTATGAAGTTATATCCTGAATATGGAGTTCGGCTTCAGTTTTGAAGCTCAATTATACCAAAATTGCTCGTATACTATAAAAGCTGCATTCATTGTGTGAAATGTAGGCCCCATTGAAATCAATGGCAAAATTCCAATTGACTTCAATGGGGCAAGGATTTCACTCATTATGAACTGATTTAGTTGGGAAAGGCATTTTTTCCTTAAATAACAATGTTTTATACAGCAGTCTGAGATGGAATTTAACTGTTTAATGATTGTCTTCGATAATCATGTTGAAGAAAATTTTGGAAGTAGATGTCCTATTCACTAACAGGAAAAGCACCAGCTGATTTGAATGAACTATTACTCTACATTAACAGTAAGCGATAGAAGCTGAATATCACTGTGTTCGAAAGATTAAACAATTTGGTTTTGTGGGTGGGGGAAGTGCTATATAAGTTGTTTCCAAAACAAAATGCAAAACTCACTTTCTTTCATTTTTACTGAACCTCTCATTGGGCTCTCAGGGTATCTATCTCGGAGGCAGCCCCACCATGTGGACTGTCCCAAGGCCAGGAACAGTTACGTAGACTTCATTAAAGTCAGAGTCCTTGTATCCCAAAATTTCACGGCCACCAAATGTGATGATTAATCTACCCCTTTTCACAAAAAATATGCTCATGAAACTAAGCTCTTCCTCTTTTATCAAATGGTTATGAAGAGAAACTTTGAAAATACTAATTGGGTGAAAACTGAAGCAGTGATGTCTTTCTGAATGCAGACACCCAAAACAATAGCTCTTAAGGTGTGAATTGCCCCATTCATTTCAGTGGGTTAACTCTGAAACCTAAAGATGACAAATTTAATGTCAGCCTTGTTAATTATTTCACTGCTGAGCACTTTAGGAGAAATATCCCGTTAATGTGTTTATCTTACAATCCTAAACTGCCTTTTCTGTCTTCACCAAAAAATCAAATGCCAACACCACCAGTTTACCTCCTGATAGTCTCCACACTGCTATTGTGCATTCTCAATACAAATACCTGTAGCATATTTAAAGCTGAAAATCTGAGAACAGTGTAAAATAAATTGAATTTAATATCAAAATAAATTAAACACTGGCAACTGTATTTACTTAATTTATTTTCATATCCAATTCATTCAACTTTTATTCAAAAGTTTATCTCGGAATATCATATAATTTAAGTTCTGCTTGCCACAGAGTACATTGGGCTGTGATTAACGTGTTGGCATTCTCAAAGTACAGTATAGGGTAGATTGAACCAAAGGTGTGTTGTATTAATCAAATGTTTAATGCCAGGATAAATGTCTCAATAACGATAAAAGTTCCTTAACAGCCATTATGGTGTATACAATGGATGTGTAAGCCATGCCAGTGAATTGCTTCATTCAATGAGCAACGAAAAAACCCTCTTCTTTACCCCTCCTGTGTTGCAGCCAAGGGACCCCTGCAGGGCAAGACCTTATATCAACAAGTGAATGGATTATACAATCTCAGACTGGTGGAAAATAGAATTAGTTCAAAAGGACTGATCTTTGCAGTGGCAGTGACTTTCAAAAGAAGTGGGGAACTATGAGATCTTCCTCCTTCTGAGAGCCACTTAAGTTTGTGAGCTTAGATTTTCCCTTCTTCTTGTGGCCAGAATCTGCATCTTTTATTTTGCCTGATGGAGGATTCTAGCTTAATAAAAAGGAGGGAACTCTAATGTCTGAGGGCTTGTCTACACAGAAAAGTGTTACCAGTTATACTGGTATAACTCCCCATGTGGACACTAATTCCAAAACAAGAGTGGCTTTTGGTTTACCTTAAACCCCTTCCAAAGTGGCATAAGCTAAATTGAAAAAAGGCACTCATGCTGTAATAAGAGAGTCTACATGGGGCGTTCTAATGGTATAACTATATTGGCTTAACTTCACACCATGGCTTATAGTGGTATAGCTTTCCCATATAGACAAGCCCTAAGTAACCTGCTACAGGTGCAGCATTTAGAGAGGCTGGCTAAGAAGCATCAGCAGGATGACCCTGGTTCCTGGAGAGGAATATGGACACTACCTGAAAAGGATGGTTAATAGAATGCCTGTGACACTCTGTATCTCGGGGGAACACCCTGCAGCCCCATGTTCATCCTTATAATATGATTGTGTGGTATCCAATGCAAAGTTTGTCATGTCTTCGGAAGGCTCATGATGCACTGAGCATTGTTGTTATAGTAATGTTATAGGTTGTAATTTCAGGTATGTAGTTATGAGGCTGAAAATGTGTCCTCATGGCTTAAAACAAGCCCAGGCAAAACTCTCCAGGAACAGAGGGGCAGTTCACACCTCATCAGGGCATGTATGGGACAAACCCAGCCCAGCCTCACAGGAACAAAGGACACTGGTCTAGGCAGCAAGAAAGGATCTGTTGGATTCTTGAGTGAGTCACCCCGCTTCCCTTTGTCAGTCAGGCACTACGATGAGGTAATGCTCATCCGACCCTGAAGGGGGAGTGGCAAAGCTAAGAGGGAAGAAAGAACATGATAAAAGCGAGAGATGTTTGCCATGCTCTTCCTCTTTCTTCCACCTCCATCTACACGACATCATCACCAAGCGACTGAAGCGCTGATCAAAGGGGAGAGCCTGGCTGAAAGGCAACCAGCCAGCCTGTGGTGAGAAGCATCTAAGTTTGTAAGGGCATTGAAAGTGTTAAGATCAGCTTAGAATGCATTTTGCTTTTATTTCATTTGACCAAATCTGACTTCTTGTGCTTTGACTTATAATCACTTAAAATCTATCTTTTATAGTTAATAAATTTGTTTATTTATTCTACCATGTGTTTGGTTTGAAGCGTGTCAGAGACTCTCCTTGGGATAACAAGCCTGGTACATATCAATTTCTTTGTTTAAATTGACAAACTCATATAAGCTTACAGCATCCAGCAGGCACAACTGGACACTGCAAGACGGAGGATCCTGGGATTGTGTCTGGGACCGGAGATATTGGCTAGTGTCATTCAACTGCACAATCCAAGCAGCTTACATGCCAGAGGCTGTGCGTGAACAACCCAGCAGTGGGGGTTCTCACAGCAAAGCAGGGTAAGGCTGGCTCCCAGAGTCGAAGACTGGCGTGACCTAGCAGATCACTGGTCCAGATAATACTAGGGAAACGTCACAGTGCGTTTTAATAAAATTTCCTATTGAGCCTGGTCCAGAAGGCAGGGCAGAAGAAATAATGGGCAGGAGATTAAACAAAGTATACTTGCTACCTAAAGAATCAAGTAACAATTAAAGAAGGAGATAGAATAAGTCAGCTTTTTTTCTAAAGGGTGAACTCAGCCCATCGATATGTGGGGTCCTGTCTCCAGAGCTGAAGAAGGCGAACAAACTTGTCATAAAGAATGATGTTCTGTGATATTAAAAAATGACACACAGTGTGTGCCCTAAGTGACTCCAACTCCAAAAGCTAGATTAAAAATCAGGATTTAGGAACCTATCTGTCACTTTAGATGCTTAAGTCCAACATTTAGGTGCCACTGAGATCCCAAAAACCATCACTCAGCTGCTATGTAATCCTGTAGGTGCCCAAATTTCCACTGATAATATCCACTGATGGGGGGCTGAGCACCCACCATTTTTTCCCTGTGGGTGCTCCCGCCCCGGAGCACCCATGGAGTCGGCGCCTATGCTGCCATCTTCCAGGTGTGTGTCCTAACCACTGGGCTATAAGATACTATTGTCACTTTTTGACATGAGCAGTGGTCAAAGTTCAGGGTCCTGGGGATGTTCCAATTGGAAGCAGGAATTGATGGAGTCTGGCATTTTCTTTGATGCAATCTTGTTTACTTACAAGGAATGTACAAAGTCCTGTGTCTCTGAATGCAGAAGGAACCAAGAATAAAAGGAGCAGTTTCTTAGCTTACAGTCCCCAAGCCTCTTTAGTCAACACCAGATCCAAAAGCTCTCTAGCTTTTTCCAGAGTCACACAGTGCTTACAGGCTCCTGCTTGGCTTTCTGGCTCTCCCTTTCTCTCTGTTCTTGTCTAGTCTCAGTTTCTGTGTGATCTCTCTTCAGACCAACACACACCCCTACCCAAAACAATACTCAGCCAAAAGCTCCTGGGTAGGTTCACACACATCTTTTGTGTTAGGTGGGGGCTTTCTTTACAGTTGTTTTAATTGAAGGGTGAATTCACACCTATCAATCTCAATGGGATTTTAACACAACCCATAATAAAGTTTCACCCAGCTCATAACATTATTTTGGGTGAGTCTATTTCAATCTCTCCTATTAAAGCTGTTCTGCTTTGTATAAAATACTTAAACATTCATTGGAGCAGGGACTGGAACCTGAGTCTCCCAGGAGAGTGCACTAACCACTAGGCTATAGTCATTCTCACTCTCTCTCTCTCTCGGGCCCAATAAATATTTAAGGACTTATACAAACATTTGCCTACCATGTCCTTGGTAAGTGCTGTAACCACTGGGCTTGTGGGTATAAGGGCAGCATCACCACCTCGTCTACATTGTAGACAAAGGGCTGACCTAGTTTAGGCATCTAACTGCAGGAGAGGGTAAATCCCAAATGGAAGGAGGCACCTCCCTCTCGCTCAGAGTTAGTAATCTAATTCCCTTTGTGTGGTCTTAGGTCACACTCCACTCCTCGGCACTGCCTGCTGGCTAGCTTAGGTGGTTCCCCACTTAGCATGCTGGCTTTTGTGAATCCTATTCCTAGGTGCTTAACTCTCCCTATGTATTGTATATGGAGCCCAGGTGCCTAATTCAGGGCCATTAATTGTACTAGGTGCCAGGATATCTAAAAGTTAGATGTTACAACACCTATGTCCCCTTTCTCTATCTATCCCCATATGTTAAATTCCTACTATTCCCAAGGTCACCAAATGATGTTATACAAACTTCAAAGGCTTTCTGAAGTCCATGCACTTACAATAGTTACTTCTACCTGTCAGTCAAATGAGATAGATAAGCTACTTAAATAAGCAATTTAAATAGAATTTAAGTAGGTGGAAGGCAGCTGGATAATGGAACTGCCTAAATCTGCAATTCAACATCCGTTCATTCATTCAAGAGTGCGCTGGACAAATATATAACAACAAATCTTTTTTTGTTTGTTTGAAATCATGACATGCAGGATACTTTATACTTGTTAAGTTTATAAGAGTGGGACCTCGATGGTCTTCTTCTAGCCCTCAACAACTCTCTGTTCCTACGCATTAGAATGTTACAGTAACAACATAATGTTTAGTTCCCAGAAGCTAGTTAAAAAAGGCACTTCTCATTTGGGAATAAGTGATCATTCATGCACATATTTTCTGCTGAATTATATTTATGTTCAAATATATTTTCAATTTTGTACTTGTAGGCTGTGAAGAAAGAGACACTAACAGCTATAAAGCAATTACAAGTTGTCAAAGACTTCTCTTCCTCTTATTTCAACACTGGGCCAGATTGTTGGGGGTGGTCTGGATGTTTTACACTGCACCACTAGCAGAGTTTAAGCTTAAATTTAAGCTAAAGGGGAACAAGGCACCCTTATTTCAGAATAACCCTTTGTGGACAGTAACTCTTGTCCTGGGGGAATGGCCCTGCATACAGCCACCCCAGTTATCAGGGGAACACAGGAATTTGTCCCACTATGTGCATTCAGCGCTCACCTATACCACATAGCCTGACAAAAGGACACCTAGAGGTAACTCCTCAACATACATGCTCTTTTGCTTGTATTGAAATGAAATGACAGTTTTGCTACATTTTGGAAATTTGGTTCAAATGTTCTCTTCTCTTGTTAGCTAATTAAAAAGCTTACAAGAGAAAAGCTGCATCATACCACATAGATCTCAAAACTATTAAATTAAAATATAAAATAATGAATTCTCATGGGTTGTTCTATCAAGAAACAGACTAACTGTCTGTGAGCCAAGCAATTCATTTCATGCCTATAGTTTCATTTACACTGTTCACTGACATCCTGAAGTCTGTCTGAAAGAAACATAAAAAGAGCAAATCAAAACACTAAGCATGATTGTACTAGACATCAAAATCAAGAAGAAGCTTCTACATAAAGACTGAGAGTGTCATGCTGGAATAAAAAGTGCCACACAAATTTTTCTTATGTTCATATTTGGCTCTATACAGTAACAAAACATCAAGTTCCAGGAATGTTGACTAAAGGGCTGTTTAGACTTTTCATGGCAGAGTTATATTATATTTAAAATATGCTCTCTTACTGGTTATTAAGCACCTTTTATATATTTTTCAAAAGATCAGCAACTTGACTGATGCAAATATTGCAGATTCCTCAATAAAATTATCTTGGAATGTTATTTAATTATTTATTTATGTTTAAATATTGTTGTTACTGTCAGTGAATGCCTCCCTCAAAGGCTTCTTGGCACAGGCTGTGCTTACCTTTCATTCTGGGGCTGCCATTTTTCTCCCCAGTTCTTTTCCTTCTGGTGGTAATGAACCATCCCTGCACTTTCAATCTGTCCAATACAATGTCTACACTTGCTTCACTAACCATATTTCAATTCTGCTTTTTACTTCTAAAGGATTTAAATATTCATGGCAAAAATGTAAAGAAATATTCTATTGTTTTGGCAAGCACTGTGACAATTTTATTTAAGAGGTGTAAATCCCAGATTATTCAAATAAATCTGGAAAGCTGTAGAAAAATGTACTTAAGATAAAGCAGATAATAACTGGGGAAAAAGCACATGGTATAACATTAAAACTTGCTGTTCAAGTTCCCTGTCCTAAATCTCAGAACACATAAATTGTGGCCATACGAACCAGCCGTTTTGAGGCTAACATGATACTAGCAGCTGGAAAAAGTAATCCTCTAGAAAGTCATGTGTATAATGTATCTCAAACAGATGCAAGCTATGTAGAAAATACAAACTTCTCATGAGGATGGAACTAACTAAAATTCTTTTAAAACCCGAAGAGCATTTTGTCTTCACACTACAATGTCTTTTAAAAAAATATCCCGTATAAAGTGCGCACACATACATAAATAATTTTGAAAGTATAGAATCTTGTAAAGAAATCTATGAAGAGTTGTCACCCAAAATAATAATGCAAAATGGAAACCAATAATATCCACAGTCATAATTAGGTCACCATTGTACAGTACAATGACACTATATTATTCTAGGAACAACACAATACAGTTAATTAATCAGCAGTTGTCTTTTCCCTTATAAATCCTTGGGTTTCATGAGTTTGTATAGGTTGGCTATTTTGAATTGAGTTAGGCAGAAAATGTTATAAAAATGTCAATCTTAATATAAATTTGTACTCTCAAAATGAGATTTTTTTGGTTCAACAGGGAGGCTGGGCTTTTGGTCATTCCAATTTTTTTCTATCTACTTTTTTTAAAGGGCAGAGTTTAAAGCTGAGGTTTTGCAAGCAGTTAGAACTAGATGCTGCTCTTTGGAAGAAAATCATGCTTACATTGAACATTTCCATGGCTTTTGCATGTTAAATACGGTGTATTAGATTATACCTGCGAACACTTTCGGTTAAAGCCACATTTTAACTAGATGTTTTGCCCTCCTAGCCTTGCAACCACTCCATATGGTGAACAGCTGGGACACCAGACCATGCCCCAGGAGTTCTGCAGATTTGTTTTTGCAAATCTAGAAACATGGGAAAGGTTTGCAAAGCCTCTCTTCAGAAATTTATTTACTGTTCCAACATAAGTTACCCTATATATGGCAGCAGATTTCAAGCATTTGGGGACAAATTCTGCCTCAGATTCACAAGTGCTTATTTTTTATTAGTCAAATCACACCTCTTTTGAGAGATCATAATACAATGGGTTATACATAGAAATTTCTACTTCCACTCTTTCGGAAGGACATCTGCAGAACTTGATAATAGGAGTGAAAACTGCTGCTAGCCTCCAACACAAGTGATGGAGGTCTGCATGAGACATGAACTGAGAAAATAAGTTAACAAATTGTTAAAACTGCACTGACATTTTGCTTGGCATCATATTGGACACAAAATCAAGAGAATCCACACCCCAAGAAGATTAAATCCTGAAAGAAAAAGAGAAGAATCCGACTATAGAGGAGGGAAGAACTTGGAATCTATTTTTTTTTTAAGATTTTGACTCAATATGCACTTCTTGAAATCCATTTGGGAATAATCAGGTTTTCGGCGCAAACTAGAGAGGGATGAAGGTGTCTTGATGAGCATTCTCAAGTATGGCATACACAGAATTTGTTTTAATCCTAACTTTTTCAAAAGATCTCTTGTAACGTTGGGGAAAAATGATTTCCTGCTTTGCAGGAGCACTTGGATATTGGGACAAGACAATATAAAGAGTACTTCTCCATATAGCACACCAGCAAGAGAGGATAATTGACTAGCTCTCAAGATGACACTAAGAGGAGGCCCTTCTTCCATATCCCTTGGCACTTTGTGACACTCAATGTTCATAGTTTACTAGCTAGGTGGGGTGCTCTGGCCCCCAAAGCAGGGAGCATGAGCTAATCCCACTATGCATTCTTCCCTGGCTGCCCTACGCGATCCTATTCTGGACCAGCTGTCTGGTTTTGGGAGATACCTTACAGCCAGCCCTGCTCCACAGTGCAGCTCTATCAGTTAAGGGCAGGATTTAGCCCTCTGTGTATTGTGATTGCCCTATATCAAACTACATTATAAGGGTCTATAAGTTTCCTCTTCTCAGTGAGGAGTTCAATTAACTTTGTGATCTGTTTCTCCCAACCTCCAAAATATCTTAATCATCAGTTAATCAAAATTAAACTGACTGTCAGAGGACCTCAGTAATTAACTTTGTGGTGACTGGGAAGTCAAGAGCATAGCAAAGTTCAGCGTTAGGCAGGAACATTTGCATTTTACACAACATTCACTTATTAAAAACAATATCACACAAAATGCAAGACTTAAATAAAAATCCTGTTATCTAAGAGGAGAGTACAATACCACTGCAGTATGCTTGCCTTTGTTTCTTTTGCATCTATTAGTAACTTTGAAAATAAGTTGTGTTTAAACTTTGTCTATCCTCTAAATGTAATCTACAGTAATATGCAAAAGTTCTAACTGAAACACAAAGCAAGATGTCTGTGGCAGCAGCAGAACCAGAGAGGAAAGTGGCACCCATTGTTCCTTCAGTGAAAGTTCAGTCCAAAAGATAAACATTTTACAAGCAGTAAGTGATCGATTTATTTGTGTGTGAAAATACAATAAGAAGGGAAGAGGTTAAGTAAGGATGGAACAAAAATATTAAACCCCACAACTTTAAACAGAAGCTTGATGAAGAATGTAAGTTTTGATTTTTAATTAAAAATAGAGTAGGTGACATTCAGCCAATCCCAGGAACATGTATCACCTTGTAGTTTCAGATTAAATGGAGGAATGGTATACTGTAAATATAGCAGATCCCAACCAGACCTGCATAAGGGGCCCATTTTTTACTCAAGCAATCTCCTTTGACTTCAATAGAAGTTATGCCTGAGTGACTATTAAATAAACAGTACGTCTAGCAAGAGTTTTCTTATAACAGCCAATTCATCCTCACTGGACATGGAATAATCCCTACGCTGGCAACATCCACAGATATATTTACTGAGAATGGTAAGAAAAGCAAAACAGCAGACTAACATACAAAAAAAAAAATAACCTTGGCAGATTATGTAAGGAATGTTAATTTGAACTCATAACAGCAGGTCATAGTGCCTCCTGCAGCTCAAACCCTGCCGTTCACACTCCAGAAAGTACACAATTGAATTAACACACACTGATGCAATCAAATCGCATGTATGCAGTGTATTATTACATTAAAACCAAGATAAAAGATCACTACTTCCTATAATTGGTAACAGAAATAAAATTACTTCTTAAGAGTGAACATCAAGCCTAGAGCAGCCAAATCCACAAAACATTTTAAAAAACGGCTAAAGGCAAAGTAGTATAATTATTACTAGGTTATATCAACATTAAAATGCATATTTTAGCCCTGTTGTGTAATGTATTAAGGACATGCCACAAAACTCTTCTGCAGTGGGACCTCACATACTGTTCTTAGTATATCCCCTTTGAACTGCCAACGTGACAATGGAAAAGTAGCATTTCAAAGGGAGCTGAAAAATGCCACCCCTCAGAGATTGCAGAAGTGGACAGCACCAAAGTGGTTAATAGGGCTGAAAAGCAAACCTCATCTCTTTAACAACAGAGCTTGCAAACACTATATCTACAGCAGGCCAATTTTGCAGAAAAGTCCCTCCTTCCTGAACACTAGTTCAACTCCTCTGGTGTTAGCAGCATTGGAAGTCCTAGTGCTGACAGTCACCTGTTTGGCCCGCTGTTAAAATTGATGGTGGCCATCTAACTGGAAGCCACTGAGTGCCCTGCATTTGTGTTTTCTGGATGTCTGCTATGCAACTCTACTGCCAGTAACGTCCAATTTTTAGTTTTCAATATAAATATACATTGTACCAAATTGCCTTACAAGAGGGTAGTGAATCTCTTATCCCAGTGAAACAGCACACAATCTGAATTTTTCTATCCTTAAAAATGAAAAAAAAAATGCATCCTTTCAAAACGTGTATTAAATGTATTTATTAATGGCAAGTCTCCAATATTTTTCCATAGCTCACCTTGGTACTACAAAGTCAATCCTTCTTTTTAATAGGAAAATAACATTTCCGAGACTTTTGAATCATGTCAGGAGATTAGTAATTCACAGTCTCTTTTAAAACTGACACATATACACAAGAGACACAAGGAGATTAAATCCTGTGGCTTCCTGAGATATAAATTCATCCTCAGTTGATCTTCCTCCATTCATTTCTGGAGACTGACACTGAAATGCTCACCAGTCACTAATGAATCAATCCTTCAGAAAAACAGGAGAATGAATCTTCGTTTGCATTCACTTAAATAAATGAGATCTGCAATGAGTTCCACAGCACGTGAAAGCTTCTGGAGATGCTGCTTTTATTATCTCTGCAGTGATAAAGGACGACATTTACAGAATGGTCCTCTCATACACAAGTGTACAAATCATTGCAGGCATATGCAGAGGGCAGTAATAAATGTATGTGTTACTCAGGGCCGGCTCTAGGCACCAGCAAAACAAGCTGGTGCTTGGGGCGGCACATTTTTAGGGGCAGCATGGCCGGCGCCAGAATGCCGCCCCTAAAAATGTGCCCCGGCCGCCCTAGCTCACCTCCGCTGCTGCTGCCACAGCGTGCGAAACAGCTGATTCGCGCGCCGCTACTTGCCCTCCCTCCCAGGCTCTCAAACCTGGGAGGGAGGGGGAGATCCTGAGCGGCCGTTTCGCGCGCGCCGCTTCTCCCCCTCCCTCCCTCCTAGGCTTGAGAGCCTGGGGGGAGGATGCAGGGCTGGGGATTTGGGGAAGGGGCGGAGTTGAGGTGGGGCCGGGGGTGGGGTAATTAAAGAATGGGGGGGGGGGGGAGGACGGCCAAAATTGTTTTTGCTTTGGGCGGCAAAAATCCTAGAGCCGGCCCTGGTATTACTGCATTCTGTTTCTACACTCTCCTGAAGAATTAAATGTATACTATGCACACGGGGCCAAATGCTTGCAAATACAAGTTTTGTATGGCTAAATAGGTGCATGAGCAGATTTTGAAAACTGGAACCACCATCTCAGTTTAACTTCTCTGTGTCTTCTTTCTATAAGACATTTGGAGCACACAAGAAAGCTGAGTGCAATAGTGAAGTATGTTGCCTAATTCTTCATATACCTTCCTTAATTACAAAGAGTATTAAACTCGCAAGATTCAAATACAGTGTGTTTTCTTTTTAACTTGTAATTTTGATAATTCTGAGCATATTTAATTTTTTTTTTATTTTGTTGCTGCTATGTTGGTGAATGAGATCCATTCAAGGAAGTGCTCAAGTTTGAAAAATGAACTGGAATATTTCCCAATTCGGTTCTCTAGGTGATAATGTTGTTTGGGTTTTTGCTAAATTTTCTGCTTATTTACTTTCTTAGAAAGATGCATTCAGTAAAGTTCCATTCCGTTTAATAACAGAGAAGCATCACCACTTTGTAAAGAAAGATTTCGAACTCACTTGACAGCTCACATAGTGGGTCACAGTTGCCCTACTGTCCCTTTTGATTGGGCCTCTGCAAGCTGTCACACTTCTTTTTAATTTGATATTATGCTCATCTCTTGGCTCCTTGAACTGTGGAGTTTCTATTCATCTTCTTACATTTTCCTCAAGTCACCTTCAGTACATTAATATAGCTTGTAATGCACTGAAGATTTGCAGTTCTACAGGTCACCAGAAGATTTTTTTAAAAGAATTTTGAGCCACTTATGAGAAAATTTGAATTTTGTTTAAAACAAAAAAGATTTAAACATAACATCATCAGTAGTCCCTGCGCTCATCTGCTTCCACAATCCTAATCCTCCAACCTCTCTGATGTTCACTCAGCTTTTGTTGTTGCTTCTTCAACCATCTCAAACATATCTTACCCCCCAGCTGATCTCTGGTTCTCCTGTCCTCACACAGCTCCCCAGATGCTTCTTGAGCTCGATTCATGAACAATTTCTCTTCTGGCTGCCCATCTACCCTCCCTGACATTCAACCAGCCCTGTCCATGTGCCTTAGCAGCTAGCTTTCTTCACTGCAGCTAAACCCTCCTTCACTTCATCTGTACTGATGGTGATGGGGTCTTGTGGAGGGATTAAGGTCATTGTCCGATGTAGTTAATGATGGATTTCTTGCTTGGCATTTTTGTTGAGTGGTCCTTTTGTGCTCTCCACCAATTTGGAGGCTATGGAGTTGAGCTGGATTTTTGAGTTCTGATATTCTTCTGTCAGATTAGAAGGCGCATAAGGCGATGCGTGGAGATGGTATCCCCCTGGAATTTCTTCATCATTTAGGCCTCAGGGGGAATATAATGGCTGGCAAAACTGTACACCAAAACCGTGGAATCTGGAAGTATCCCAAAAGCCTGGTGGGAGGTGATAGTTATTGCCATATTCAAACTGAGAAAGCCAACGACCTCAGAAGCTAAATTTCTGTGCACTACCTAGAAACTCCTGGAATGTATCATCCTCTGGAGAATCAATCCTCTTGTCAAGTCAGTAATCCCCGAAGAACAAGCAGGATTTCAGCCTAAACGCAGTTGTTGCAACCAAGTTTTGGCCCTTGTAACACACACCTAGGCTGGATTCTAGAGGATATCGAAGACCAGCACAGCCTCTGTAGATCTGTCATCGGCCTACAATATGGTCTGGATTAAAGGCCTGATGCTGAAGCTCACAAGGATCATCCCCTGCCGCAAAACACTATGCCTGCTATGGACGATGCTGAGCAATCGGCAGCTACGGATCCACTTGGGCAACAAAGTCAGTTCGCCCCGGTTCCTCAACAACAGACTGCCGCAAGGCTCAGTATTCGCGCCAATGCTTTTCAATGTTTACATGAGTGACATGCTGCCAATGAAGTCGCACAAATTTGCATATGCGGTTGACCTTGCCCTGGCAATGCAAGCAGCTACCTTCACGACATCGATTCCACCTTGAACGGGGACCTAAATACTATGGAGGAATATTTCTGGAAATGGAGGCTGAAGCCAAATCCTCAAAAAACAATGGTCACTGCATTCCATCTTGATAACAGGAACGCTAGGCACACCCTGAAAGTGACCTTCTGTGCCAACACTGTGCAACATGACCCCACTCCAACCAATCTTAGAGTGAAGCTGGATTGCACGCTAATCTTCCAGGATCATCTGAAGAAGGTAGCTGCCAAGAAAAAGACAAGGGTAAACCTGGTCCAGAAACTGGCAAATATAAGCTGGAGAGCATCAGCATCAGTGTTACAGACATCATCAATGGCCGTTGTGTACTCCGTAGCCAAGTACTGTGCACCGGTATGGACCAGAAGTAACCACATTCACCTCGTTGATGTCCAAGTGAACATTGCAATGCAGTCCATTGCTGGAATCCTCAAATCAACACCAACACCTTGGCTGCATGTGCAGTCGCACATTGCTTTTCCCATCTATTCACTGTGATGCCACAACCCTTTGGGAATTCCAGAAGATCATAGCAATTAATGTCTTCCCATTCACCAGGACCTTAACAGCATTCCTCACCACTGCTTGAAGTCGCGTAAGCCCTTTTCAATCCATGTGTTTAACCATCCACAATGCAACTTCAACCCTCATAAAGCTTGGAAAGTCAAATGGAGTTCACAAGAAGTCAAAAATAAACACCTTGTGAAAGACCTGGCAGAGAAGATCCCTGGCTTCAATCTCCAACGAAGCTCATGGACAACTCTAAACTGCATCCGCACAAACCATGGAAAATGTAGATACTTGCTGCACAAATGGAAAATTAAAGACGCTTCAGTCACGATTATGGTCACCCAGAACAGACCATGGAACATACAACTCCTCAATGCCTGATCCACAAATACAAAGGAGGCATCACAGCATACATTCTTCTACTCCAGATGCAATTATCTGGCTTAATCATCTGAATGTAAAATTATAGTTGTTGCTCTATCTCTACATCAGCCATACAAAGAAGACCACCAACTAGCTAAGGCCCTTCACTACCTTATCATTTCTTATTCATTGTTGGGCTGTTGACGCTTGCTTCTGATCAGCCCATGATACCAGCTTCCATGGCCCACTTGTTAAAATTTCAAATAATCAACTTTGGGCTTTCTCCCATGCTGCCTCACAGGCTTGAGAGGCACGGACTCCCCATAAACATCAACAAAGCTACTTAATTATCCATTTTCAAATCCCTGCGCAAAACTCTCCTTTTTCCACATGGCCTACAAATAACTTGACTACAGTTAGGCAGCTGATATACAATGACCAGTGTCTATCATGATGACCAGTATTGTCTCGTTGTTTACTTGTACCACCTCCCTTTGTCTGTATTTATCTGCGGACTCTTGTCTTATACTTAGATTATAAGTTCCTTGGGGTAGGAACCATCTTTTTGTTCTGTATAGCACCTAGCACAATGGGGTCCTGATCCGTGAGTAGGGCTCCTAGCTCTACTGTAATACAAATAATTGTAATTATAATAATAATAATAGTTAAGCATACTCCACCCCCTCCATGCTTCAAGGTATACCCTTGAACCTTTGACCTTGCTTTAGATGGCCTTTTCTTGATATCGCCACAGTTCTTCTAGACTTTTTACATTCAACCTTGACATTTTCCAATGGCTCTCTGACACTATGCATACTTCTAAATTTTTTCCCTGGTTATCTCTTCTGCTTTAGTGAACCACTGCTTCCCTCTCTAAGCTTGCCATGCTGGAGGACTCAAAATTTAAAATTTAGGAATTATTTTTCCTTTGAGAAAAGTAAAGCCTACTTTCACCTGTTGCATAGAAACACAAATACCACTAATTACAGCTTGCAAACATGGAACTCTGATATATTCAGAAGTAAGGCATTCACATTTTACTAAAAAAAACCCACAAACAAACAAAAAACAGTAGGTAATTTCACAAAGACTATTTGCAAGGATATATATCAGACTGGCAAATTTAATTCATTCCCATCTACGGTACAATGAGATATATTTTAACTGTACAATTCTGACAGCAGAAACATTAAGATCTTCTGAAATTGGATTAATTTTTCCTTTACTGAAGCTCACCCACTCTAATATATTTCATGCTTAAACGGTAAAACAAAATGCTTATGGTATTATATGGTAAATAAACAAAGATAGAACCTCTATTTCCAGAAGGTGGAGAATGATGTATGAATAAAGGCTAAATGGTACTTGTGAAAAAGAAAAAAGGTCACCAGTACATATAATTTTTTCTGTACATACACACATATATAGCATTTATCTGTTAACTACCAACAGTATGCTTGGAGCTGTTCAAGATACAAATGAATAGACTGATATGAGAGAGAGAGAGAATATAAGACAATGTGGCATAAAAATATTTATTGGGAGTTTGGATGAGCTGTACAACAAACAAATTATGAAGTCAAAATGAGATTATCCACCACAACCCAAACTCAAACCAATAACATCTTTTATACCACACCATACCATCATGACTTTTGATGTCAAATAGTTTACACCAAAACTATGTTTTAACATTTAAAAAAATGTTATTGGTATTCCCTTTTATATTGCTTCACCTGTAAAATGAGGGAACTTTGGTCCCAGGACCCAACTGTATAGCCATGAAAGAAGAGAAAAATGGTAATTAATATTTCAGAAATTTCTAAGAATAACCTACAATAACTTAACTTCACACACACACACACACACACACACACAGAGAGAGAGAGAGAGGATGATATTTTAAGATCCAATATTTCACATATGAGGATATTTGATAAAACCACATAAACCAAGTTGAATGCTTAGCATACTCCAGGGGCAAACTTCACAAAGTTTTGATATCCTGAAATATTTGAGCCAAATCCATGCTCCCCCAGAAACCTCAACAGGCCTTCCTGACTCCTCCACCAACAACCTACCCCCACAGCTATTCGGGGGGAGGGATAGCTCAGTGGTTTGAGCATTGGCCTGCTAAACCCAGGGTTGTGAGTTCAATCCTTGAGGGGGCCACTTGGGGATCTGGGGTAAAATCAGTACTTGGTCCTGCTACTGAAGGCAGGGGGCTGGACTTGATGACCTTTCAAGGTCCCTTCCAGTTCTAGGAGATGGGATTATGATTCTAGCTCCCTTCCTCCTTACAGCTCCCACAGTACATCCCTCTAGTTCCTTCCTTCCTCTTACTAAGGCTCTTTGGCTATGTCTACACTACACATCACGGGCGGAAACGTGTAGGGTATCTGTAACTACATGCTACAGTGAAACTTCTGCTGAGTCCACACTGTGGTGTGTAGCTACTTGCAAGGAGAAAAAAGCAAGGAAAAGCTTTAGCAGCTCCATGTTGCCAGAGCTTTTCACTGTGGGGAGGAAAGGCTCTGGCAGTGGGGAGGCAGTGGGGAAAGGATCCAACAATTGGGAGCTGGCAGAACCTTTTCCTGCTACCTCCGGCTGCTGGAGTCTTTCCCTGCAGTGGGAGAAGGCTCCAGCAGTTGGGAGCCACTGGACCCTTTCCCTGCTGCTCCCCTGCTGCTGGAGTCTTTCCCCACTGCCAGGGTCTTTCCCTGTGGCAAGAGAAGGCTCCAACAGTGGAGAGCTGGTGGCCCTTTTCCCCACTGCCCCAACACTTCTGGAGTCGTTCCCTGTGGCGGGGGAAGGCTCCAGCAGCCAGTTATTTTCCTAAGGAGGAGAGAGGCTCCAGCAATGGGAAGGCCACAGGATACTACGCTGCTAACGATAGCAATGTAGATTAGAGGCATGGCTTGGGCATGTACAGAATGTGCACAATATGTAACCACAGCCTTCAGTCATGCCTTTATTCACCTAAGCCATGCCCCACCAGCTACACTGCTATTTATACTTGTGCTAAGGGGACTATGCACATATGTACTCTACAAAAACAACAAGGAGTCTGGTGGCACCTTAAAGACTAACAGATTTACTCTACACGCTGCCAAAAGTAGCATGTCATATAGACATAGCTTTAGTCCTATCTCTGAAGATCTGCAGGGCCCAGCAGATCTGCTACCCCCTCTGTTAGCTGCAACCCAGAAAGCAGAGGATCTAGAGTTGCTTATTTTGTATCCTCTGGAGTTTCAGAAGCTCATTAATAATTTTGCAGTGCAGCTAAAAGGGAAATCACAAAATGATAGAAAATTTTAGCTGAGTGGCAACCTACAGAATGGCAGACCTGCTGGGGGCCCCAATATTTTTAGAGTAAAGAGGAAAAGGTGACTGAAATGAGACAAGGACAGAAGATTTGAGTTTGGACTTGGGTTGAGCCTGAAATTGTTAACATGTGTCAGGGTGGGAACAAGAAAGTGTTTAAAGAATTGAACTGGCTGGGAGATTGCAATGGGGGCAGGAAAGAAGATCAGGTATTGAACTGTGTGGAAACAAGTTGGGAATTGGATTAGGTACAAGTAGCAGTGAAAGCAGGGAAAACATGGATCAGTTCAGTTAAGAAGAGGGTTGGAAACTGGATTAGGTAGGAACAGAGGGGCAGGTCCCCAGCCACATTGATGGAGCTATGACAATTTACACTAGCTGAGGATCTGCCGCAGAGAGAACAAGAAAATCAATTGGGATAGAGGGAGCATATAGATATACAAGCGGTGAAGTCCTGGCCCCACTAAAGTCAATGGCAATAATCCCATTGATTTACTGGCATTGGCCACTGTCGGAAGACAGGATACTGGGCTAGATGGATCATTGGTCTGACCCAGTATGGCCATTCTTATGTTCGTATTTTGTGGGGCATTGTGGGATGGCTTCTGAAAGGCAGCATCAGTTGATGTAAGCAATGCAGTGTCTACACTGACACTGCATTGACCTAACTACATCAACCTAAGCGCTATGCCTCTTATGCGGTGTGGTGGGAGAGTTACATCAGTAGGAACTACATTTTACTGTAGATGCTTGCAGAGTTAGGTTGACATAAGCTGCCTTACATCAACTTAACTCTAGTGCAGACCAGGGTTATGTAAGTTAGCTTCTCCATCTCGAGTATGAGGCTCGTGAAAGAACATTGTAAAATAATAGACTGGTTATAAAAAAAATCTGAGGCCATATTTGATGAAAACCTTGGATGTGTATGGAAAATTGCTTTATCTTTATGAAAAACAGTAAATGGTGGCTCAGACATTAACACATGTAATTCACTTATACACCCTGCTGAAGTGATAGCTATCTAAAAAACAGTCTTAATAGACAAATGGAACAATGTATAATTTCCCAAAGGTTCAAAGGGAGATTTCATCAATTGTGAAAGCACTATGTATAAATCCCAAAATGGCACAGGGTATCCTTTTGGGGGATAAAAATTATTAAGACCTTTTAAGAACCTTTTAACTACATCATGAGTAAATATTAATTTACTGTCCACATGTACATGGTATGCTGATATGTCTGAGAGGTGAACCCTCACTGAAGATAGTCAAAGACTCATTCTATTAAGATACAATAAATGTTCTAATACATAATATGTATATGGCTCTATATCATACATGGAAACCCACCATAAACATCTTTTTCATTTATGATTAACAAATTATAACTGGGTTCAAAAAAGAATTAGATAAATTCATGGAGGATAGGTCCATCAATGGCTATTAGCCAAGATGGTCAGGAATGCAACCCCATGCTCTGGGTGTTCCTAAGCCTTTGACTGCCAGATGCTGGGACTGGATGACAGTGGATAGAACACATGATAATTGCCCTGTTCTGTTCATTCCCTCTGAAGCATCTGGCATTGGCCACTGTCGGAAGACAGGATACTGGGCAAGATGGACCATTGGTCTGACCCAGTATGGCCATTCTTATGTTCGTATTTTCATGGGGACTCTTTCCTTGAATTTAGCAGTATATTTTGCACCTCTAATGAACAAGACTTTTCTATAATTCCAGAGTCTTATTCCTCATGCCATTAGATGAAGAGACTGAGGATCGAGGTGACAGACCATCCCTTGTTGTTCCGTCAACAAGTCTGGTTCTAATGGTTGAGATTTGATTAGCCCTCTGGATAGGTGAATTAAGTCCAGGTACGACTGATGTCTGACCCAAACTGGTGCTATTAAAATTACCTTGACTTTGTCTTGTATTATTTTGTTTATCTCTCTTTGAATGAGGAAAATGCATACACTAAGCCTTGATCCCAATTTATTAGAAATGCATCTGATATTGAGTCCTTGATTGATATTAAGTTATCACATCTTTATCTTTCCCCACATCATTGGTTCCTTAGCTTTTGCTTTTGGAACTGGCTCATTCAATCTGACACAACTGGATTTGAAAAAGAATGTCTCCTGATTCTACCACAAGAAAATGTATCCAGGATAGGCTCCTTGAAGACCCTCTGGTCAGAAGTATCTTTCTCTCACTGACTGGCTCTTTGTAAAGAGGCTGACACCGACAAGGACTGAGCATTCATGCTCACCATAACAACAGTGTGCTTTTGTAGTAGAATGGCTCTGGAAACAGAGCCCGAAACCACAGCAGTTTTCCTCTTTGAATCCTTCCTATTTAGAGATCGTTTATTACTGTGTACTGAGGTGGAAGGTTTGTCCTTCTTCCCTCCAGACTCAGAGCTGATGCTGGTCTCTGAGATGTGTTCAAACCTTGTACTTGCTCGGTTCTGGGTGGTTTTCCTGACAGCACTTCTTGTAATAAAACTGTCTGTTCCATCGTTCCTTTTTTGCTCATGTTGTAAAAGTTGAGCAAATCAAGCATTTTGAAGGTGAGTGTCCCTCGCTCAAACATGCCAGATGCTGGAAAACTGCCAGACATAACACACATATTTTAAAAAATGAGCTTTTTATTCTTCAGCTCCACCCTCTCCAAACCAAAGATTTACAGCTATCTAAAATTACTAACTAATTCTAACTATAAAATTATTAACTAGCTAACAAGCTACGGATCCAGGAGCTCTGGATGAAGAGAGACAAATGCACATCTGCTTTATGCTGCTCATTACTGATTCTTTATTACAATTTGTACTAGTATCTTTTTTGGGGTCTGTACACTTATGAGAAAACGCCTGGGAATGATAAATGATTACTAAGGGATCTCAAAAGTTGATAGAGAAATTATATACCGTTTTTGTTTTGATAACTTCCCCTAAAATAATTGGCTCCCCCCCACAACCCTGCTCAATGTTAGTTCCTTTAAAGTGACCTGTGCTGTCATAATGCAACATCTCTGTTCTCTTGATCTATTTTTTTTCCAGCAAGAATACTTCTGAGTTTCCTTGTGTGTGTAAATTTGTCTGCAATGGAAACTTTGCAATCAGCCAGGACCCACTTAAGCTTCCAATAGACATTTTCAATTAAAGTGAATGAGGAAGCTCTTATTAAAAAAAACAAACAGATCAAGCACCCAAATCATTTATCGACTATATGTGTGTGTAAGTTTAAAAATTACAAATAAGCACATGGTAAAGCAAAATATTCTGGACTGTCACGAGCTGTAAAAATTTGAATAATTCACAATTTTTTTAAAAAGATCACAGAATCATATAGAAATAACAGCAAGAGACTAAGATAATTTAATAAATTTCCCCATTAGTGCAAGAGTGTTCCCTACAGTACACTATTTTAGTCTAGATGTAAAGGATCCCAGGCTTTGAGGTTTCCACCACTTCCCTTGAGTATCAAATCCTCAGACAAAAACTTCTCACTGCTAAGAACATTTGATGGATATTAAGTCCACATTTTCCCTTTCGTAATTTCATCTCTATCCTATCTGTGCACCACATTAAATATATCCTCTCCATCTTTGGTGTTAGCATTATCCAACTATTTGTCAACTGTTATGCTCCCACTTTAGTCATCACTTAACCAAATACACATATTTAGTTCTTCCAACCCCATAACGGTTGTGTGTGTGTGTGTGTGTGTGTGTGTGTGTGTGTGTTTAAGACACCAGTTTACCTTTTATTTTCTGTTTATGAGGTGCCGAAATCTATGTACTAGTGTAGGCTTAACTCCCAGAGCTATTTAGAGAGGAATTTACCTTCCTGCTTTATAAGGTGATGAGTCTGGGAATGCAGCCCAAAACTGCACTGTTTTTTTTTCTGCTGCCATATCACATTACAAACTTATAGAATCTGATGTCCACTCTCTTATCACTCCTATGTCTTTTTTAGTTTGATTACTTCTTATGTTTCTCCCTCCTATAAATCTCCATGATTTGAACAGTTTTTATTCAATATGTTAACTCGGGAATCTGAGAAAAACAGGGAGCAGTGAAATAATTTAAATATTTTGTAATTGTAACTACCAGACTGTACTCGTTCTCAGCATGATGGGAAGGAAGATTCTACACTCTACTGTCTGATACAGACAGACAGATATGGATCAAAAACATATGCGGAGTGTGTGCAATTACTCAAGTCAAATTTGCTCTGAAGCCCATGAATGTTTACAACACAACTTTGATATACTACAGCAGAAGTTTATTATGACTCACTGCATCTGATACACATAGTACTGCAGCTACTCTATCCACTTCCATCTGAAGTGGTTATGCCTTCCAGAATGTAAGGGACTGGGTTGTAGGTGGTCTGGCCTCGTGGTCACAGTGTCCACACATCAAGGATGGCCACAATACAGTAGTCAGTGAATACAGATTGGAGGAATCGCTAGAGCCTAGGATCAATAAGCAAAAGTCAGGGTCAGAGTCAGGCTGGGGTCTGAGACCAGAGATCAAAGGTAGTGCCAGGCTGGAATCAGAAGGCAACAGTCAGGGTCAGAGCCCAGGCTAGGGTCAGAGATTGGAGATCAGAAGGCAAGGTGTGGTCAGGAGTCATAACAAACCAGAAGTCTGTATGGTTGCCCAGACAACTTCCTGGGACACCTTTCAGGGTTAAATAGTGAGGTTGGCCACTCTGCCCCCTTTGGGTAGTACTTCCCGCAATGCCTAATTGCCACAATATTCCCTGGATGTGGCTGTGCATGCCCTCTCAGTGGCAATATCAGCTGTCCTAGGCTCTGCAGGCCTAGGTTCTAGTCCATGGATCCTTACATTACTCCCTTTTTAGGGCACCCTTCCTTTGGGTGACACCAGCCCTGGTTTGTCTGAGTGGTCTTGATGAAACCTTTTTACAAGGTCAAAGGCATGGACATGGGCAGCAAGTTCCCAGAAGCGTGCTTCAGGACTACAGTCCTCTAAATCAATTAGGGAGTACAGTCTTCCCCTCTGCAGTTTAGAGTCAAAGATAGTGCGGTCTCCTTGGACCTTTACAAGTGGGGGGTCTGTTGAGATCGGTCGGGCAAGGGGTCCTCTGTGTAAGTCTTCCAAAGGGATACATGGAAAACAGAATGCATCTTAAGGGATCAAGGGAGCTGCAATTTCAAGGTGACAGGGTTGATTTGGTGACCAATATGGAATGGTTCAAGGAACTGGTGGTCTAGCTTGTGGGACATCCTGTTCATATGGAGGTGCTTTGCTGCGAGCTGGACCTTTTGGCCCACCATGAGAGGTGGGCCTTCCTGGTGTTGACAGTCAGCATACTGTTTGTAGTCCTGTTTCACATCTTTGAGGTGGTCCTTAAGCTCCTCATAGATATGATGAATTCGTTGGATTCAGAGGCTGCTGACAAGCCTGGGTGGAAGTGAGGGTGGAACATGTAATTTGCAAAGAAGTGACTCTGTCCCAGAGAAGTGTGATTGTCATTGTTGTATGCGAACTCAGTATAAGGAAGGAGAGAGAGAACCGGTTATCTTGAAGGTAATTGAAAAAGCACCTTAGGTATTGCTCTAATACTTACTTCACCTTCTCTGTCTGGTGGTGGTACACGGATGAGGTAAAAGCGTGAATGTCCATTAACCAGAGTGTTTCACACCAAAATTATGAGACAAACTGTGGTCCTCTGCCCGAGGTGATAGAGTGGGAAAACCCATGAACATGGATAATATGCACCACTAGGAGTTGAGCCATTGTTTCAGCAGAGGGCACGTGGTCACAGAAGATGAAGTCTGCCATTTCAGTCAGTTGGTCTATGTATGGCAGTCAGAGTCAGGGAGTCCCACTATGAAACCCATGGTGATTGAGGCCCAGGGTCTACGTGGAGTTTCCAGTGGTACTAGGGTGCCAAGGGGCTTAGTTTGGGGAGTCTTTGTGCATGCATACAGGTCACAAGAGTCGATGTAGTTCCAGACTTCAGTTAGCATACAGGACCACCAGAAGAAACAGGAAACTGTGCGGTAAGTCTTAAGGTGGCCAGAATGGTCTGCCAACAGAGTGTCATGGCAGAGATGTAGCACTTCTAGCCAGGGGAACCCCAGTGGAACATATATGTGTCCACTGAGGTATGTGATCCTATCTTGTGTGCAGTACTGCATTTCAGTTCTGACTCTCATTTGCTCAGGCTGTTCCATCATCTCCGGAACTAACAGATCACCCAGCAAAGCAGATCAGATTAGATTAATCAGATCTTGGTGTATTATGGCACTAAGGAAGTGGTCAGGTTTTAGGAGACAGGGTAGTTCTTGGTTAGGCTCTTTGCGCTGCTGGTAATATTTGACCTTTCAGGATAAGTCATCGGCTTTCCCATTCCTGGTTCCCAGGTGACAGGTGATGATGAAATCGAACCACGAGAAGAATAATACTTACATGAGCTGTCTTTGGTTCAAGGCTCAAGCCTTACGCAGATATTCAAAGTTCTTATGGTCAGAAAAGACTTGCACTGGGTGTTGGGTTCCCTCAAGGTGATGGCGCCACTCTTCAAAGGCTTACAGTAGATCCAGTTGGTCCCTGTGATGACCTTTAATATCTAATATTCTGAAACTGCATGACATTTCACAACAAAACATATTATTTCCAAGCTATTGTGAAACTATGTCTTGCTGACATTGTTTTATAGCATCACCTTACCACCTCTACTTCCCCTTTCTCTCTTTTTATCTACAATACAATCATCCGTGTTGCCATTCCAGTTATGAGAATCTTCCCACTAGTTTTCAGTTATGCCCACCAGTTCACAAACCATCATTTAGTATCACTTCTAGATCTTCTTTCTTGTTTCCCATAATCCTTGCATTTATGTATAGATTAATACTGTACGTTAATATACTTATTCTTTCGTTTCTATTTGAAAGCACTGCATCTTGTTTAATTGTGTATGTTAAAACAGCAGAGACAACACTGTCTAGTGGAAAGGACACTGGACTATCCCCAGCTCTGCCACTGACCTGCTGTATGACCTTGAGCAAGTGACTTTGCCTTTCTATGCCTGTTTCACAACCCATCATTAGTTTCTCTTGTCCATTTAGATTGTAAGATTGGAGAATTTCTGTTTTATGTGTATGCACAGGCCTTTACACAATGGGGATCTGATCTCAGTTGAGGGAAGGTGTCTAGACACTACATAAATAATAATTCCATATAGTTTGAATTGGGCAAAAGTGTCCCTCCCCTTCTCATTTCCAGTTTAGTTTGACGTTCGCTTGATAAATGCTACATATTTTGAACCCAGAAGGGTTGCTAACCAATCTGCTGAAATGGAGATAATAAATTCTAAACAGTCACCTCTCATCACAGCTTTCCAATCTTCCATGAACCCAAAACCATCCTCTCTATTTCTTTGGTGCATCCAGTAGCAGTCTATCCCTTCCTTCTCTCATGCTTAGAATAAAAAGGATCTCACATCATCCCATCTTCTGTGTTTTTATCAGCTCCCTGAAACAATTCCTGATTTTGCTGAATACTCTTTCAGTGCTGTCATTTGTTCCCATAGGGACTAGAATCAGTAAGAATTCCTTCAGCATTTTTCAAGCTAATCAGTCACTTATTGTGACATCATTTGCTGTGCTGCCAGAAGGCATCTGACTGTCCCACTTCCTTCATATGACCCCCAGATTTTTAAGCCCCATTCCTCACTCTGTAGTCACCAATCACGATTACTTCTTTTTTTTACCAGGGCTCCAGTTTCACTACTTGCCTGTTAATAACTGGTTGAGTGCTTAGTAGTCCTTTTCTGCTGAGGACAATATACCTGTAGCAGGTACTGAAATTAAGTGTCTCCATACATATTTCTATCCTGCCCTTCCTGCAACTTGGATTCTTTTTTTTATGTCACATTCCTCAATCTTCCACACAGTGTCTCGATCTGCCATTTCCCTCCTTATGATAATTTTCCTTCTGTCTCCATTCAGTGGCTTCATTTCTCTCTAACACACCTCAGCTACCATTCCAGCTCCTCCTTCTCCCTCTTCAGAAAAGAAAAGGAGTGTACTTCATACATATACAGCCTTCATGGTCTTCATTCATAAAGTGGACAATTGTTCATGTTCCACATCAGCCACCTTGCATCCTTTCCTATCTGAAATGTTTGTTCCTTAGTTAGAACCTGCTAGGATCAGAGCACTCTATCACCACATCTTGGCAGACTTCCATTCACTGTTAAGGTACCTTTTAGAAAGTTTTCTTTATTAACACCTACCCCCATTAGTTGTTGCCTCAGTTTGGCACTCAGCAATGAACTCCCACTCAGATCAAACTCCCTTTTGGTTTGGACTCATCTCTGTTGTCCTTCTTTCAAGGCTGTGAGCAGAGCTCCTGTGTGTTGCATGATTCCTTGATATACTCAACTCTTTCAGCAGAATCTAAGCTCTCATTTTAAAAAAAAGTTTCTACTCCTTATGGTTGCAAAACAAACACACCATCCTTAAAATCTTCAGCTGAGTATAAACCAATGTTACATTGTTTTCATGAGTCTGCCTGAAATAATAACTCTAAGAGACACATGAATTGACCCATTAATCTCAATAGAACGTTAACTCTGAAATTGAGATGACAGTGTATACGCTGCATATATATATCTATCTTAACAGTAAATATACCACTAGCATATATGTCAACAGTAAATATACCACTAGCATGTAGTAGAAGCATCCAGCTGGGTATGCCACATATCCTAAACTGCCTTCTGTTGCCAAAACCTTGGGGGGGGGGGAATTTGCCTTCCTCCGTAGAATGTGGGTGCAGGTCACTTGACGGGATTATTTGCATACATCACACTTAATGATTTCCCCACCATTGTGCAGTCCTTGGGCACTGGTTTACATCGGTCCCTCTTATTCTCTGCCTATGACACATAATAGTCTAGTCTCATAATATTTTGGTGTCATTTCAATTGTTGGGTTTAGTGTGTGGGTGCTGGGTGGTGTTGGTGGCCTGTGATGTTCAGGTCAGACTAGAAGATCTAGCAGTCCCTTTTGGCCTCAAACTCTATGACTATGAACTGCCAATTGGTTCCTTCCCAGCTACCAAAACCTCTAGTTTCAGCCCTGAAAATGTCTACAATATCTCTTTCTCTCTCTCTGTGACACAGTATGGACTGAAAATGCAGGGACAGAATCAACTAAATTTAATTCGGTATCAAAATAAATAACACAGTTGCTACCATACTGATGTATTAACCATTAGAATTCACTAAATACTAGAAATTGGAATGTACCTGAAACTGTTGTTGAACTTCCCATCTGCTACAGAAGCCAGAGGCCTTGCCAAAGAGTTTTGGTCCAGCTTTACTGAGCAATACATTTACCCATTAACTATGACCAGCACCTCAAATGTCACCTTGAAACACATTCCAAAACCCAGTCCTTATGGCCAGTCTGCCTTGCCCTTAAACAGATTCATGTGGGGAGGCAGGGATACAGCTCCCACCTTAACCCTGGCATGGCCCATGTAAGGGTCAGGCCAAATTTCAATACCTGTGCTCAGGGGCATGCAGGGGGTAATCCATACCACCCATAATAGGATGTGGAAAAACTGAAAGGAATGGGGCCATGGTTCCCCCCCACCCCTATGCACTTACAGCAAATTGCTAGGGTGTGGTATTGGATGTTCAGCCTGTGCATTCCCAGGAACTTCAGGAGGCATTCTACCTTCCTGAGACACCTCCCTGTGATTCTCTTGAAGTGATGCGATTGCACATCTCCCCTTGGTGTGTCTGTGTTTATTGTAAATAACTTTAAAACTGCCTTAAAATGAATCCGACTGAAGGCATCTCATTGTAAATAAATCTGAGTTGGCAGGTCTGAATATCTGAAAATCAATTCTTCCTTTATTCATCTAAGTTTTAGGTTTCGTGTATTACCCCGCAAAAATGTGGGTTACAGATTCGCTGAGTAAAGTTAGACCCCAGTAACAGATTCTGTGTTTTGTCCTGAAACAATCTGACAACACCACTATAATCTCAAGCACTTCAGCGTGTGCAGGAAGGTTTAGAAGCTCCTGAAAGTATAACACAGAACCCTAAACGTAGGAACTGGCTTTTCAATTCACCTTAAAAACATTTTTGGCCCCATATATTTTCTTTAGTAAAAACAAATCACCTAAAAGCAAAGCACAGCAGTTTATGCATGATGACTATGTGCATCAACACTATCAGCAGGAGATGCACTGGAGAATGACAACAGCAATTTGCATTCTATAGTTTCTTTTGTGTGCCCAAACTCCCTAAAGCATTTTGCAAAGCAATAAATATCATGCCCATGAAGATGTAGTGATAGGATGTCAATATTGTAGTGATTCTCTGCAACCAGATACAGCAGCCATTCTGTGCACAGCTATGTCCCCCACACAGCTGAAAACACAAGTGCCAATTAATCTGCGCTCTTTAAAATAGAAAGGGTTGTGCCTATGGGGGATAGTTTATGTAGTCACCTGAACCGCTACAGAATGCACCTCATTGTTCTTTGGTGTCACTGCCAGGATAGTACTTGTAACAACTCAGCAATCTCTAGCTTTGTATTGGGGGGCCGATACATATATTATTTCCAGATTTCTCAAATGTCTTAAACCTATGTTCTTATGCTTCCCCCAGCAAATGCTGCCATCTCCACAAATATCACTCATAGGAAGAAAGAGATGCTGATAAAATGAGAGTGGCAGTACTGGTAACAGTGGTAGAGATGGTCAGGAAAAGAGTCTTGTTACTTGTCCTGCTATGCTCTTTTTTCCCCTCTCCATTCATTCTGCATTTTATTTTCATCAGAATAGTTAATCAGGAGGAAATGAAATTCAAATACAAACTCAACCACTTATAAATCTTTCTTCTCCCCACTAGTCTTTCAAACTACAGGTTTGTGATTTCAGTGCTTTTTGGGGAAACCTCATTGGAAACTATGAACAGGCCTTCAAATACTACCTCCATCAGCGTGCACACACAGACAGCAGCAGCCTTACAACTATCCTCCAGGGGTCACAATTGGGTTACAAATTCTGCACAACATGATGACTGAGCAGCCTGATTTGGAACAATTTATTCACATTCATTCAGCTTCATTAAGATTCAAATGGAATAAGTAAGGTAAAAATTGAGCAGATACAGAAATTGTGCATAGCTTGCGCCTGTAGTCAGTAAACATTTATTCACTAAGCACAGCTCTCTTTTGCTCTCTCTCTCTTATATTCTTTCTCTCTCCCTATCCTTCCTGCTTGCTGTTTTAATGCATAATTAAGAAGGTCAGAATTAATGAAGCAGTGTGGAGTAAAGTTCAAGGAATCCCCAGGCACTATTTATTCTATTAGATCTCAGTCATGAATGTCAGACTGGCAGCATTAGAGACAGAAGCAGTTGAGCTGGCAGCATCCCAAAAACAAAACTACCAAGGGAGACTTACCTGCAGTGTCAAGTCATTCCTAAGCTCCTTCCCTGCAAAAATCACACGCAATTGGTCAGCTGGAACTCCCTGTCGCTTAGCAACCACCTCCTTGAGCTGGAAGATGCTGGTGTCTGAATCAACCTCCACTGGGAAACCATGGCTGGAGTTGAACCTGACGAACACTGACCGAAAACAAAATATTTTAGAAAGTGAGCATTTATCAAGTCAGATCTATTTTAACATGGTATAAGAGGAGGTTTTCTGATCCCTGGACTATTGACATAATGGTACAGTAAAATTTTAGTATATTTTTCATTTTAAAGAGAAACTTTCAATGCTGTAATTTATCATTTTGAAAGAAGGATCCGTAAGGGATTTCCTACCATATAATAGTCAGTGACCAATAAACAAAAAGTGTATGTTCCCCCTGACAGCAATATTAAATTACAGTGAGCATACAGAAACAACAAACAGACTTAACTAGGCAAGATTCTGAGTAATCACTAATTGATACACTAGATTTTCAATTCAGTCTTAACCTTGGCAGACATATATGCTCTTTGTGTCCCATGTGTTTTTCTCCCACTGGATATAACAAACAAATGCAGGGAATACAGATGTTTGTTAGAACAAGGATGCATTGAACAGCGTAAGAACAGATAGTTCCCTGCTATACAGTAAAACATAGTAATACAGACTGGCCTCCCACAGATATAATTCTACAGAAAATAATGATGGAAGGGAAATCATCTGCTAGCTGAAATGTTTGAGTGTTTTCTATACCAGTATCGTCTTTTTCAGTGTTCACTAAAATACCTGAGGTACATAACTCCAGTACGTACTCCTTCAATGAAGAAAATTACCACCAGACTAGCCATGTCATTTTTAGAGCTACAGCAACTGGCTTATACATTCAGAGAAGCCTGGCAAACGAGCTCATGAGTTTACTGCCATTCAGCTGGTGGGACTGCTTTTGATAATGAGTCTGAATGTGCCCATTAGGCTCACAGTGAGGAAAGAGACTAAAAAAACCACTATATAGAAAAAACTCATTATAACCACATCACTCACTGAGATTGTATGAAAAGCAGAGATATAGCCTGGTGAGTTACTTCAACCAATAGGTTTCACAGACAGGAAACAGAGAATTAGTAAAACCAATATGAAACAAGAAATTATCTAGACCAAGTGAATAGCAGACATCTGCTACTGTAACGATGGGGCACTGGTTGCAACTGATGTTCCATTATAAGAGTTTATTTTGATTCCCAGTCTAATTTTTTAGTTGGAGAGCTGTTGGTTTGAATTTTTGACAAATGGCAGAAGTATGGGATCAGAAATGTTCATATAGCTAGTATAGCTATGGTTTTCACAATAGAAAAAAAAGTCTTCATGATTTTTCTGCCATTTAATGTATGTCTGACCACTTCATTATTGTAGAAGTTTGAAAATTAATACCTGAGGGCATTTGATTGTTTTAGCTGATTTCAGAATTTGATAAATATTTACATTTTCCAGAACTTTGCAGTGATTGTATGATAGTGATGCTGTTGTATAGTATGTAATGTGATTTCCATCTAAAGTATTAGATGACAAAACTTTTTACCTCTAAAATTCTAGATAACAATTAAAGTTTTTGAACTTGGAAAATTTTGCCTTTATGTACCCAATCACAATATAGGATTTCAAAATACAGTCAATAGGAACACAGCACACATGTCCTTTAGAGTACTATGTGGCTTCTTGTACTATATCCTCATTGAGGCTTTTTCAGTTTCTATGATGGAAAGTGTCCTGGTAATGATTGTGGGGTTTACGGAACATTCTTGGATCAGAATGTCTAAAAATCCATGCAACTGAAATTTAATTTTGCAGATGTGCTATGTGATTTGGAAGAGTAATGATATGGCAACAGTGAATTCCAATTATCTGGAATTGAAGACCTCATGTTGTTGTTGTTGTTTTTAATGAAGACAACAACAACAAAACGTATAATGATCCCTACATAGAAAATTATCTTGGCAAATAAAAGGAGTTGTAGTTAATTCAATCTATCCCAGACGATATACCTATTATTAACTTATTTTTTTAAAACTTCTATAATGAACCAGGCCTTACAAGGACTTGAACCTGGCTCTCTCACACCCAAGGTGAGTTTCCCACTGCTCTAAAGAGTCAGTCAATCTCTCCTGTTGGAGAGATTCCATTTTGTGCAAATAATTCAATATTTACTGTGCCAGAAGGAAAGACTGACTATATAGACTGATGGTTAGGGTACTCATGTGAGATGTCAGAGACCTAGATTCAAGTCCCTGTGTCTCCTACACCCCAGCTGATTGCGCTAACCACCAGGTTCTAAATCAATCCCTCTTTCTTGGTGAATATTTAATTATTCAAAGTGGCACACCTCCAACAGAAGAGACTCAGACCAGCCCAGCTCAGAATCGCTAACAGCTGGGTGGTAGGGCACTCACCTGAGCTGTGGGAAGCCATGTACAACTCCCTGGTCTAAATGAGGAAGAGCAGGGACTTGCGGCTGGCTCTCCCTCGTGAGTGCCATAATCACTTGACAATTGCCTGGCCTAGGCCTCTTCCTCTCTCTATCCTGGACCAGAGATTCCATCCTGGACCTGAGGAACCTTTCCTAATGAAAGTTTCATTAAAACTGATAGATTTCTGCAAAAGGTTTCAGTTTATTAAAAAAAATCCATACCAGCTCTAGCCCTAAGGCACTTGCCAAGGCAATACAATGAGCCAATAAAAGATCTTGGACTAGATTTCAGGTGTTCTGCCTCCAGGACCCCTTCTCAAACTACTAGTCAATCCTCCCTCATTTCATTCTTATGGATGCCAGTACTTGTCTTATAAGAAGATAACAAATTAAGGAGTGCACCCACATTCTCAATGCAATGTAATTGACAACAGGGAAGGGCTTGATGACAGAAATGCTAAAACAATAACTGGAGTAATATTTAAGAGATTTGTTAAGCATAGCTCATTTTCTAGAGACTATACTAATCCAACACACATATTGTATGCATGACTGATGTTAACCACCAGGAAACCAGAAATCTCCCTTCCTTCTCTTCCAGAAGCCAAAGTATCTCCATGCCAAGGTTTAAGAAGCTAGCAGAATTGTGGAAGTACTCACATTCTAAACACAAGCAAATATTTGAGTGGCCCATGAATACACTGTATTTTCATTTTGCAATAAAAATCCCTCATAATCACAAATAGTTAAACTGAGAAAAGTGCTTAGCCAGCAAATTATTTGTTGGAAAGCACTAGTCCACATTTTTTCTACCTTTCACACAATAACTTCATCAGAAATCGTGGAGTGCATTTAATTTTAATATAAATGTATTGATGGCATGTTTGTTCATTCACAAAGAGCCTATTAAGACTTAAATCAGATGCTTCACCCAGGCTGAACAAGAACACAATTTCGTCAACATAATATTTTAAGCTCTCTTTTTTGGAAAGAGATGATTAATATTGTTTGACTGATAGTCAAATCCTAAATCATCAGTATCCAGTGGATACTCTTTTAAAAGTGCACAGGTAATTCCAGTTACATTAATGAGAGTTACACAGATACATTAAAGAGACCCCTTACAGTGAACAAAGGCTTTGAAAACCCTTATAATTTAAGGTTTATCTTCTGAATTGGTTTTTAATCAAACTTTGTTGATACTGTAAACAATTTTTCAAAGGCACACAGGGCCAGATTTGTAAAGGTTTTTAGGTGCCTAAAGAAGTAGATAGGCACCTAGTGGGATTTTTGAAAGCATCTCATTGCCTAACTTCCACTGATTTCAATAAGAGTTAGGTACCTAGGTGCTGTGAAAAATCCCATTAGGTGTCTGTCTACATCTTTAGATGCCTAAAATACCTTTACAGATTTGGCCTCAAGTTCATAAGTTCTAAACATTGAAAGAACCTTTACGTATCAAAAGGCAAAATGTCGGGAAAAAATGGTGTAACTGGAAGGGAGAGGAAAAAATAAAATATGACAACGGTTCACAATGTCGTTTAGATGTCCAAGATAAACATCATCATTCAATAAATTCAGTGAATTGGATAATTCAATTCCTTGTTTGGAAGCATCAGCAAAGTTTCTGGTTACAGTGAATGCTGTGAAGTCTGCATAAATGAATAGCTGCAGAAAAAGAAGAATAGACATACACACACAGGTCAAACTTACAGTTTATTCTAGTTTTAAAGATACTAATGGTTCCAACAGAATTCCCCATTTTAAACATAAGAATCACTATCAAACCAGTAAAATCTTTCCAAATGCAATGAGCTTTTGTAAGTGTGACCCACTGCACATACACAATATATGATTTTTAGGATGGCCTAATGACTTGAGTGGTAGAGATAAACATTTCCATAGGGGGAACCCAAAACTCACTTCCTGGGCAGCTCAGTGCTGGGAGTGTCAGAAAGAATGTTCTCCATCTTGGGTGTGCATTCGTACTGAGCAACATTTCCCTTTTTCTTCATTCTAGGCTGACACTGCAGGCTCAGAATACACTGTGTTGCAGGGCAAATGCTGTGTATTCTGTTCAGGGAAGGGAAAACTGAACATGTATACAAAGAAATGCTGGCCTATCACACAGGAACAGGTTGAAGTACTAAAATCTCACCAGGAATAGCCTTATTTTCCTCTGAATACAGGACTTACTGCCTTATGCAAGCTGAAAGCATGTTCTCCTCATCCCAACCCTGCATGGCACATTTAAAAAAAAAATCAGAGCTAACATATACTTGAAAGCATGTGCACCTCTTCCTACTGCAGAAATAATACACAGATTTAAAAAAAATCATGGCTTTCTGGTCTAAGAAACTGTAGACCTTTAACTGATTAAAGAATACATTTCCTCTCTCCACAATAAATGAAAAAAAAAATGCTTTGGAGAAGTGGCAGACTTTGGGATAATAATGTGGAAGGACCAAGTTTTAGACGCAACCAGAAGACTCCTGTTTCTCCATTGAAACAATTCTGGTCTGATTCTGATCTTACACATATACTAGTGTAAATCAGGAATAACTTCACTGAAGTCAGTGGAATTGTATCCATTACAACCAATTTAAGTGAGATCAGAATCAGGCCCCTTATATAGTGCTAAACTAATTGCAGTGCTCCCTATTAACTAATTAAGTTATTTACGCAACTTTCAGTAGGTCTACTAGAGGTCAAACATCACAAATGGAGTGCAGACGCCATTAGGGGAGTTGGGAAGAAGCATGAAGGCAAATTTAAGAAAAAAGCATCAGACCAAAGAATGAAGGCATGGACCAGGACTTAATGGCAGTGTTGAGCAAAAATCAGAATTTCCACCCTAAGATAATTCCAATATTTGGACATTTGTCTACATACCAGATCAGACAGAAAAGTAAAGCTGTTCAGGAATTTTTCAATGAAAGTTTTTTCCCCCATTAAAAAAGGCCGATTAATCAAAACCAAAAGTTTTCAGGGAAATAGATCAGTTTTAGCAAGAAACTTTCCCAGATGAAATTTCTAGTTTAAACCCCAGACAAAGAAAGAGAGACACACACTTCAGAATAGTCAATAGCGCAATGGATAGGTAGGACATTCAGCTGGGAAGTGGGAGACCTATGGTCAAGTCCTTGTTCTGAATCTCTCTTGTTGGAGCTGTTCAACTCTGTATAAATAATTAAATATTCATTGAGCCAAAGAGAGAGAAAGATTGGTTAGGACACTCATCTGGGATGCATGGGAACCAAGGTAGTCCTTGCTCTGAATCAGGAAAAGCAGGAATTGAGGAATTGGAACCTGGGTCTCCCAAAACACATAGGGTACCCTAATGTGGAAACACTGGACTATTGGCTATTCTGGGTGAATATCTCTCTCCAAAACAAACTTCAAAACCTCAAAAAACTTGCAAAACAGATTTCCTATTTTCCATTATTGTTGCCTTACTGAGAAGTCAAAACATTTACATTTTTTGAAGAACAAGAAGCTCCAAAAACATTTCAATTCAGAAGTGTCAAAACGTTTTTTATTGACATTTAGACCAAAACAAAAAGTTTCTAACATTTCCAAATCAAAATGTTTCCTTTTGAGTCACTTTGACATTAAAATTTATTTGCATAAATCACCCTGGTGCCTCATGCCATCATTCTTCTCTATGGCTGGGCTCCCTGGCGGTATGACTTCTCCCATGACACACTGTACTCATGTGATTCCCATGTTGATACATGTGACTCAGTCAGAGGGGAGACGGAGGTATATCACAAGAGACGTAGCCTAGCCAAGGAGCCAACTTAGTTCTGTGTGAAAGAGGACTATGTTAATATGAACAAGGGTACCTTTTTAATTTGTGCCAGCAGTGTCCAAACGGACAAGTTAGAGAACAACACTTTCGTGTCCTCTGCAATTCGCACACCGCTAGTCAAGCCCTAAGATTCCAGGGCTAAACCAATTACACTTATTTCATATTCCCCACGAAATTTAACAATTTTCTCATATGACACCTACATACTCATTATGACAAGTTTCATTAGGTCTGAGTTGAAGACCAAGACAATGATTAGCATGCTAACAGGTAGTGATGCTTCAGTAAGATGGGATTTTTCTTAACTTCACAGAGAAATCAAGTTTACCTCCTCACCACTGCAAGCCATGATGGGTAAAAATTTTCAAACAACAGATATTATAGTAACAGTTAATGTAAATAAAATAAATTGTGACCAGAGTGATACGTTTTGTTTCTTTTGGCACGTCATAATACGATATTTCAGTATTGCAGTTTCATAACTGTAACACTCTGGTAATGTTTGCCTGGAGTGGCTCTTTAGAAAGCAAAAGTATGTGTGATTGAACAATCCTGGGAGAGGAATCTTCAGAGTAGCCACCTCTACAAGGAAAACTTGAGCTGGATTTTGTGTCATTTCTTTTTCAGTTCCTATTTTCAATGAGACCAAACCTCAAGGAGAAAGGGGTAAAGCCTGCTATAGCCTATGTGTATTGTGTTTGGAGCATGGTGGGCAAGCCACCTGCTCATAATAATACAGGCATGAGAAACACCTCAGACTCCTTAATTCCTTAATATTTGAATTCACAAGTTTGTTTCATTTACCCATTCTATCCCTGTGCATTCATATGTTACCAGAAAGGATTATGCTTGATCACCTAGTCTGATCTTTTTCAAAACACAGGATGAATCTTGAGAACATAATGTGTAACTTTTCTGCCACAAGTGCTTTCTTGAGATACAGAGCCTAATTCACCTCTGTGTTACTCAAGAATGGCTGTTAATACCAGCAGAAATACAAACTTCAAAGTATTCATCTTAATCTCCAAGGCAGATTTAGGTTAGATATTAGGAAAAGCTTTGGTGCAGCCATGCGCTGTAGTGCTTCAGTGAAGACGCTACTATGCCAACAGGAAAGCATCTCCGGTCAACGTAGTGGTGTCTGCACCAGGGCTTAGGTCAGTATAACTGCATCACTCAGCAGTGTGGGTTTTCCACACCCCTGAGTGACACACTTATACCCATGTACATTTTAGTGTAGACCTGGCCTAAATGGAAGGATAGTTAAATACTGGAACAGTATTTACAAGGGAGGTTGTGGAATGTTCATCATTAGAGGTTTTTAAGAGCAGGTTAAAATCTAGACCATCCCTGACAAGTGAACTTGGTTCTGCCTCAGGACAGGGAGAAGGAATAGATGACATCTAGAGGTCCCTTCCAGCCCTACATTTCTATGATTACCAAAGCAAGAGACTGGACAGAAAAACAACGGGGCAGCAAGAGAGCATAGCCAACACATATCTCTTCAGCAACAGCATAGGGCAGGGGTTCTCAGATGAGGGCCTGCAAATATGAGGGTGTATGTGAGGGATCCCCCAGGGGTCTCACAAGCCTATTCATTAATCCTGAGGCTACCTGGCACACGTCAGTGCAGCTAGGGATTCTGTAAGCATGGCTGCTGGCTGGCTGCCTATGCTGTGGGAGCTAGGCCATCCTCAGTGCCACCCTTTTCCAGCTCTTCTTTGAAAGAAAAAAGAAAAAAGAGAGAGAGATGGCAGAACAAAGATAATGATAGCACTTTCCCATCGCCTGCCAGTGAACAGCTGGAGGTGGCATAACTGGTTGTCAGCCTGGCTATCCACAGCACAGGCAGCATATGGCCATATTTAAAAAAGCCTCTAGATATGTGTCAGCAGGAAGTCCTCGTGTAATCCCTGACACTAGCTACTGTAGAAGGAATACAACTTCCAGTTTGAAGTGTTTTTAAGCAGATGCTTGTTTGAACTCTTTGGGATAAATTCTGCTCAGTTACCCAGTGGAAATTCTGAGTAACATCACTGACTTTAGTAGAGTAAACCAGGATTTACACTGATGTAAATGAAAGCAGAATTTAACCCTTTTAGTCTAACAAGTTACTATAAAATGTGTGTTCCTCAAAGAAACAACGGTTACAGTGTAAGAGAAAAGATACATCTGTGCCTGTCTTTTGTTCTGAAACAAACAAACAGATAGTGTGGGGGGGGGGAGGAGGGGAGGGAGGTGTTCCTGGAGCAAAGCTTGAAGATTTCCCACATTTCAAAGATAACTTTGTCCCTCTTGAATTTTTCAGTGTTCTACCTGCTTCTCTCTTCCCTGGCAGTAATTTTTAAAAGTTTGCACACTGCATCTTTCTCTGGTATCTAGCTCATACCCAAATAATAAGTCTCCCTTAGGGAATAAACTCTTAAGATATGATTTAGATTCTAAGTCCACCACCCAGCAAAATAGCCAGAGGCCACTTTTGCTACACAACATTATAGGGTATGACCTGGCTGCTAAAAATATTGCATCATAAACTATATCTGCTACAAAATAGGTAGCCAATTGAAGAAAGGACGTACATATTTCTAAGGCTAGGTCTACACTACTCGCCTGATTCGGCGGGTAGAGATCGATTTTCTGGGATCGATTTATCGCGTCTCATCTGGACGCAATAAGTCGATCCCAGAAGCGCTCCCCCGTCGACTGCGGAACTCCTGCTCGCCGAGAGGAGGAAGCACTGTTAACAGGGGAGCTTGCCTGTGCCGCGTGGACCTGCAGTAAGTAAACTTAGTTCGATCTAGGAAACGTCAACTTCAGCTACGCTATTCTTGTAGCTGAAGTTGCGTTTCCTACATCAATCCTCCGCCCCAGTGTGGACCAAGCCTAACACTCTAGAGTTATATCACAGTTGTATGAGTGGCGTATACTGTCTAAATATATAGATATTGGGTATATTTATACTATTTAAAATACTCTTTACATAGGCATTTATCATCACCCACAATAATATTAATAATATTAAGAGTATCAGAATATAAATTTATAAAACCCATTTCCATTTTTTAAGAGTCAAATCATGTTCAAAGGGAATTTTGTCTAAGTAAGGACAGAGCAGGGACTACAGGATTTGTCTGACAGAAAAAATTTACTTGAGATTTTTAATCAACTATCTTTACAAATATAAAATAAATTAAGAACCTTGATTCACCCTGCATTGCCTATATAGTGTAGGAGGACTCTGATCAATGAGTTTTGTACCATACAATTTCTAGTACCTGGGCTGAGCAGTACATGCTGAAAATTACAGCAACTACTCAAAATTGCAGAAGGGATTTTTCTCAAACTAATATTATTTAAATCAACTTTGAGCAAAGACAAAGAATATTGAATACATGTGCATTATCTATGTGAAAACACACAGTAATAAAATCCATGTGATCATTTGCAAAGCCATGTGATGAATTTATCATGTACTTTTTTACAACTGTACCAGCTCTCTAATCACACGATGTGACCCACATATAGTAGCATTACTTTTTTATTTAAATTACATGATTTTGAAATGGAAAAGGGCATATGTTTAGGCCTAAACAGCAGCCTAAGTTTTACGCTACATGCTATACCAATCAAAATGTCTAATAAGAATTAAAGAAATTGATAATTTGGTCAAAGGTTTTAGAGTGTGAGAAATTTATATAAGTAATTATCTCTGAAATTAAATCATTTCAACAAGAATCAGAATTCTGCAATAACACTACTACTTAAAACTGGAAATACAGATCAACATTAAATACCAATGTATGTAACAATATTCTTGAAATACACTATCCTCAAGAAATTCATCACAATTAATGCTTCATCAACAAAGTGCAATTATAAATTCTACATCAAACAGGGCAGCAGCTATTTTGCCCATCACAGAACAATAAAGAGGTCATGTTTCTTTATTAACTTGTTTTATAATCATCAGAATATATGCCAGTAAGTATGTCAAGAAAGAAGACGTTAACCTTTCTAGTACTTTATTTGGCACTTTTTATTATGGGGAGTTATTATCCTAATAAAGAACATACCATATATACTGATATACATTATTTAAGATTTATTAATGACTATATACCCAGAGATTGTGGGAGAAAAGATGGGGGAGGAGGAAAAAAAATATAAAAAGGAAATGGAAAAAGTCAGTGTGGGACAGATTTTTATCTAATTATATTGCTATTAGATTCTTGGAATTTCTGTAAGCACTCAAATGAACAATATGAAGGATGGAGATTATGTCAAACATCTGCAAAAGAACTTAAGGTGTTACTAATTTATGATGTAATATATTATAGATGACAACATTCCAAACAGTTTTTGTCAGGTAGATAAATTCCTTGCTTTATTTTTCCCTTTTTTTTTTAAACTGACTCAGCACACCTGTCATTATTTAGATAATTAATATAATTTATTTAGTAGGGTTTTTTCTTCTCCTTGAAATATGCCAAAACATATCATTGTTGGGTTTAATAATATATCCACAGTAATTTTTTTTTTGCATTAATATAATAGAAACTGCAATAATATTTGTTTGCACTAGTTATACCATTTCAACATAACAGTTTCATTGCCACGATCAACATCCTTTATAAGGACATTGTTTACACCAAGCAGAGAAATCAACAAGTGTATTAAATTAAAAAGGGGAAGTTATTTACCTTGTAATTCTGCTTTTATGAAGATATCATCTGAGCATGATTCTCACTACTAGGTTTCATCTTTCTAACACAAGACAGGCAAAACTTCCAATGGAGTTTTGGCTCTTACAGGAAGTGGGAGTGGCCAGGACCACAAGATAACTCCAGTTCTACTGGTAGACCCATGACTCCCTGGATGTCCAGCTAATATGCTTATGAATCACAGAGAAGAAATGTCAAGGCCTTTCAGGGCAAAAATGGCCAAGGTCTCATGAAGAAAAGAAGGCCTTGAAAAGAACAGAAAAGCACCAAAGGCTCTAACCAAAACAAAGTGCTAAAACCTAACTTTGAAGACAGTCAACAGTCATGGGCTAATTAGACCCAGAGTGTCAGAGAACATTAATTTAAAAGTAAATACACAGATGTGACTGGAAGGCAAGGATAGTATACAAAGGACACATGGAGAAGTACAAAGCTGGAATGGGACATAAAATTGGAGACAGAAGAGAAGCAGATTATGTGGGGGAGGGGAGGGCAGTTCCTTCAATGTTTAGTCAAGAAGGAACCAACTGTTATTGATTGGAAGGCCCAGGGAGTGGTGTAACCACCATTACAGAGGGGCCGACTTATACACATATTTCTCAACCTGTCAAGTCTCAAATATGGGACACAATGTAGGACACAGACCTTAGATGAGGAACACAATAAATAAATATATATCTATGCAAACAAAAAACTTAAATTAGTGTGGGATTCATTCCTTTAGCGTAATTAACTGTATCTGTAATCTCAGTTTCATGAGGCTTTATTTCTGATGTAAAAAATTCTCAAAAATAGAAGTGAGTGAACACCAAATTTGTATAGAATGTAGATAACTCTGGGATTAGAATGTATGACAGCACTCTAAGGGTACGTCCACACTGCAGATGGGAGTGTACTTCCCAGCTCCGATAGACAGAAATATGCTAGCTTTGCTCGAGCTAATGCACTAAAAAGAGCAGTACAGCCAGAGGTAGCCCAGGCAGTGGCTCAGGCTAGCCATCTGAGTATGTTCCCCAGGGATCTGAGTGGGCTTGTACTCAGGTGGTTATCCTGCACTGCCACTGTCCTATCCCTGCCTACACTGCTATTTTTAGCATGCTACCTTGAGCAGAGCGAGTGTATGCATGTCTGTCTACCCACACTGGGAAGCATGCTCCCAACTGCAGTGTAGCCATACCTTAAGTGAGGTACACTTCAGAAGCATGCTCCCACTCCAGGCTGCTTCCCTGAGGAGCCAAAAACATATAGAACTTGTGGAGTTCTGTATATCTCATGCTGAGGCTATAAATGCAGCATAGGAAGTCTCATTAGAAAAATAATATGTACCTTTTTTCCTTTCCATACACTTTGTTCTCTTTTTTTTTTTAGTGAATGTTTAATTTTGATTTCACAAAACCAAAAAAAAAAAAATGGTAGAGAAATTGGAGAGGGACACAAATCAAAGACTTCATCGCAATAACAACAACAATAAAATATATTCTAGCCCACCTTCCATATGCCATTTCTATCTTCCGCGAAAAGGTTAAATAAAAGTAACACGTTTTAGAAAATCCACGATTTCTAGCAGTTTGGCATAAAAAAATTCCAAAGACAGAGAAATTACTAAGTCAGCAATAAATTCACAGTGCATGAATATGAATCTGTTTCCTAAGGATGTATTTCTGAGTAATAAATAACAAAGCATCAAGGACATATGCTCAGACTAACAATTTATAGTTTCAGGCCTCCCCAGCAAAAAAGCACGATCTGGCAAATGTATCTTATTTAGTGGATGGACTTTGAGAAACTTTACTAAAACATTCAATAAAAGGTCTATAAAAATAGATTAGGAATCATAGTGAAAAGTGTCTTCAAAAATGCATACTTCATTAACCAAAATACTTGCCTAAGTTGCCAAGTATAAAAATAAAGCCTCTAAGAATCTGTAACCCTCCTAAATGAAGACATGGACAAATGGACATCATTATAAATATTATTATGAAATATCCAGTCTTTCACACACCTTGAATTAGTAGCAATATTGTGCCATTTCAAATTATTCAGCATTTCCATTCCATAATTTACTTGTGCTTATTAATGATGCAGTCGATCACGATTGACTGGTTGATCCTGGAGCCTCCGTCAGTCGATCGTGATCTCCAGTCACTAAAAGTCTGGTGGCGCAGCAGGGCTAAGGCAGGCTGCCTGCCTGCCCCGGCCCCACACCACTCCCGAAAGCGGCTGGCATGTCTTCGCATGCTGCCGCTGCCCCCACACTCCAGCGCCAACTCTGCAGCTCCCATTGGCCGGGAACTGCAGCCAATGGGAGCTGTGGGGGTGGCGCTTGCAGCCCCGGGGTGGGGTGGGGTTGAGGGGCAGCAGGTCATTTTGGATGATGATGCAACATCCGCTCTATCTTACTCACGCTGTCCATGGTCTCAAGGGGCTTATTCACCAGCTAAGGAACAATTGGGTACAGTAGGACCCTGGTTATGACCCCCTTAGTCTTCAGAAGTCAATAAAAGATGTAAGTGCTCAGTGCCTCTGAAAATCATGGCCAAGCTGGGCATGCAAAAACTGATGCACCAAAATCATTGGCCACCTCTGAAATTTGAGTTTTAAATGACTTGCCCATAATCACATGGCAAATCAAAAGAATAACTAGGACAAGAACGAGATATTCTAGCACCTTGCTCAGACCACTAGACCTATGGTTCTCAACTCTTTCTATACTGTGACCCCAGGTTACAAAAGAAAAATGGTTTGCCTTCCCTCTTCCTATGCCCATACTTCAGGGCCCCTTTCCATTTAGCCACCTGGGACTAACAGCCTGAGATCCGCCACCCGGGGCTGAAGCTGTAGCCCCACCTGCTGTTGCTCTGCCTGCTGAGCAGTTGCCTGCTGCTTGGGGAGCAAAGAAAGTTCACTTGGGGTGCTATTTTCCCTAAGGCCAGTCCTGTTTAACAATACCTGCTACACAGAAGTCTCTATCCCCAAGAACCATGCATTAGATGACAGTTATCCTCAAATGCAACAAATCAAAATAAGGAACACCGGGCTTGATTCTTCCTTCACTTACACTGGTGTAAACCAGGAGTAACTTAGTTGAACTCAATGGGGTTACTCCAGTCTGACAGGAGAATCAGGTAATGTTGCAGATGAGTTGCTTTTGCAACCAAAAAGATCAAGAAACTGCTGGCCCTTGTTATATGGAACAGCCTTCATGTTGTGCTGCCTCCAAAGTTCATTGACTGAATCCACAACCAAAGAATTTCTGTCAGATGTCAGAATAAATATTCTGTATCCCTGGCCAGGACACAATATTTTTTGTCACCACATTTTCCCTGGATGGTGGAAGTCAGAAAAGGAGAGGGTCTCAATGAAAAAGGAGTAGTTGGTAACCCAGAAGATCCCAGTGCCAGGAGGTGTGTGGTACCGGTAAGCAGTGGAGACTACAGTTATTTGGAGTATCTATCCTTCTGCGATAGCGTAGGAACACTGGAGGTCAGTATTGGTGCCGAGATCAGTACCTGGCTAGTTTCCATTGAGGGATGAGCATGCCCAGGCACGCACTGAGATGTAACAGTATGGGGCGCCAAAGTAGGTACTAAGGGTAAAAGAGAGTCTGATGGTGCTGATCTCCTGTTTGTGTGGATATGGCCACTGGGAGCAGAGAAGGTCTCTGGTACCAGGTCCTTCTTGTTAGAGGCATGACTCTTAGAAGCAACCTCAGGCATCTTCACAGTACCAGAAGCACTTGGGGCCTCAACAGCACTCCTTTTTGGGACTGAGGTCTCCAGTGACTGAGGCTTCTTTGAAGGAAATGTAGCACTCCTTCTCCTCTTTTTGGTATCCATTGAGTTAGAATGCAAGGTGGCAGGCACCTTGGCCCCAGAGGCTTTCAGTGACTGGGATCTCAAGGTGGCCAGGTTAGCAGCCATGTTCACCCTCGCAGCTCTTAGTGACCAAGATCCTAAGGTAGACTGGATATCACAAATCTTATCCTTTGAAGCTCTCTATGACCTGGATCTGGAGATAGACAGGCTATCAGCAGCCTTACCCCTGGAGCCTGGGAATCCTGGCACACCTCAGAAAATAAAGATTCAAAATGACCCTGCAACTGGGAAAACAAGTAAAAGAGAACAGGCAAGAACCCCAAAAGGAACTAACTATATACTAACAAACTAACTAACTATCTAACAATAAGACACTTAGCAAAAGTGGGCACACTCAATGCCCATCTCAGGCCAAAGGTGGTCAAGAAGGAACTGAGAGCAGTTCACCTGCGCAGCTCTACATATCCTTGCTACAGGGTCTGAGGATGTGTAGAGAATGTGCGTGGGCTGAACAAACCGCTACCAAAAATCTCCAATCAAAGGCCCAGGGGTGAATGAATTCCTGAAATGGAGCAACCATAGGGATGCTACTCAAAGAAGTTGGACTTTCACTGCCCATTCTTTGTTCCATACCAGAGATGCTTTGAAAAACTGAGTTGCTTCCTTTCAGCAGTGGGAGAGTAAAACAGCACAACAGTTGGCTCCCTATTTGAAGGGGATTATTTTTTAACAGAGCAAACATGATGCAGCAAGTGCTTATTTTTACCCTTACTGTGCTTTTCAAGTGATACAAGCAAGCTAAATGTTCACTAATCAATATACTAAACAATACCATATAATAATCAGGAGCCCAAAGTCTGCAGCCTCTATTTCCCCCTGTCAGTCTATCATGAGAGACAGATTTCCCTTCTCCTATCTCTTTGTTGAGTAGGTGGTTCTATTACATATCATTTTCTAAAAATTATTTTCATTATATGAGAACCTGTTAAACTACAGTGGTGCTTTAAACCTAAGTGAAAACAGGTAGTGTTCTTGAAATAGCATTACTTTGTTCAACATGTCTTATCAGAATAGGCTAGAGCCCCGTAAGTAGATTTTTATGCTAAGACAGTACATAAATTAAAATGATAAATTGCTGGGAATCCTTTTCAGAGGAAGGTAAATCTTTATTTCTTTGCATGAACAAGTTTTACGGTCTTAGTTGTGGCTTGTACATAATACAGACTTACATTTTGTGACAAAATAGGCCTATTCAAGCAGGTGGATACTCAGCCAACTCTCAATCATTGTCACCATGAGGGAGTACTTGATTGGTACATTCAAAGTACTACTGTCTGAAGAAATAAATCTCAGTATTATAAAAGTAATGTACAGAAAAATCACATAAGAAGGCTATATTTTTGTTAATTTAGCCTTCAAGACCAGTCTGATCTTCAGTATGTTGGCCATTTTTCCTCTTTAATTTTTAAATTGCTAGCTGAATGCTGACATGAATGAGATGGCCCATCACACTGTGGAGTGGCTCATGACCAAGAATGCGAACCTCAGGACAGATTGTCAAAAGCAGGGCAGAGACCCCAAACTGGTGGTACGCTCTATAATTAGATTTCATCAACCCAGTAACAAATGTGAACTCCTGGATCACTGTAACACTTACCATGGAGTCATAGATAGACTGGAGTGCCCAAGAGGACTATCTTGCCACCCAGGCAAGCTAGACTTAATGATAAATGGTCACTTACACCAAAAATCACAAAATATTCAGGTTGCTCCCAGTCCCAAGTCACTTACCCCAGATCAATTTGTACCTTGGATCTCATACCAAAGACAATGCTGGTAGTCAATCCTATAGTAAACAAATTAAAGCTTTATTAACTAGGAAAAAGAAATGAGAGAATTATTTACAGGTTAAAGTAGGAAACATATATACACAAATGAGTTGTATCTATGATTCCAAAAGGTGATAGAGATGTAGTAATCTGTCAGCACTGAATGTCTTTTTAGGGCTAACCCAGTATGATTCTGAAGATCTCTGCTTTTTTATTTCTTAGATCCAGCCCTTGTAAAGGTCCTAACAGCAAAGACATGAAAAATCTTCACGTTAGCTACCTTTATTTCTCTCTTCCAGAATTCAAGTAGATGGACGTGCTTTCTCGCATGGAACACCTTCATGGGTGTAAAAGGGCCATTAAACCAGTCTTTGTGTTGCGATGTTCCACAATGGCCCATTTAGCCTTGATAGCTCTTCTGGATGGGTGGGTGAACTACTTTTCCTGCCTAGGTTCACAAGTTCAGAGCAGGCATTTTTACAATTATTAAGCAAAACTTCCATACTACCTGATAGCACGGGTTACAGACATTACAAGTAAGAATAATCCACTCAACAATTTACAAGCATTTTATAGAGTTTAAACACTAAACACATTCTTATACGTTTAATAAACATCTTTAACAATATTAACATACAGGTGAGCTGCTCTGGTTTCCAGTGATGACTTTGTCAGTGCTCAGCTGATGCCTACACTCTTAGCAAGAGCTGGCACCTGGTTTACCAGCATCACAGCCCCCTCTTGTAAGACGGAGACTTAAACCTAATGCCAAAAAGACAATTTTGAGCTGCTTCCCTCTACCATACAAAGGCCAAAAAACAGTTCAACATCTTCCTAAATGGACACAGCCAGGGCCACGACCCAAAACCTGTGTAGCTAAGTGTTACACTAGACCATAACTTGATTTTCAAGGAGCACCTTACCAAGACCTTGTTGGAAATAAAGACGAAACAACCTGATCAGCAAATCAGCTGGTTCTACCTCGGGAACCACAATGCAGACACTGAGCATACTTGGCTTGCCTTGAGCAATTCTGTAGGACAGTATTGCTCCCCGGTGTGATTCAGCTCTTTTCAAACAAAACTTGTAGACACTCAGTTAAATAAAACTATGCATATAACAGGTACCAGGAGACCAAACAACCTGACCTGGCTGCCAGTTCTGTCCAACATCACCCCTCCTGACATCAGGTGACAAGTCTCCTTGCAGAATCTGCTTCTCAAGGTGCAAGATATGTCATTGCTAACTCTGTTAAAAGATGTTTTTAAGTCACCGAACCACCATCTTAGCTCAAAGCATCCCATTTGGACAATTTCCCTAAGGAACCTCAATATCACCTCCAGATGGCGTACTGGTGGCAAGAACAAGCGTTGAACATAGCCAATGCTTATCTCATGACAGATCCAACTATCCAGTCCCTGGTCTTCACCTTCCATGCCATATCTGGGTAAAGCCCCATTGCTTCAGATGTGGAATGATCAGATGGGCTGCTAATGACTGTAAGCGGGGCCTTTGTGACTTCACCCCTTGCAGCTGTGGCCAGCTACAAGCTGTATGCCACATACTTGCAGGCTGCATTCACCAGCAAAGGATGCCTGGTTCCCTCATGGACTTACATAATACCCGTCCATAGCTATTGAATGATTAAGATGCACAGACTAACACATTTTACTTTACTGTTTATGTAGATGCAATCACAATTTTATACACACGTGTGAGCACACATACACACTTTTTAAATTTAAGAAAAGTTTTTCTATTCCTTTCCTGGTTCTGGAAGGAAGTATCCCACTATTTATAGACCCACAGTACAAAATTGTTATAAGCAACCTTTTTTTCCATGCTCTTTGAATAAGGCATATAAATCCTACCACAGAGAAACCCAACCTCAGTAAGTTGCTACACCAAAAAAAACATCTTCAGGAATAAGACTGATCTTGGGTTAGTGATTCCTAAACCTGACTCATCAAAAGTATAAGCTTAACCTTTGGGCTGACAAATAAACTATGTTCTTAGAAGGGATTACAGACCTCTTCTTTGGAGGCCCTAAGCAAATCATTCCACTAGATATCCCAGTATCTCAATAAATTTATTTTTCTTGGATAAAGAGAACTGTCACACAAGAAAGCCACCTGCATAGGCTGGAGTTCTTGTTTATAGAGCTGGCCATTAAGAAATAACATGTACCATATTTGGACAGTAGTTAGGATTGCCAATTTTGGTTGGACATATTCCTGGAGGTTTCATCACATAACATAACAGTTAACTAAAGATTAATCTTTAATTCCTGGAGACTCCAGGACAATCCTGGAGGGCGGGCAACCCTAATAGTAGTCCAAACACATGGTACCAATGCCATGTTCAGTTCACGTCTTCTGCCAGCTGTCCACGGAATTTATTCTCTGAAGACCGCTGTCTTAAAATGTAGTTATACTCTCAGGAGCGCCACCAGCTTTTCTGCTGCCCTAGGCGGCGGAAGGTCCCACCCCCGAAATATCACCGCCCCCCAAATGTTACTGCCCTAGGCGACCACCTAGGTCGCCTAATGGGTTGCGCCAGCCCTGTGTATATTCTTCAACTGCTAATATTTTCACACATATACTTCCAATTAGGAACATATCTAATGAAATGCAACATCTTCCTGCTTCCTGAGTCCTCTGCAATTTTTATCCATACTTTTTGAAATATGTTTTCTAATGCCAAGCAAGAAACCACCAAAGCAAGTATGTACATGAAAAAATAAGCTTCAGGACATCCACTGAGGCCTCAGAATCATGCCTGAGGGCATAATCAATCCTTATGTTAACAGCATTGTTGGGGGCAGCAATTGTCTCTGTCAGAATGATCAAGCTTTTAGATAGTAACATAGGGACAGCATCCACTAACAATTTTTCCTTAGGCAATCTGCATAAATGTACAGCCAACTTGTTCAGGCCTCACTCGTTGTCTAAAGACTAATACCATGGAGTACATTGAACTGGCACAATGGAAGCAGGCAGAAGGGGAAAATACAGGTATCTCTCTTTAAAAAGAGAGCCAAATAGGAAGCACATAGATTAATGCCTTTTACCTTCCAAGTGAAAGCTAGCAATAATCACTAAGAAAACATTAAACAAACATGTTCAATGGGCTTTCCCGGGACTTAAATGAACAGCAACCCATGAGATATAGCTTAGGGCAGAACATATATTTGCATTGCAAAAAAGTAGCACTCAGAGAGAGAGAGAGAGAGAGAGAGAGAGAGACATAGAGAGAGTGAGTGCTACTTTATATATATATACACACACACAATTGATTCACACCAAACAATCTTAATTTAGTTGAATAAATTACAATTTCATTAAAGTAGTCTCTGGTGGTGTCAGCAACTCTATTACATAAATCTATATTTTATGGGGTGTAGTTCAACTGTAAACATTTCCTAAAGCCAGAGATTTAACATACACAAAGTCAGCAAAGAAATAATTTATCTATAGTAAATGTGGTGGGGGAAAGTAGAAGTTTGTGTATTTAAACACTTTTTCTGAACATATATTAAAAATAGTATGTGTAGTATTCAAAGTGAAATAATACAGGCCTTTAATGTATTAGTGGCATTCAGTTATTCTGAAGAAAAATTATGAAAAATACTATTTAACATTTTAAATAAAAATGTACATGGACTTTTAGCAGGACACCTAGATTAATAGTATCACCAGCAGTCTCTTGGGTCATAATCTATAAACCAAGAAAAAATTACAGAGCACCACACAGCTTTTAAGATCCATTAGAAGACAAATTGCCTTTTTAATTAATACAGCACACAAACAGATCATGAAAATACTATGCATACCATTACAAGAGAGATTATGTAAATAACATGCATCTGCAAAATTAGTAAATGTGCCAAGATTTCTATTTATTCAGTACAGAAGTCTAATCTAAGGTCTATCCAGTAAATCATGTAAGCTTTTGAAATAATCATTCATATCACAATATATATTTATCCAATATCCAAACTCTTACGTTTTATCATATAAACAATGCATAACCTTTAAAAGAATAATATGCATGACTGAACATCTGACCAGAGAAATAATACATATTTTAAAAAGACTAGGAGGACTTGTGGCACCTTAGAGACTAACAAATTTATTAGAGCATAAGCTTTCGTGGACTACAGCCCACTTCTTCGGATGCATATAGAATGGAACATATATTGAGGAGATATATATACACACACAGACAGAGAGCATAAACAGGTGGGAGTTGTCTTACCACCTCTGAGAGGCCAATTAATTAAGAGAAAACAAACTTTTGAAGTGATAATCAAGCTAGCTCAGTACAGACAGTTAGATAACAAGTGTGAGAATACTTACAAGGCGAGATAGATTCAATGTTTGTAATGGCTCAGCCATTCCCAGTCTTTATTCAAACCGGAGTTGATTGTGTCTAGTTTGCATATCAATTCTAGCTCAGCAGTTTCTCGTTGGAGTCTGTTTTTGAAGTTTTTCTGTTGTAATATAGCCACCCGCAGGTCTGTCACTGAATGACCAGACAGGTTAAAGTGTTCTCCCACTGGTTTTTGAGTATTTTGATTCCTGATGTCAGATTTGTGTCCATTAATTCTTTTGCGTAGAGACTGTCCGGTTTGGCCAATGTACATGGCAGAGGGGCATTGCTGGCACATGATGGCATATATCACATTGGTAGATGTGCAGGTGAACGAGCCCCTGATGGTATGGCTGATGTGATTAGGTCCTATGATGATGTCACTGGAATAGATATGTGGACAGAGTTGGCATCGGGGTTTGTTACAAGGATAGGTTCCTGGGTTAGTGGTTTTGTTCAGTGATGTGTGGTTGCTGGTGAGTATTTGCTTTAGGTTCGGGGGTTGTCTGTAAGCGAGGACAGGTCTGTCTCCCAAGATCTGTGAGAGTAAAGGATCATCTTTCAGGATAGGTTGTAGATCTCTGATGATGCGCTGGAGAGGTTTTAGTTGGGGGCTGAAGGTGACAGCTAGTGGTGTTCTGTTATTTTCTTTGTTGGGCCTGTCTTGTAGGAGGTGACTTCTGGGTACTCGTCTGGCTCTGTCAATCTGTTTTTTCACTTCAGCAGGTGGGTATTGTAGTTTTAAGAATGCTTGATAGAGATCTTGTAGGTGCTTGTCTCTATCTGAGGGATTGGAGCAAATGCGGTTATATCTTAGGGCTTGGCTGTAGACAATGGATCGTGTGGTGTGTCCTGGATGGAAGCTGGAGGCATGTAGGTAAGTGTAGCGGTCAGTAGGTTTCCGATATAGGGTGGTATTTATGTGACCATCGCTTATTAGCACAGTAGTGTCCAGGAAATGGACCGCTTGTGTGGATTGATCTAGGCTGAGGTTGATGGTGGGATGGAAATTATTGAAATCATGGTGAAATTCCTCAAAGTATTCTCACACTTGTTATCTAACTGTCTGTACTGAGCTAGCTTGATTATCACTTCAAAAGTTTGTTTTCTCTTAATTAATTGGCCTCTCAGAGGTGGTAAGACAACTCCCACCTGTTTATGCTCTCTGTCTGTGTGTGTATATATATCTCCTCAATATATGTTCCATTCTATATGCATCCGAAGAAGTGGGCTGTAGTCCACGAAAGCTTATGCTCTAATAAATTTGTTAGTCTCTAAGGTGCCACAAGTCCTCCTGTTCTTCTTTTTGCGGATACAGACTAACACGGCTGCTACTCTGAAACTTTAAAAAGACTAGCGTACATGTAGGATGTTGTTGATCTTGTTTCTGTCGGGTTGCTCTCTCAGGTACAGAGTGCATACTTTGTAAGTTTAGACTGCCTGTGTATATATATTATAGCAGGGTGGTAGCTCCACTACAGTTAAGCTGACATGAGATCATAGCTTAACGATTGATTTCTCTAAGTGCTCTAAAATCTACATGTGTGCTCAGACTAGCTTGAAAATTGCTGTGCCTGATTAGAATCCAAGGTAGCCTTAGTGGTAAAAATTTGTAGTCATTTAATAGATAGGTTCTGAGATATAGCACCTCCCCTCAAAAGTAACATTTTATGGTTCTGGTAAAGGAGGACGAGGATGGTGTAGAGACCCTGCGAGATGGCCAACACGAGGTCATTAGAGACTTTAGTATTAGCAGAATCAGTGGATGGAAGATGGCAAAATTCAAACTGAAGAGGGTTTAGTTGGAAGACCGGAACTCAAGACTGCAGTTGCAGATTCACATTCAGGGAGTCTAGGGGTGAAGCAGTAAAGATGTGGGGTACCAATTCATGAGGGTGAGAGAGAGGAATATGTAGAGCCACAGAAAAGGGAGAACAAAAAGGGGTGTGAGATGGAAGGGGAGAGAAGAAAATACTATATAGAGAAATGGTGTTGAAAGAATGACAAGTGAACAGAGACTGGCCATACTGACTAGTAATCAATTATCCCAAGAAACAGTTACAGAGGAATTGCTGAACAGTGTGAAGAACAATAAGCCTTGAAGCAATTATATGATGAATCAACTACTGTATGCAGTAAATATGTAGAGAAACAATGCAATTATGAATCTATAACACAGACAATCAGCAATAAAGTGAATCAGTTATGTCAATAAGCAGACACAAAATTAATCAATTAAGGAATGATCGGTTTTGGGACAAATAAAAATGGTGATAATTAATTACAGGACATGTCAAATATGAAAAGAGTTGATAATGGAGTGACCAAAATGGGATGCTGGGTAAGGTTAGCTCATCCTTGGCCTTGATACTCTACCATTCCTGAAATAGATGCCCAAAGGCAGAGGTCATGAGAATGGGCCCAACATTCTATCCTCAGTCCCTTCCCTTCATTGTTTTTCAGATAGACTGATTTCTTGGAGCCAAATTGTACCCTTAGGTACACATGCACTTGCATTAAGCCAATGGCAGTGGCATACTCATATCTGAGGACACAATTAGGTGTCTAGCTATACTGGATACTTCTCTCACATCCAGTAGCTGAAACTGGCCTTTTATTGATTTATTTTTAACTGTTTTACTACATGAACTGGCATTGTTACATGTTGGCTGATAGAACAGGACACTGGAAGCTGCTGAGATTATCAACACACAGTATTATTATTATTATTTTTATTATTAAGAGCTATCTATGTGTATGGACACAGAAGAAAAAGAAATAAAACACAAGATTAAAAAATAGTCGCTGCCATGAGAAGCATACGTACAAACCAGTGTGGTTATACAGAATGCTAAACCCAATAAAATGCAACAACCCTGTTAAGCCAACAGAGAAAATTTACACTTTTTTAAAAGGCACAATTAGAACTTCTGGAGATGTGAAAAAGGACTCTTAATTTAAAAATAATCAATTTGTGGTCAAAGAAGATTGTATGGTTAATCTTCTAAAAGTTAGATCATGATCCTGCAAATCCTTACTCACTCAAGTAATTCTGTTGGCTTCAATTGGGCTATTTGCTGAGTAAAGTATCAGAGGGGTAGCCGTGTTAGTCTGAATCTGTAAAAAGCAACAGAGGGTCCTGTGGCACCTTTGAGACTAACAGAAGTATTGGGAGTTCCTTGGTGTTCACACCTCAACTGCTAGCAGAGCACCTCACCCTCCCTGATTGAACTAACCTCGTTATCTCCATACTGATTTATACCTGCCTCTGGAGATTTCCATTACTGGCATCTGAAGAAGTGAGGTTCTTACCCACGAAAGCTTATGCTCCCAATACTTCTGTTAGTCTCAAAGGTGCCACAGGACCCTCTGTTGCTTTTTGCTGAGTAAAGAATATTTGTGTGAGTAAGCCCTTAATGAGCAAAACATTTCACATAATAATGTTTGAATCGTAGGCTACAAGGTGACAAAAGTCTTCCATCTTTTAAAGCCAATTTTTAGTTAAAAAAATACAGGTTTTGAACAATCAATATTGCTTCAGTGTGTCCTTCAGTGTAACAATTAAACAATAAGATACATGGCAGGCATTGGTTTGCGATTACACACATGCTTGGGCAGGGAGTGGGGCAGTAGAGGAAAAAATGTATTATTGGCGTTATAACAGATTGAGTTAGTATCCCGAAAAATTTAACAATAATGAATTTTAAATTGATTCAACATAAGAAAATATTATAAAAGGAACATGTAAAACGGCGTTATTTTACTTTGAATTTATTAGTAGCTTTCTCTTTCTTAGCTTCTCTTGCACCAAATGTAGGAGAGACTAAAGGGTTTGCCACAGTGCTTCATTCTCAATCTTACACATACAAACACACACATGCATGTCAGAGTGTTTAAACACTACTTGCTTTTATTTATACTTTTAAAAATGCAAATTAAAAGTGGGGCAGTGCAGTGTCAAATGGCATGCCTGCCCTGTAGTACCCCCAGCTGGCCAAGCATGGCTCTGCTCAGTTTCCCCGTCTCTCTGGACCCCTTAAAAACTCAACGAAGTCTGAATGGTATAAGACAAAATTTCCCCTACATTATAAGCCCGGATAAACTTGAAATAGTCTCTTCCAATCAGACTCAACAAAGTCTCCCTGACTTGCACTCTCTTCTCTGAGGTTCAGGGGTTGCACAGCCCTTTTTCTTGGTGCCTGTGTTTCTTAGTCCTAGCCTGTAGTCTCTACCCTTGGGTTAGGGAGTTGCATGGCCCTCCTTCCTGGGGGGTCCAAGTTTCTGGGCTCTCAGCAGCTTTCCCAACTGCTGCCTTCAGGAATGCTTTCAACAGCTCTCTACATAGTTCTTTTCCTTACCTTCTTGGTCCACACATAACCATTCTTCCTCGGCTGCTGTCTTCCCCGTTCTGAAGGGAGACAGAATATATACAGCTTTTTTCCCTGGAAGTTGTCCTGATTGGCTGGGAGAGAGGAGAACTTTGCCCCATCCACTCTACATGGCTCTGGGTCCCAGACCCTTAAAAAAAAGAAACTTGCATTTTTCCCAAGCCTATTCTCCTGGGACCTTCTTCCTCTTTTCCAGTGCCTACCTCGGCCCTTCCCCTAGGTCTTCATCTGCTCTAAAAGACTCAGGAAATGTAAAGGGCCGCATGAAAGAAGAGGTGTTGACTGAGGACTAGTCATTACTACCCTTAAAAAGACAATCAGACAGTCACCCTGTGGCTGGGAAGTAGTACGTGAAGGATGGTCTTTTGATTAAAGATTGATGCTGGGAGTCAGGAGTTTGGGGGTTTTTTTTTGCATTCTGTTCTGCAGTTTTCTATGTACTTTATGATTTTGTGCAAGTTACTTATGCTCTCAGGTTCTCCACCCATACAAAAGGATAATTATTGATGACACAGAACCAAAATGATCAATGAAACTATAAAATTTTGTTTCTTACTATATCGCCTAACACATCAAATCAAGTACACAGGAGAGCTGGAAAAGAACACATTTTTTGATTCACTGGCAATTCTGGAAAAAAAATCATTTTGGGTCAAATACAAAATTGACTATTAAAAAAAATGTTTTCGGTCAAAGGAAACATTTAATTTGATAAAACTGAAACAATTCATTTCAATTTTGGTCGTTCTAAAATGTTTTTGATTTTTTAAAAATAAAATTGAAGGAAATTTGGAAACAAAACATCATTCCGAAAAAAAACCTGAAATTTTTTGATTTTTTTTTGTTTCAGAATGATGTTTTGATTTTGATTTTTTTGAATTTTTAAAAGTTTTGTTTTTCAACTGAAACAATTCACAAATGTAACATGAGCTGATGAAATATTTCTGTACTGTCAAATCTGCATTTTTCGCTGAAAAATGTTAGGTTGACAAATTATACCCAGCTCTAGTACACAGCTCTTAACTTATACTTAGGAAACATTTTTTATTTAATTTTATATGAAAAAGCCAAATCCTAATCCCTGAAGGCCCCTGTTCAGTCCCCAGCAAAAGTCAGAAGAGCCTGACAGATGCTCTAACTTGTGCCAGCTAGGGTGAGTTTCCAAGAGGCCTTTTCCTCACTGTGAATTGCTGCAGCACAGAAATGTTCCAACTACAACCTCTCCCCTCAACCACTGGCTGTATGCCTACTGGGAATTCCCCTACCCCGGGGAATATTAAGCTGCCCAATTAGGGTAACTTTATAGCCCCTCAGTCAGGGCTGGCGCTTCCACTAGGTGACCCTAGGCGGTCACCTAGGGCGGCAGGATTTGGGGGGTGGCATTTTGCCATCCCCAGTGGCAATTCGGCTGCAGGGGTCCTTCTGCTCTGCGTCTTCGGGGCGCTTCGGTGGTGGGTCTTTCACTCGCTCCGGGACCCGCCGCCGAAGCACCCCGAAGACGCGGAGCGGAAGGACCCCTGCCGCCGAATGCTCTGAGGAGGAGTGCTGCCATCTCGGGCGGCAAAAACCCTGGCGCCGCTCCTGCCCTCAGTCCTGCCAGAATGAGTCAAAGAGACTTCATCAGAGGTTAGGATCTAGCTATTGTCTTCTTCCCCCATCTCCACTTAATGTAATTGGAAAAGAGAAATAGGAAAGTCCTTAAATACAGAGAGAAGAAACAGTCATACAGATACATGTTTACACCCAGTCCTGCAAAGGCTTATGTATGCAAGTAACCTCACAAAGAAGTAGTTTCTCTGACCTCAATAGACTTCTCACATGCTTAACAGTCATAAGTCATAAATCACAGTCATAAGTCTTTGCAGTATTGGTGACTTGGGGAATATTTCATTCACCTACATATAATTACCAAGCAAACAAAAATATTGAAGTCAAATAAATACACATTCATGGAGTTTTTAAAATGCAGATCTGCTCTTGTAAATATGAATTGGAGTGTTTTTAAAAATATGCACTGTTGACTACACAGACCATCACAACAAAAACAACTTTGCTTTTTATATAGTGCCCATCATAACAATATGTCCCTGAACACTTCAGAGTAGTTACATTAAACACCACATGACAAATTGGAATTAAACAAGATTAAAAACCCAAGTGCTGCCTTAATTTTGTAATTTAGCCATAATAGCTTCTTCACAGTCATTACAGTTTATCATGTAAATCCATATTTAATATTGGTCAATTTGTTGTATGGATATGGACATTGAAAACATTATGAAAAAATTACTTTGAAAATTGCTGTACATGCAAGGTGGACAATAAAATAAATAGTTTTCTCCTTGTTACACTTAAAGTAAAAATAAAGGACTGGGTGACTCAGGAGATGTTTCATTCTGTCACTAGTTTAAATTCAGTTCCCATCAGAGTATGGAGGAACACAGCTTTTATTCAGAGGTTTGGTAATGAAATATTGGTGTGCCCTAATTGAGAAAGATTTGATCTTCTCTTTGATCTGGGACCACATGTGTGGGTCAGTCCCTTTGGGCTGAACCAGTCTGCTACTGTATTCCCTTTCCCCATCAAGTAAGTGGCAGTCAGGAATTTCTTGAGGAACACTGCCAAGCTTCACATCTTGAGAGCTTTTTGACAAAGAAGGCAGACACAGTCTCTTCCTGTTTGTTGGAGTAAAACACTTTGACATTTGAGTCAGAATCAAATTTTAGCAAATCAGATCTCCAAATGCCAAAGTGTATGCAAGGCTATCTTCATCTGCAAAATTGTTCTGGGATGAGGAATCCAAATGGGATGAAAGACCAAATATATTGGATGTAGATCTCAGCTATATGAACTCCGCAATCCAGAGAAGATGTAATGCCACAACTATGATATGGACTAGTGGAATTTCAAAGTACTTTCCACACTGAAGAATAAGCCTTGGGGACTTACCAGATCATTAAGTCTCAGAGGAAGTATGTCACCTCATCAAGGTGCAAGAATTTCCACGTGTTCTGTGAGACAATTCTGTCTTCTAAAATAAGTCATGTGAATGCATCGGAAGGATATCTCCGATATTGTTAAGGCCACCAAGCTCAACATGTATAGCATATCTAAGTCAGCACCTGCTAACTCTACTGATTTCTCCCTATTCCATCAATTATATCTTGTAATCTTAAATGGGGAAAGCTTTCATTAGCATCATATATATCATATATTCCCAACAGGCAGCTTTTGGGTACAAGCTGGAACTTTTTAGGGATACATAAGTGAAATTATGCCCCCCACTGAAATCAATGGTAAAACTCTCATTGTTTTCAAGAGGGCCAAGATTTCACCCATAGATTTTAAGACCAAAAGGAATAATTATTTGTTTATTATTACGGTGTCTGACCTTCTGCATAACACAGGCCATAGAATTTCACAAAGTGATTCATGCCTCATGTCCAAATATTTTGACTGAGCTATAGCATATTTTTTAGAAAGACATCCAATCCTGATTTAAAGATTTCAAGTAATGGAGAACCCACAACATCCCTAAATACATTGTTCCTAAGGTTAATTACCCTCACTGTTAAAAATGTGCACCGTATTTATAGTCTTAAATTGTCTAGCTTTTGTTTCCATCCATTGGCTCTTGTTACGTCTGGTAGATTAAAGTGCTCTCTATTATCTGAAGTCTTTTCCCTGTGTATGTACTTATAAACAAGTTACCACTCAACTTTGACAAAACTTTTGCTTTTGGCAAGTGAAATAAATTGAGCATCTTTAATCTACAACTGTAGGGCAGGTGAGGAAGGGGTCGTGGAAGCTGACTGTGAATGGGTGTGTGTGCCCAAGAATAGGAGAGGGATTCACAAAGTCAAAGATTCCTAGGCCAGAAGGGACCACTTTGATCATCTAGTCCAACCTCCTGTATAACATGGGCAATAGAATTTCCCCAAAATAATTTCTATTTAAAAAAAAAAAACATCCAATCTTGATTTAAAAATTGTTAGTGATAGAGAATCCACCACGATCCTTGGTAAATTGTTCCAGTGGTTAATTACTCTCACTGTTAAAAATGTACACTATATTTCCAGTCTGAATTTGTCCAGCTTCAACTTCCAGCCATTGGATTGTGTTATACCTTTCTCTGCTTGAGTGAAGAGTCCATTATTAAATATTTGTTCCCCAGATACTTATATACTGTAATCAAGTCACCCCTTCACTTTCTCTTTGTTAAGCTAAATAGATTGAGCTCTTTAAGTCTATCACTATAAGGCATGTCTTCTAATCCTTTATCATTCGTGTGGCTCTTCTCTGAACCATCTCTAATTTATCAAATATTTCTTGAATTGCAGGCCCCAAAACTGGACACAGTATTCCAGCAGAGGTCACACCAGTGCCAAATACAGAGGTAAAATAACTCTCTGCACGTGCTTGAGATTCCCCTGTTTATGCATCCCAGAAACACATTAGTTCTTTTAGCAGAGCATCACATAGGGAGCTAATGTTCAGCTGATTATCCACTATGACCCCAAATCTTTTTCAGAGTCTCTACTTCTCAGGATAGAAGCGCCCATCATGTAAGTATGGCCTGCACTCTTTGTTCCTAGATATATACATTTACATGAATGAAAACACACATTATTTGCTTACACCCAGTTTAGCAAGTGATCCAGATTGCGCTGAATCAGTGATCTGTCCTCTTCATCTTTACAACTCCCCCAATTTTTGTGGAATCTACAAACTTTACCAGTGATGATTTTATGTTTTCTTCCAGGTCATTGATAAAAGTGTTAAACAGTGTAGCGCCAAGAACTGATCCCTACAGGACACCACTAAATATATACCCGCTTGATGACACTTTCCCATTTACAATTACATTTTGAGACCTTCAGTTAGCTAGTTTTTAATATATTTAATGGGCCATGTTAATTTTGTATTGTTCTAGTTTTTTAATCAACATGTTGTGTGGTACCAAGTCAAACGACTCACAGAAGTCTAAATATATTACATCAGCACTATCACCTTTATCAACCAAATTTGTAATCTCATAAAAAATATCAAATTAGTTTGACAGGATCTATTTTCCACAAACCCAGGTTGATTGGCATTAATTACATTACCTTCCTTTAATTCCTTATTAATTGAGTCCTGTATCAGCGACTCCATTATCTTGGCAGGGATCAATGTCAGGCTGACAGGCCTATAATCTCCCAGGTCACCCCATTTATTCTTTTTAAATATTGGCACAGCATTAGTTTTCTTCCTGTCTTCTGAAACTTAACTAGTGATCCAAGAGCTACTGAAAAACAACGTTATCAGTCCAGCAAGCTCTTTTAATACTCTTGGATGCAAGTTCTCTGGACCTGCTCATTTAAAAATGTCTAACTTTAGCAGCTTCTGTTTAACATCCTCCAGAAGAGAGTTAATATGATGAGATTATATCATCTGTTTTTCCCCCAAATACAGAACAAAAACATTTATTCAACGTGTCTACCTTTTCTGAATTATTATTGATAATTCTACCTTTTCTATCTACTAATGTCCCAATACCATTGTCAGGATTCTCTTTGTTCCTAATCTATTAAAAAAAAACCTCCTTCTTATTGTCCTTGTCTCTTCTTGCCACAGATTTCTTCTTTTGACCTTCATTTCCCTTATCAATTTCCTACAATTCCTAACTTCTGATTTATATTAATTACTATCTACTTCCCCTTTTTTTCATTTGTTATATATTTTTTATACCTGCCTTAATTCCCCTCTAAACCCGTTAATTTTTTTAACTAGCAAGCCTACTTCCTCAAACATGGGATTGGGCTTTTGGGGCAGCTAGTAATTATTCAAATTATTCCCAACTATCATTTATATTTTTCTGATTAAATTCTTCCTCCCAGCTGACTTGGCTCATAATTATTTTCAGCTTTGTGAAACTGGCCCTATTAAAATACCAAGCATGTGTATGACTTGTCTGGACTTTATTCTGTTTGCACATTATAAGTGTGAGCAAGTCAATTTTTAGTTCTGTGATATGCTGCTCTTTATCTGTTAGGACAAGAACTAATGAAGAATTCCGCCATGTTGGATGCAACATTTTTTGAGTTAGGAAATTGTCATCTATAATGTTTAGAAATTCCTAGATGTTTTATTATTGGCAGTACATGACCTCCAAAGCATATGTCTTTCAAATTGAAGTCTTCCATGATCACACAGGGTCCTCCCCCCCACCCCCTCCATTTAGGAAGGATCAAGTGGGCAAAAGCCTAGACAAACCTACTGAAATGTGGGTGCACAGCTGATTGGAAAACTGTATTTAGTGAGTTGTCATCAATAGTTTACAGTCAAGCTGGAAGGGCATATGAAGTGGATAATGGCACAGAGAGTACACTTATAAAGTTTCCGGATGATACCAAGTTGGGAGGGGTTGCAAGCGCTTTGGAGGTCAGGATTAGAATTCAAAATGACCTTGACAAACTGGAGAAATGTCTGAAATTTACAGGATGAAATTCAATAAGGACAAATGCAAAGAACTACACTTAGGAAGAAATAATCAATTCCACAAATACAAAATGGGAAACAACGGCCTAGGAAGGCGTACTACAGCACACGATCTGGGGATTGTAGTGGATCACAAGCTAAATATGAGTCAACAGGGTAACTCTGTTGCAAAAAAATCATTCTGGGATGTATCAGCAGGAGTATAAGCAAGACACAAGAAAATATTTCTTCCACTCGACTTTGCACTTATAAGGCCTTAACTAGAGTATTGTGTCCAGCTTACCTATCCTTATTTCCACACCTCCCATTTTTGTGTCATCTGCAAACTCTTGCAGCAATGATTTTATATTTTATTCCAGGATAAGGTAACTTATTTTGAACCCTAGTGATTCTAATACCCTCATGATGAAATTGACAGCCCCTTTAACAGCTACCAGAGTACTACACTTGATCAACAAATCATTCAGAGGGAGCACATATTATTAATACCACTTTTATGCTGATATTCTATAAAAATCATTACAAAATTCATAAACAAATATGGCACTGGCACTTAATGGGCATTTAAAGGGCAATTTTCCAGATTGGTAATCATATTCTCCAGGGGCGGCGTGTGACTCCTCCATTTGGGGAGGCTGTGTACGGCTGGACTGTGACCCCACCCCGAGGCCCGCTCCCGCTCAGCCTCCTCCCCCCCGAAACCCCTCCAACACTCCACCCTTTGCCCCGCTTGGCCCCCTCCTCAAAGCTCCTCCCACCTACTGCTCATGCCTCTTCACCCCCTCCCCCAGCCTTCCTGCCCTCTACTCATGCCTCTCCCAGGCCCCCCACCCGCCCGCTAGCCAGCTATTCATGTGTCTCTTCACCCCCTCCTCCAACCCCCATCCCATCCGCCAGCCAGCCGCTCACCACTCACATGTGCACACCTCTTTGCCCCCTCCCCCAGGCCTCCCCACTGCCTGCCATTTGCGCACCTCTTCACCTCCGCCCCCAGGTCCGCCCGCCACTCACACCTTGCACACCTCATTGACCCCTCCCCCACCCCCCTGCCTGCTGCTCGTGCCTCTTTACCCCCTTCCTTGGCCCCCCTAACGGCCACTCACCGCTCATGTGCATCTCTTCACCCCCTCCTGTGAGGTCCCCATGTGTGAAGAGCAGGGATGGGAAGAGGCTGAGCCTCAAGGGGAAGAGGATGAGCAGGAGAGGGGCCTTGAGGCAGAGCATGGGTGGGGCCACAGCCAGGGCGCCCACCCTTTCTTCAGCAGTGCGCTCCAAAGGTAGAAGGCCAGCTGTTTGGGGAGGCTTAGCCTCCCCTGGCCTCTTAATACCACCACCTATGATATTCTCCCATCAGAAATATAAAACATTACTGATGAATTAGATGAATTTTTAATTTTGAATTGACCACGTTGCAGATCTCTAAACACCACTCCTTCTCCTGAAATCTTCCTTCCCACAAATGCCACTTTGCAATGTGAGCCTGAATTTCTAGCTTATTTAGGAGTATGTAGGGTAGTCTACTCAAGGCTTTCAACTTCATTCAGAATCATACCCTAAGACCTATGAATTCTATCTTTTTATAATTCTCTTTACAGCCTTTGGTTAAGAGTTAGTCATTTTTTTATCCAATTGCAGAGTTTGCTGACATTTTTTAAATGCACTATTTCTAGAAAATTACAAACATCTTTCCATTTGTTATCATTCAAATTTTTAAATAAAAAAATTAATGCTCTTAAAAGGAAGATTAAGCATGTCAAAATCATCCTGAGCCAATGGTTGAAGCCAAGTACATCTTTTTAAACTGTTAAAATACCACAAGCATTTTACAAATGAGCCTTAAAAATGTTTAATCTAAATTGCTCTTAAATTTAGACTAGTTAGCAAGCTATTTGCAGTTTATAATGTAAACATTAAGCAAAGACACACTTTTGGAAATCCAGAGCATACCTATGATTAATATTAATATTTTCTGGTTTTGCAAAGTTCATTTCCATTTAAGAAAGGTGTATTTATGTTACAATTTAACCTCTTTGATCTGTTATTTCCCCTTCCTATCTGTGTTCCTATTTAAGAAAAAAAATTAAACTATTGTTTATGTAAATTGTTCATAACAAGATAAAATCCTCTCTTCTTTTCAAAAGTTTAGTTACATATCTGGCATGCACATGGGCATCTGGTCTTGTTCCCACTGATGTCAGCAGTAAAACTCACATTGACATTTAGGGGAACAGTATTTAAGAGGGGTCTAGTTAGAACTCTGTCAGTTGTTTTGCAAGATCAAGTACCTATTGTGTTTGGCACAGTACAAATACAAAGTAAGAAACAGTTCCTGCCATTAAGAGCTTGCAATCTAATTATTCATTAATCACCTTCCCCTGTTCTTTCCAAACACAGCAGCATAGAAAATGTTTCCTCTTAAAATACATCTCTACTAGCAGTGGAGTGATGGGAAGGCAACCACTCTGGGGATATCCCGGTCCTAGTTTATAATGGGTATATGACCTCAAAACATTATACGGGCAGTGAAGGAGTGTGATGCTTTCATTAAGAAAATTAAACCTCAGGAACACAATGCCAGGTTATATATGGAAGAAAGATAAATGGCGTTTGCTGCACAGGTCAGTTTGTTTCAAATACCATACAAATGGTTTTTATTATAGAATTTTCCATTTACTTTCATAAAATTTGAGCTGTTTTTCATGGGAGGGAATTTCAACCCTCTCTCCGTATGGGAAAAACAATTTTGTGGTATTTTGTTGCAGTATAAGATCTGATGCAAGGGCTAAGCGGTATTATTTGTGGAAGGCTGCCAACTGTTCTCTACTACAGAACAGAAGTCCTGTCTTTTGGAAACTCAATTATATACCTAGAACTCTGTGTACACCCAACAGAATATTCCATCCACCTGCCCCCTGCAGCAGAGCAAGAAAGGCAAGAAAGGTCTGAGGCTTTGTTCAGTCTTGCAGCCCACAATGGATTCTCTGCTAATATAAGCAACTACTTTTATTTTAAATGTATGTATATAGATTATACTGTATACATCTTTATGAATTAATAAGGAGATAGAGAGCCTTTCATCTCTTGGTCACATGTTTAAATCCTACCCCAATCACTAGTGATCTAAACTCAATATCATCCAGTGGCCATTTAGTGGCCTCTGTGTAAATATGTCAGTAGTCTCAGTCCTGTTGCTAATGCTCACATGACTACATCACAAAACCACCATCAGAGTTAGTACTAACACAGGCCTACAATTTTTGAGAAGTCGTCTGATTCAGAGATAAAATGTGCTATTTATTATGTATTTTGATGTGCTGAATTCAAATATGACAATTAAAACAACTGATTGGCTACTGTTTCTAAGATATTTAAGTTTTTACATTTTATGTCTATGTATATTGTGTAGATAGTAGAGTTTTAATCATAAATCGTGAACCTAGGTCTTTTCATGTGTTTATGGTTGCTTTACATGATAATATTTCACCTGTCCTGTTTATGTAACACTTTAAAAATCAGCAAAAGGGTTATATAAATCAAATGTATTATGAAACAAAAGGCAAAAAACTATTATGTACATAGTTTAGTCCTATTCAGTGTCTACTCGGCGCTTCTTGGCTTGTCTCTTGTATTCATTAAATGGAGCATCTCTTGTCACTGTCCAGCAATAGTCTGCAAGCATTGATGGGCTCCATTTGCCCTGATAGCATTTCTCCATTGTTGCAATGTCCTGGTGAAATTGCTCGCCGTGCTCGTCGCTCACTGCTCTGCGGTTCAGTGGAAAAAAATCTAGATGAGAGTGCAAAAAATGTATCTTTAGTGACATGTTGCAACCAAGGCTTTTGTATGCCTTGAGGAGGTTTTCCACCAACAACCTGTAGTTGTCTGCCTTGTTGTTTCCGAGAAAATTTATTGCCACTAACTGGAAGGTTTTCCATGCCGTCTTTTCCTTGCCACGCAGTGCATGGTCAAATGCATCATCTCAAAGAAGTTCACGAATCTGAGGACCAACAAAGACACCTTCCTTTATCTTAGCTTCACTGAACCTTGGAAATTTTCCACGGAGGTACTTGAAAGCTGCTTGTGTTTTGTCAATGGCCTTGACAAAGTTCTTCATCAGACCCAGCTTGATGTGTAAGGGTGGTAACAAAATCTTCCTTGATTCAACAAGTGGTGGATACTGAACACTTTTCCTCCCAGGCTCCAATGACTGTCGGAGTGGTCAATCTTTCTTGATGTAGTGGGAATCTCTTGCACGACTATCCCATTCGCAGAGAAAACAGCAGTACTTTGTGTATCCAGTCTGCAGACCAAGCAAGAGAGCAACAACCTTCAAATCGCCACAAAGCTGCCACTGATGTTGGTCATAGTTTATGCACCTCAAAAGTTGTCTCATGTTGTCATAGGTTTCCTTCATATGGACTGCATGACCAACTGGAATTGATGGCAAAACACTGCCATTATGCAGTAAAACAGCTTTAAGACTCGTCTTCGATGAATCAATGAACAGTCTCCACTCATCTGGATCGTGAACGATGTTGAGGGCTGCCATCACACCATCGATGTTGAGGGCTGCCATCACACCATCGATGTTGTTGCAGGCTACAAGATCACCTTCCATGAAGAAGAATGGGACAAGATCCTTTTGACGGTCACGGAACATGGAAACCCTAACATCACCTGCCAGGAGATTCCACTGCTGTAGTCTGGAGCCCAACAGCTCTGCCTTACTCTTGGGTAGTTCCAAATCCCTGACAAGGTCATTCAGTTCACCTTGTGTTATGAGGTGTGGTTCAGAGGAGGAGGATGGGACCAGAAGTTTCATCCTCTTCCTCTTCCTCGTCTGACTCAAGTGAGAACGATTCTGGTGCATAAGAAACCGGCAGTCCTTCTCCGTGGGGTACTGGGAATATAGCTGATGGGATGTTTGGATAATGCACAGTCCACTTTTTCTTCTTTGACACACCTTTCCCAACTGGAGGCACCATGCAGAAGTAACCATTGCTGGTATGATCTGTTGGCTCTCTCCAAAGCATTGGCACTGCAAAAGGCATAGATTTCCTTTTCCTGTTCAACCTCTGGTGAAGATTTCTTGCACAAGCGTTGCAGCATATGTGTGGGGCCCACCTCTTGTCCTGATCTCCAATTTTGCAGCCAAAATAAGGTGATAGGCTTTCTTAACCATAATGGTTATACTGCGCTTTTGTGATGCAAAAGTCACTTCACCACAAACAGAGCAGAAGTTATCTGCACTGTTCACACAAGTACGAGGCACCTCTGCTCACTTTGGCTAAACAGAAATGTGTCCCTTTGCAAAATCAAACACTGACAAATAAGAGAGCACGACACTATGATTTCTAGAGCTGATATAGGGCGATTTGTTCAGCAGAGTGATGTAAGCTTCGATATGATTGCATCATCCATGACTTCTAGGAATAACATGATGCAATTCATATCATGTATGACGCAATACCAGCTTCAGATTGCATCATTCATTGTTTTGCCTAAAAAGCAAGTACTGGCCAAACCCAGTCATTGATTTATTCATAGATCCAGTCAAAGATGTATTTTAGTCATTTCTGGTTTAAATTGAGATCCCTTCCCTTTATAACTCACTTATCCTCCGCCATTCCCAAGTCAAGGGTCGTATATACTGACCCAATAGCATATCTTGAAAACTAGAGCCAATCAACAATTTTAAGCATCATTTTCGTTCTCAGTGACCCAGAATTAGTAAAGTTTGACTACATTTATTTCAGAAGCATTTTGGCTGTAGAGCAGTGTAATTTACAACCTTACTGACTGTTTCAAGAGACAGAGGCCCAGAATTCAATGAGTGTAGGAAGTGAGCTATTTTCTTATCCCTAAGCACTACAGCGTTTGCTGATGTATGAGAACCTGAAATTGGTTAGAAACTGCTTGTATATGTGAAACTGTCTAATCTATTTGCATTTGTAGAAGTGGTACAAAAACATACATAGTAAAAAAAACTGTAAAAGGTGACCCACTAAGAGGACTTCACAGTTGTTGCTGCATGTTTCACACGACCATGTGAAATTTCACAGCAACAGCAGCGAAACTTCTCAGATCTACCTTTTTCAAAGCACAACCCCCTACAACTTGAGTTAAAAGAACTTCCTTTATCTATTTGCATTACTGGTCACATAACAAACAGTTACGCAGTTTTGTTTTCATTCAGTAGAAGGAAAATATGTGCATATTCTCTTACCAGGTCACTATACTATATTAAAAAATAGTTCTTCAACTTCAATATTCTAAGTTGTAAGTCATAATGTAGACTGTAAAATTAACAATCAGACAGATATAACACAATGCACAAATATAGGGTAATTTTTCAAATGGGCTGAAGCCCTGCCTACCTTTTTTGCCGGTACAAATACATCTGTATTTTTGCAGCCATGAAAGGCAAGTGCAAATCAGAGTATTAGTTCCTGCACCTCTAGTTCCCTGCTTGTAAAGTGGGAGAAAGCAAAAGTAAGGACACAAATAGTTTTTATTTACATCTCACTCTGACTTTCTGAACCATTTTCTTAAACCAATGAAAAATCTGAGGAAATAGAGTTTTAGAATGTAAGTCGATAAGGGAAGCCTTTTGTGAGATTACTTGTAAAGATTTCTATCTCATGTAATCCAAGGTTATTGCTTGTATCACCATACTGACAGGTTTATCTGAAAAAGAAATGCTTTGTGTTTGAAAAATTAATGCTTTTTATGCCCAATTACAATTTTATTTTGCTGGTTAGCCAGAGACAGCACACTGTTCATTGTTCATTATGAGATCAACAATCAAGAAGACAGGATATACCTCAGAAAGGTATTGTCTTTTCTTTATTAACCACAGAACTGAATTTAAATTATAGCTCTTTGTCTGATGCTTTTCACTTTTCCTATATTAAACCAGTAATGGCATAAAATATTTAATATTTATACTATGGTCTCTATCAGAAGCCTCTAATAAGGATTGGAGCATAAATAAGGCACTATAAAACAGAGAAAGAGAGGCACCCTGCCCTAAAGAGTTTACAATCTAAATTCAAAATGGTCTAAAACACAAACCAAAAACTTGCATAATCTGTACATCCCATCACTACTTGCTTCGACTAGACAGACAACAAAACAACTTTGTTCTAACCAAAATAAAGATCACTATATGAAGTTTATACAAATCATTTTTTCCATGTTGGATTCATTGTAAGTTATGAAAGTATGATATGACAGTAATGTTAAACAACAGAATGATGTCACTATCAGAGGATGCAGTTATGTATACATTACAAATATAGATGAATAATGTGAGTAAAGCTCAATGATCACAATTCGCTGCTGGTGAAAAAATAGCCAGAATAATTATGTCCATCACTGTGATGGGTTAGTTAGAGTTCAGTTAAAGGTTATAATTTCCTTTGTGGTTTAAATTTATACTAAGAAGGAAGCCTTGCAAAGAGCATAAAGAGAAATTCTGATTTTAATCCTTATTTCTGCATAGCATAATGAGATATTCCTTCCCTGAAAGATCTCAGAGCTCCTGTTTTCCTTTACTTTCCTACAATACTATGGGATCTGCCTATGGAATCTGAACTAAAGCATTCATACCAGAAATAAGGCATAATTTTTTTATCAGACTGGAAAGAAGATATCCATTTTTGATAGTGAGGATAATTAACTATTGGAACAATTTACCAAAGGTTGTGGTGAATTCTCCATCCCTGACAATTTTAAAATCAAGATTGTATATTTTTCTACAAGATATACTCTAAGAATTATTTTGGGCAAGTTTTGTGGCCTGTGTTATACAGGAAGTCAGATTAGATGATCACAGTGGTCCCTTCTGGCCTTAGAATCTATGAATCATTTGGTATTAGGATGACCATCTTTTAAAAAGGCAAAAGCAGGACACATGCAGGAGCCCCGCCCCCTCCATGGCCCTGCCCCTACTAATCTTTTCCCCTGAGGCTCTGCCCTCTGCCCCTCCTCTTCCCCTGAGCCTGCACACCTCCTGCCCCTCCTCTTCCCCCGAGTCTCCACACCTCCTGCTCCTCCTCCACCCCTGGAGGCCCTGCCCCATGGCCAGGCCAGCAGCCAGAACCAGGCCATGGTAAAAGCTGCCTAGGGAGTCTGGGCCACTGTGAGGAGCCCTGTACCTCCACCTGTCCTGGGTGGAGGGCCAGGGTGCCCAAGAGCAGCCCCTGGCCCATGTCCCTGCTCCCTGGGGTGCACCCCCCAGGGCAGATGGAGGGTCTGGGGCACCTCACAGTGGTTCAGTTAACAAGAAATCCAGAAATATTCAGCAGCATGCTAACATGCACAGTACATTTGGCAAGACTGTATATTTGAATAAAGATTTCAGCATGAATTTTGACAGGATAAAGTAACCAAATCACTCTTAAATAGTCATCAAACTATATAGTTTATATTCATCAAAGATCCAGGCTCTGTCAATGTACAGTGAACAAAATAAGGCTGAAGTCATGGAAGAATGAAAATGAACATGCTCACAATATTGTGTTCAGTGGGCTGCTTCCACATCTAATGCCCTAAAATGCTCCTGCTTTCACATCCTATCATTGCCACTGCAATATGAATGACTAAAAGGCACCTCCTTCCTCACTGTCAAGGCTGAATCCCCACTCTGTCACTTCGAGTGCAGAAGGTGGGGGCCCACAAGGATTCTAAAAATTAATACTTGTCATCTCAGGCTTGTATTAAACTCCCAAGGTTACAGCTTTTCTTTGACCTTGGCTTGGTAAATGCTGCCACCACCCAAATGCAAAAAAAACAAAACAAAAAAACCAAACCACCTTGAACCCAGGAAGGAGCACTTGGGAATTCCTCCCTGTGGGGTACCCCTAAGCCCTTTCACTCCCCCCCACACTCTGGGGAAGAGCTGAGAAAGAAAACAACAAAGGAAATTAGCTGTTGCCACCAGCTAATTAAACAACATACGCACAAACATCTTAGGCACAAAAAACATCCAATCCTGTTCTTAAAAAAGGTAAATTTTATTAAAAACAAAAAGAAAGAAAATACATCTGGAACTTAGGCTGTTGCTAGATTTTAAAAGAGCAATTCCAAAAATCAAGCACCCAAAATAGCTTTCTTGGGGGTTCAGCTTAAAGGTTATAAGCAAACAAAAGCATCTGGGGTTAGCATAAAGGAGATCCACAAGCGAAAATAAAGAAATAAAAGAAATAACCCTAATCGCGTCTTTTTAGACATTCCCTAATTTTACTTACATATCTGAGGCTTCAAATTAAGTAGGTTCGAGGTATGAATTGATAATCTATAATCATACCTGTTTTAAAGCTGCTTACAGCATTATTGCTCCATGTCCCTGCAGCCCAGAGAGAACTACACACAAAGGGAATGTTTCTTTCCCAATTTTAAAAAGTTCTACTTTCCCATTGGGTCTTTTGGTCAGATGCCCACTTCCTTTTCTTTACCTCTGGGACTTTTAACCCTTTACAGGTAAAGCAAGCAGAGAACAGCTACCAAGAGGGATTCTACAGGTAACTGGCTGGTTGGGTGTCCATAAAAGGGAGCTACCCCCTTCCCCTTCATTTATGACACTCACTTTGTCACATGCAAAAACAAATACATTCTGTTTCCAGCCCACAAAAGGATTACACATGCAAAAGGTCGCTAATGCCTATTTATATAGCTGGAGCCACAAAAGGAGATTGTGAGAATACAACTACAGACATGATCAGTTTGAAGATATAGTTTTCACACAGTCAAATATGGCTATGATTTGCAACCATGGTAGTGTATGAATTCAAAACCAAACACATTTTAGTAAATATTTTTCCTTGGCTGAGAAGCCAATATTAAAATCCACCACCACCATCATCATATAAATTTACAGTGCTAATCATCTCAAATGACCCGACAGTTTTTACAAACTAGAATTACTTCAACCACTACTGAAACACAGGCATCTCTGGAGACAGAACACAGCAGCTGTTTAAAACCACATGTGCTGGCCATCAGGAAAGACTGAACACAGGTGAATTCTATGTTTTGCAATTCATTCTTGTTTTGTCATAATCCACATTTATACAGAGATTATTCGGCCACTATATAATCCCCTTCAGATTTTTTTTCTCAAGCCAGAATTCCATGAAGCAGAGCTTTGTTTTGGAACCAACGCTTTTAATAAATGCTTCCTTATTTTGTTATGAATTCTAGGACACCTGAAACAATCTGAGTAAGGAAGATGGAAACCTACCCATCTCCCTCCAAATCCTACATCACCTACAAAACAGACATTGGCATTTGGACAGCACTGTATACTGCATTGCTGCATTAGTAGTGGACCACAGGAAAACTGCAGGAAAGTGGCATGTGCCATTTTCCTAGCATTAGATGTTGGTGAAATAATGCAAAATGCCAATTCACAATAATATACATGCCTGATGCTAGAAATATTTTTTTTTTAAATGAAGATATCCTATCTCCTAGAACTGGAAGGGACCATTGAGTCCAGCCCCCTGTCTTCACTAGCAGGACCAAGTACTGATTTTGCCCTAGATCTCTAAGTGGCCCTCTCAAGGATTGAACTCACAACCCTGGGTTTAACAGGCCAATTCTCAAACCACTGAGCTCTCTCTCCCCCTACTAAATCACTGTGTCTGCCCAATAACAGTTCATCCTACTGAAAACATTGCTCTTTTGTCAGTGTCAACTCGGCTTATCAGCAGCACAAGTGTTGCTTGTGAAAGTTATATCTGTCTGGGGGCTTGATGCACAACTGATTTTAAAACATTCTTATTTTTTATTTCAAGAGGGAAAGTATTATTTGAAGTTTATGAAAGTTTCAATAATCTTTCCTCATTCCTGGACTCTTTTCAGTTTGCATCTCCTTCCCCTTGCTATCCCTCAGACAAGAAAACTGTCTTGTACTGCACAGAAAGAGAAGTGTGCTCACAAAATCCATTGGACTATGCAAAAGATAAGTTATGCTATTTTCCATGTAATTTATACAAAATTGTATATGGTGTGACCTTAATATCTCATCCACATTTTTCAAGGTGAATGCTGGGATATTTATATAGAACCATCACCATTTAGCATCCTGAAAACACTACTGAGTAGAATGAAGTTAATGGACCACATAAGGATTGCACAATTGGGACCTCGGATGCATCTCTGGTATCTAAAGAGCTAAAAAAAGACTAGATGATTTTTCAACTCTTTAGTACAATTTCACAGATAAATGGATGTAATAATTATTAATTAAAAATAAATATAAAAATAGAACATAGTAAACTAGAAAAGGTTAAAACCAAATGGAAGTAGAACCCCCACCCAAAAGACACGAAATAAAATCTTGTGTTGTATGCCTCCTCTTTCTCCTTCCTTTGTATGTTGCTTATGTGTAATTGTAAGCTCTTTAAGGTTCTTTAACAGGGATCTGCCTTCTTACATGTTTATACAATATCCAACATCCCTAGGGTGCTATATGAATAAATGATACAATAATTTATCCAACTATTTATACCACTCTCATCACCATAGCATCAAAGTGCCTATTCATAATAAATTACAGCATTAATAATTAATCTAGTTAAGCCAAGTTTTCATTCCATTTTAAGAGCGTTAAAAAAGCCGTAAACCGCTGAAAACACATCTGTGTATTACTCACTGCTCTTATTTTCTATGGTTCTGCTGTATGACAGCTCAACAGAGCTAGGATATGCTTAGAGCAGTGCTATTGCTACAGAGTGACTCACTTCAGTTTGTGTGCAACACTCCGAAAAAGTTATTTGTTTAAAAATGCAAATAAGGGCCAAATTCTGCCCTCAGATGTGCACAGCTCCCAGTAAATACAATTTTAAAAGGTATTTAGGTGCCTAAAGATACAGATAGGTGCTTAATGGGATTTTCAAAAGCAAGTAGGTGCCTATCTCCAATGGTAGTTGGAAGGCTAATATAAGGTATCGCCAGCCTCAAACCCCAGCCCAAGGGTGCTCAGGCCAAAATCACCACCCATCAGCTCACCTGAGTAACCAGAGAAGGGAACCAGTGAAGTGCTAGCTTGCAGAGGGCCCTGTCCCTGAAGCTCCTGATTGGGGGAAACATCCAGCACCACCCTCAACTGGCTCAAGAGCTCTACATAAACCAGGAAGTAACACAAGAAGTTGTTTGAGCAAGTAGAGGAATTCCTGGCTGGCTGCTACTATGGACCCCTCCTGCTTACCTGACTCCTTAGCCCTGCATTCCTGCCTGCTCATGGTTCCTGTCCTCCTTATCCCAGACCCTCATCTATTCCCAGTTCCTGCTTTCCTGATTTACTCCAGCTCCCTACTCCTACGCCTTACCCCTGATGCTGTCTCCAGTTCTGATCTTCGTCTTGGCGCCTGACTCTGGCTCTGACCCCTAGCTTGGCACCTGACTCTGTATCCAGCTTGGACATTCGGCTTGGTACCAGATTTGGTTCTGACCACCAATGACCTGGTCATTGCACGTAGGCACTTTTATAAATCCCACTAGGTACTTATCTGCATCTTTAGGAACCTACAAACCTTAAAAAAAATATGGCCCAGAAGACCATGGGTACTAGTATCACTCTGCTGTATGCCAACCTCTTTATGGGCCACTTCCATGAAAAATTGAGGTACAATGATGATATTTTCATCCTCTGGACAGACAACCTAAACTCCCTCTTAGATTTCCACTACAACTTCACCCACCACTTCCCATCCATCGGACTCTCCCTCAAACACTTCCACACCAGTATCAACTTCCTGGACACCACGATCAGCTTCAACAATGGAACCCTACAAATGACTACATACAAGAAATTCATGGATCACTACACCTACCCCCACACATCCAGTAGCCATCTGTTATCTACAGCCTGGCACTCATATACCACAGAATATGCTCTGAAGAGACCATCTGGGAAACACACCATAACACACTTAAATTGCCTTCACTAAATAAGGACATTCTACCAGAGAAATAGATTGCATCATGGAATGGGCCACCCAAATACCCCAAGAGAAACTGTTTCAATACAAGGGAAAATAAAATCTCACCGACAGCACACCCCTAGTTGTCAACTACCACCCTGCCCTAGAATGTATATATCATCAAACACTTACAATGCATAATTTATAGGGACACATCCTGAAATAAATATTTCCTGAAACTACTCTTCTTTCCTTCAAACAACTCCCCAGAGTCACCAAGCTCATCATCAGAAGCAAGCTCCCCACAGATCAGGACCCACCATTTCAAAGCAGCACCAGACCCTGCCAGAACAGCAGATGCAAAACCTCCACTGCTACAATGATCAATACCCCTCATTTCTTCTATCTAACATTTTGGTAGATTTCCAGCTCTCACAGCCACACGTTAGCACTGAAATTACATTTGAATTTAAAATTCTCAGTTTTGTTCTGGTGCTGTATATATTTGATTTCCATACACTGCTGAGTTCAGTAGATGCTGTGAATGCTTTTCCTACCCCTTTCTATCACAATACATGGTGTACCTCATCCAGTGCATCAAATGCCCCAATAACAATGTGGGTGAAACCAGACAATCACTATGTTCTCAAATGCACTCACACAGAAAAATGACACAAGATAAAAACACCCTGTCACCTGTGAGTGAACACTTCACAAAGTGATCATTTCACATCAGACCTCTCAGTCACCATCCTCAAAGGAAACCTGCACAGCACCTGCCACAGCACCTGAGCCTGGAAACTTTAATTCTAACTCTGCTGGACACAAAAAAACATGGATTTGGGTTTTATGATAACACAACTTGCTCTCTACTAACTCTCCATTGTCCTTCCACCAATAGAAGTTGTTCCAAAAAATGATATCATCTCACTCACTTTGTCTCTCTCAGATTTTTAAGACTATTTAGGTGTTGTTGCCCCCCGTGTTGCAAGGCCTAAATGATTTAGGAGTGTAAATCACATTTTCAAAAGTGATTTACTTCAGAACCTAAAGCCAAGTGACTGGCAATTTTGGGTGCTTCAGTATTTGGGTGACCAATTTGAAATACTTTATAAGGCTCTGATTTTTAGAGTGTGAGTGCTGAGCACTTTCTAAAAAATCAACCCCCTTTCAGTTGTTTAAAGTTGGGCACCCAAAAACTAGGAATACAAAATTGATAGTCACTTCTGAAATTCTTGGTCCAAACATCACTGAAAGTCTGTAAGAACTTACAATGCCTAAGTACTTTTAAAAATCTGGGCCTAAGTGACTTACCCAAGGTCACACAAGAAATCTGTGGCAGAGCTGGGAATTGAACCTGGGTCTGCAGAATACCAGCATCCCCCTTTCTCTCTACCCTAAAGATCTAAACTCAGTGTGGACGATAAGAGCGAGGAGAGGAGGACCTGGTTCAACCCATGAAATTATACCCATCTTCAACAAGGTGATAAGAAAAAAATCAAGTCATGAAAGGTTGTCATCTCTGGCAGGAAATGGGTCATGAATGTCCATGCCACATTCCCAGGAACTCTGTTCTGGTGAAGCAAACTGGGCTATTAGAGGCTATCACTGGAAAATCCCTCCCAGTCCCCACCATAAAGAGATGTCACTGAGGGCTTGTCTACGGTACCCCCGGATCGGCGGGCAGTGATCGATCTAGCGGAGATCGATAAATCAATCGCTGAGCACTCTCCTGTCGACTCCGGTACTCCACCAGAACAAGGAGCGCAAGCGGAGTCGACAGGAGAATGTCAGCTGTTGACTTACCACAATGAAGTTGCGTATCTTAGATCAACCCCATGCGGTAGTGTAGACAAGCCCTGAGGAAGGTGTTTATAGGACAGCCCATCTCCTAAGTCTCTATTCTGTTGCGGGGCACATTATGAAGAACCCACCTCTCCATGGTCTCAGGCTTCTTTTCTGGGGCACATGTGTTCAGGTAATGAGCAGCCATCTCTCCAGATTGCTTGTGGGAGAAATGTGCGATGAGAAGTAGTTCTCACCCTTTCAGCAACAGCTGAGCTTGGCAGCACAAACTTGTTGACAATGCATTTTGCTGTGGATTTCTTTACCTGCATATACGTATATACTATATTATAAACACATGTATCTGTGTGTGTGTGTGTACACATTCAAGTAAGAGACAAAAAGGAAAACACTTGTAATCCTTGCTACTGATCAAATAAATTGACCAGTAGACAAAACAAACAAACAAACAAACAAAAAAAGGAGGTAAAGGAGAAAGAAAGCACAGGGAAACAAATTCTCATTCAAGAAGTACGCTTACAGAAGATTACATTTTCAGATGCTGTTGACTTAAGCAATAAAAAGAATAAAGTGCTCCTTGTTGATAAATTGCACACACCTAAAACCCCTAGTTCAGCCCTTCCAAGCACACTGAAAGATTGGCTATTTCAAGTGTATGACATAGCAAAATGAAAGCATACTGCATTAGTCCAAATAGTGCTACGAGTAACAACTATCTTCAACTCCAGATTTACACACAAAAAATCGCAAGTGTCTAAAGTTAGGTGAATAATACATTACTTTCCTGGTCCAGTTGTTTAAAACAAAAGACTATATAAGCTGTTATAAATGAAAGAGGCAATGTAAAAAGGCATTTCTGTCCTGTCGCATCACCATCTGGCCAAGTATGTCTCTGCTGAGGTCTGCCTCAGTTTCTCCTTCAATAGGGCAGCAATGGGCTCACTTTAACAGCCTGGGCAAAGAGAAGCCAAACATTCTAATTAACGTAAGTGTCTCCCCCTCTAATGAAGCCCCCTGAAAGGAATAGTTGAACAACAATGTAAAGATTACCTCAGAGCCCAGGTTCCAGGGGCGGGGTTGTTTTTTTAACAATCCTTGCGTGCCATTGTTGATGCACAGGGCAGAAACCAGTCTCTTCCATTCCTCTCTGTCATTTGCTACTGCTTCCATTTACTCTATGGTGTTGAGATTGACTATTCTGCCCTCCTGGCTACTTTCTTGAAATTTTTGCCTTCTAATGTCACGTTACTGCTTAATGTCTGTGTTTCAAGCCCAGGGTTGCATAATTCAAATATTGGTCAGATCTAAAGTGGAGATATGTCAGGCTTGGCCAAGATGCTCTAGTAAACCATCCACCCAGGGCACTGGGTAGGCTTAAAAGCAGGAGACGGCACTCGTTTGAAGTCCACACAGAAACAGATGGCCACTCAGGTTTTGAGACCAGGACTACAGACCTAGACCTAGACCAAGGGCTATGGGTTTCCCTGATTAGCCCAGTCTTCGAATCCCATCAGCGTCCCAGACCAGTACTTTCTTCTTCCCTTCAGGAATCTGATAAGATTTCTTCACTGGCTAGGCCCCTGGTTCGATGTGAATCTGGTGTGCCACAAGAGAGGTCTGCCTCTGTAGCAGGGAGAACATGTCCTTATATACCTTCAGAAGGTTACCCATTTGTCCTTGGTGTGCTCTAGTTAGCTGCATCCGATAGGTACTTTCTCAGTACCCACAAGTTCAGGGATCTGGGGTCATAGATCCTCCCCACTATTCTCGAATAAATGAAAAGACCCTGCTGTACCCTAGTTTTAGCAAATTAACATGAAAAATTGTGTCTTTGTTTCCATTTGTCTGGGCAACACACCTCTTTGTTCACAAATTGAATCCACTGAAGCATTTCATATGGACCCTGCCAATTAGCCAGCAACTTGGTCTCTGAGCTGGGTACTAACAGGAGCACCTGATCCCCTGGCTGAAAATCCTAGGCCCTAGCCCCTTTATTGTGTTGTTGCACTTGGGCCTACTGGCCCTGGGATAGGTTGCTTTTAGTAAACAGCCTATGTGCTCCAATCTCTCCCTTGTCCAAAAGACATACTGCACAATATGCATATTGCATGTAGGCTGGGCTTTCCAGAATTTCTTAACCAGGTCTAGAATACCTCGGGACTGTGTCCCATAAAGCAGCTCAAATGGAGAGTTTTGTTAAACCTTTCCACCAGACCGTTGGCCTGGAGTTGGTAGATGGAGGCACAGAGCAGATTGACTTTTAACAGTCCCCAGACCTGCTTTAGGACCTGGGGACATGCATCTATAATATTTGGACTAATTCCAACACAAATGTGGAGGCCATGGTACTTCATAAGGGAACTGATTCCAGATACTGGGTGGCATAGTCCCACAGCACCAAAGTGAAGCTGAGCTCTCAGGCACTCTTTTCTAGAGGACCTATTATGTTCATTCCCATTCTCTTGAAGGAGGTTGCAATGAGAGGTTGTGCACTTAAAGGGACTCACCTCTTGCCTTTCAAAGATAGCCTTTCGTAGTCAGGATCTGAGAGGTAGAAGTCTGCTACCTCCTTCATCGTCTTAGCCAAAAGATTTAGGCCAACAGACTTCCCTGTGTTTTATCCTTACCCAGGTGCCCTGCAGTTGATATGATGTGGGCCAGCTGCAGGAGCTCCCTTCAAGCATTTTTAGGCACCAAGAGCTGGTATCGAAGATCCTTGTTCTGAGGGTGCCTCTCCCCCTGGTACAATATCTCATTTCTCTACTCACACCAGAGAAACTACCAGGCTGCCCGATCCATTACAAACACCCTGACAATGGCTGCCAAAGTATCTGGTCTTCATGCTGGGCTGCCATAATGTCAAAATTGTCAGTCAGGGCACTTTATTCCAATGTAGGAATTCGATCTGAGATGCCCCTTTCTTGGTTGTCAGGCTGTCTGGGCATCCATCCCCTGAGAAAAGTCTTCCTCAGGTTCCACAGTATCACTGACAGCACAGCCCCAAACTCACCTGAACTTCCATCCCTGATTCCATAACATCTGGAATTTCAGGGGAATCTCAGAAAGATCTCACTGGGCCATAGGAAATAGTTTCTAGGTTTCTGCTGAGTGGGCTCCTTCTTGTCCCTCCAAAGGTGCATGGGTTAATGGGGTAGATTCCCCTCTGTAAGATATTTCCAGTCCCACCCCAGGATGACCAGACAAGGTAGGTGATCTGTGACTCCCATCCAGAGGTGACCCACCTGGTTCACTACCTGTAAGATTACAGAGGAAATCGAGTACAACTGAACATCACCATGGATGCACAAAACTTCCCTGGGTTGTCCTGGGTGTAAGGTCTTGGGTGACCCCAGCTTTCATTGAAGCAGAGTCTCCTACAGTCTTCCATGACTGTTGGACTCATTTTTGCTTGAGCTACATAGAGTCCTAGATGTGTCCTTAGAGGTTGATTAGTTCCTCCTTGGACAAACTGGATCAGCTGCCCAGATGGTCACGTTCCCGCTGCATAGATTCATATTGGATATGAGCTGATTCCAAACAGCAAGAACACACTACGAAACCATCCTGCAGCCTCTGGATGGCTTGACCTTTGAGGAGGTAAGTTCATTCAACAGGACATGCGGCAGTGGATGGCCCCTGGTTCTAAAGTTCAGTTGGTCTGGGACAACCTCCCTTACAAATGTTGCTGGGCTCTTGGAGTGTCATCTTACATCCTCATTTTGGCCAGGCCGGCTGGTCATGGGGCTAGGTTTTCCAGCCCTGGGTGTCTCCTGGAACACCTCCATCATTTCCACAGCGGCTGCTAGAGATGTTAGCTGGAAGCACAAGACCAAAGCTTGTACAGCAGATGGGAGGACAAGCAGGTACTGGTTGAGGAAAGATTGTCCATTAGTTCCCCAACAGTCTTAGTTGCCAGTGCCAGCCAGCAGGAAGCCAGATACCAGAACTGCTGGACCTCTGCACATGGTTGCACATTCATAGGAAAGGGTTTTGCCTGAAACCTCTGTCAGTATGCCTCTGGGGAGAGGCTGAGTTCGTCCGTTACCACCCAGTGCAGTATGTGACCCAGCTTCATCTTCATCCAGTATAGGATAGGCTGCTTGTGCCTCTCCAGTAAGGTAGGGGGCTGACATACTATCCAGGTGCTTTCTTCCCAGCTATACAGGCTAGCGACCCAATCAAATGTGATCACGCAGGCCTCTGGGTCATTGACCAAGCTGAATAGTGACAAAGTGATGCCTGGATAGACCCAAGTGCACCCAAATTGATCCCTTCTCCAGCAGACTGCCGGGTAAACTGTCTGGCCATTTCTACCCAGAACTGCTGGTTCCACTCATGTTCTGCCAGCTGTGGTTCTTGCAGGTGTTGCTGGGCCGCCAGCAGTGTGTGCTGGAGCTGGTGGTTTCTGTTATTCTCTGCTTGTTGCTGTTTTACCACTAATTGGAGAATATCCTCCATGACCTTTCCTGATGGAAGAGGGCTCTCAAGGGATCCTGCCTGGCTCACCACATGTGAAAGGGCATGCGTGCCTTGCAGCACCTATGTCTGGCCAACTCTGACTGTGCCAGGACTTGCCTCTGTTTCCCCTTTGATGGGGCAGCAAGGGGCTCAGTTTAACAGCCTGGGCAAAGAGAAGCCAACCATTCTAATTAACATAAGAGTGTCTCCCTTTAATGACAGGTTTCAGAGTAGCAGCCGTGTTAGTCTGTATCCGCAAAAAGAACAGGAGTACTTGTGGCACCTTAGAGACTAACAAATTTATTAGAGCATAAGCTTTCGTGGACTACAGCCCCACTTTGCTTTACTACATATAGCTATATGCATCCGAAGAAGTGGGCTGTAGTCCACGAAAGCTTATGCTCTAATAAATTTGTTAGTCTCTAAGGTGCCACAAGTACTCCTGTTCTTTCTCCCTTTAATGAAGCCCCCCTCAAAGGAGCACTTCAACAATAATTTACAGGTTCTTACCTCAGAGCCTAGGTTTGGACTACTCAAAACGTACAAGTCCCAAACCAAAAGTCTCTGGGACTCCTCAGAGACCTGGGCCAGAGATCACCATTCCTTAGCAGTTATGCAGCTTCTAATCTCGCTGTTTCCTCTTTCTGTTTTAAATAGGGAAGCCCCCCAGGTGGAGCAGGAAGCCTCCTTGATTATACACATTGTGGTTCTGACTGTAGCTATGTTTTACCTTAAAAATGTAGCAGACTCTATCACAGGCAAGGATTACATAGAGAAATCTTAATATCAAGTTATAAGGAAATGGACAAGACTAAACAGACCACACCTGAAGTATTCCTTAGTCATACCTCTAGCTCCTGCCAAGAAAACTACCAGATCTTCACAGACTCCACCTGACATTTATGGGCACAGAAAACACAATAACCCTATCAAGATACAGTATTCATAAATTAGTATAGGCAGCTCCAAATCCATCACAGCATGACAACAGAAAAGCCATGGGATTTGCATTGACTCAGATACTATTTAAGTTCTCTTCATTTTTTAAATGAATACATAACCTACTTGAGCCCCACTTTGCTTTACTACACATCTGGCTGAGTAATAGTACTCCTTAAGAAAAAAGGATATTCACAAGAGACAGATGGATCAAAGGATTTCAAGTAAGTCACCCCATGAATATACAAATCCTATTTCTACAAGAAAAATACAGACACAAAAGCAAACTCATAACTCAGCTACCAGGCTAAAGAAATAAGTGTAGGAGAAGGTGACATAAAAAAGGCAAAAATGTGCCCTTGGGTCCACCCATGCAACTCCACTGACTTCATGGATGGGACTGAGGGCAGAATTTAGCCGCAGGTTTCTGGCAATGAGAATATTTCAAAGAAAAAGGCTTCGAGAGTATTGATTTTGTGGCAGCGTTTCTTTCAATATTCTGGGAGGATAAACACCATTCTATTTATTATATTGACCTTTTAAACTTTTTTGTTTTCAGACTTAATTGTTTTTATTATACTTTCCACGGAAGCACCCACAGCAGGTCCTTCAGCCTTGTAAAAACTCTGAATTTCTTTCAATGATATGCGGTATGCCTTCAATGTGCCTGCTTACTCAAACCTCTCTTTTTGCTCCCTCCAGATGGCACACAAACAACTATGATTCCTCACCCAACTTTCATAACAGAAGTCCAGCCATCTGCCTTAGAGCTTGCTACAAGTACCTTTATGGAATAGCTACATAAAGTAAAAGTACCAGTCCAGCAACTTTAATCATATACACAGATCCAAGTGAAAACAGGAAAAATGCCTATTGCATGTTGTGGAATGCATATGCTACCCTTTCTGCTAGAAGTGGATTATGGTTTTAACTCACTCATGAGAGGCCTCATGTAACTAATGCATTCATAAGACACTTCAGAGATTTTTTTCCCCCCATACTTAATCCATCTGCAGAGCAGTTAACAGTCAATTAGGTTAATTAGATAGCCAATTCTTTATACACACGTTTGACAGTTTCAACTCAGCCCCTTGTGGACTGTAGCTTATAGCAAAGAAGAAGAAAGACAGAAAGACACAGTTCAACATGCATTCACACTAATTTTCAGGGAGTATAAGATTAAAAAAACCCGAATTTAACTTTCTGGTCATGGCTCAGATGAAGAAATTAGGCCAGACTATTTTGTATCTAGTGGATTTAACTAAGAATTTCAGTCATAGCTTAAAATTAAACCATCCTTCATACAGCCTAAAATCAGCACTTTTGAGAATTAAAATGTAAGGAATGCATTCATACTACCAATAAACAATAATCTTCTTCTTACTTTAGTGGGAAGTAAATGAAATAACCAAAATTTGGCACTATAGTCAGAAAATAGATTTTGAAGGCATTATTTTAGCTCTACTTTAATAAAGCAAAGCAATCATGTCTTGGGAACATCAGCTCCAAACCCTGACAAGCTAAACATTTTCTGGCTAAAGGTCTTCATTAGCTGCATTTATACGCTTCTCATTTACCACAAGAAGGAGATACCGGAACTGCCTTTTGGCATTTATATTCTTGTATTAGCACAGATGATACGGAGTCAATATTATTGTAAGTATTAGCAACAGATCACTGCCACTATTTGAATATGATTAAATCATTGATGTTTATATTTGTGCCCAATCACAACTCTGTCATGAATAATAGAGGATTGTTCTGCTTCACTATGACTTAGTTTTATGTACTAACTAACAACCTTCATATAAAAAGCCAAGTAACTTCACCAGCTTTCTGTTAACCAAGATCTACTTGCACTGTAAGATTTGGATCCTTTGTAATGAAGACTGAATGTTAGTGAAAGCAATTTAATTGTGCAAGACATCTATTGTAACAGGTAAACATTTGACCTTAAATTGCCTTATCTTATATCCAAAGTGTTTCAAGATGTATTTTATAGCCTACCGTCCCTTCTAGTTTATGACATCAGACACAAAGCTAAACATAAAGTTGAAATTAGGGCTGTCAATTAATCGCAGTTAACTCACACAGTTAACTCAACAAAATTAATTGCAGTTTTAACCGTACTGCTAAACAATAATAGAATACCAATTGAAATTTATTATAAATATTTTTGGATGTTTTTCTACATTTTAAAATATATTGATTTCAATTACAACATAGAATACAAAGATTACAATGCTCACTTTATATTATTATTTTTATTACAAATATTTGCACTGTAAAAAGATAAACAAAAGAAATCGTATTTTTCAATTCACCTCATACAAGTACTGTAGTGCAATCTCTTTATCATGAAAGTGCAACTTACAAATGTATTTTTTGTAACTGCACTCAAAAATAAAACAATATAAAACTTCAAAGCCTACAAATCCACTGAGTCCTACTTTTTGTTCAGCCAATCGCTAAGACAAACAAGTTTGTTTACATTTACAAAAGATACTGCTGCCTGCTTCTTATTTACAATGTCACCTGAAAGTGAGAACAGGCGTTCACATGGCACTTTTGTAGCTGGCATTGCAAGGTATTTATGTGCTAGATATGCTAAACATTCATATGCCCCTTCATGCTTTGGCCACCATTCCAGAGGACATGCTTCCATGCTGATGACACTCGTTCAAAGAAATGCATTATTAAATTTGTGACTCAACTCCCTGGGGGAGAATTGTATGTCTCATTCTGTGTGTTTTACTCACATTCTGCCATATATTTCATGTTGTAGCAGTGTCAGAAGATGACCTAGCACATGTTGTTCAAGAACACTTTCACTGCAGATTTGACAAAAGGCAAAGAAGGTACTGATGTGAGATTTCTAAAAATAGTTACAGCACTCGACCTAAGGTTTAAGAATCTGAAGTGCCTTCCAAAATTTGAGAGGGAAGAGGTGTGGAGCATGCTTTTGGAAGTCTTAAAATAGCAACACTCCGATGTGGAAACTACAGAACCCGAACCACCAAAAAAGAAAATCAAACTTCAGCTGGTGGCATCTGAGTCAGATGATGAAAATGAACTTGCATCTGTCCACACTGCTCTGGATCGTTATCGAGCAGAACCCGTCATTAGCATGGACACATGTCCTCTGGAATGGTGATCAAAGCATGAAGGGACATATGAATGTTTACCGCATCTGGCACGTAATATCTTGCGACACTGGCTACAACAGTGCCATGCAAACACCTGTTCTCACTTTCAGGTGATATTGTAAACAAGAAGCAGGCAGCATTATCTCCTGCAAATGTAAACAAACTTGTCTGTCTGCGCAATTGGCTGAACAAGAAGTAGGACTGAGTGGACTTGTAGGCTTTGAAGTTCTATAATGTTTTATTTTTGAATGCAGTTATTCTTTTTTACATAATTCTACATTTGTAAGTTGCACTTTCACGATAAAGAGATTGCACTACAGTACTTGTATTAGGTGAATTGAAAAATACTATTTCTTTTGTTTTTTACCGTGCAAATATTTGTAATCAAAAATAAATATAACGTGAGCACTGTACACTTTGTATTCTGTGTTGTAATTGAAATCAATATATTTGAAAATGTAGAAAACATCCAAAATATTTAAATAACTGGTATTCTATTATTTAATGGTGCGATAAATCGCGATTAATTTTTTTAATCATGCAATTAATTGCTACTAATCTTTTTAAGCTATAAACTTCTGAAACCTTTTGTAATTTTTATTATAAGTTACAAATTTTTTTCATGGCAAACAAAAGTATACAATAGCATAAAATACCACTTTTTTCATGCAATATTCAACAGACCAATCCATCTACCCACACAGAAGACATTAAACATCCTTATATTATGATTACATTATTATGATTATGATTATATATTATTTTATTATATAAAAATCATTATATTATGATGCTTTCAGATGTCATAAGAGCAGTATGACTTAAAGGTAAATATGTAACTCTTAAAAGTGATATTTATTTAGGGTAATACAGGTTTTCTATAGCGAACACTGAAGATTTGGTTAAATGGAACATAAAATAAAACAATTTGTTGAAATATGCTGATTAATAAACTGCCTTTTGGCTTATTTATAATTGTTTTCCATCACAGACAAATGACACAAACTCAGTAACGGACTTCAATATTTTCATTCAGCCATAGATAAATGATTTGGGGAAAAAGTCCCCATTTTGAGCTTTTTTATTGTCACAAAGAGATCTAATGCTTTACTGATCAGGAAAACAAAACTACTGTCCATGGATCTAAACCACTGATAATCTACTAATGCTGGGGGGGAAATGCAATACATGGATAGTTACCAGACATATAGGTTTCTTTAAAAGCCATACAAATTAAATTGCACGAGTGTGATGAATAAACAATAAACAAGCAAATAAAGAATCCCTTTTTATTATGCTTTTTGTGTTAATTCAAAAGTACTGTCCAACAGTGCAGTGGACCTGTGTAATGACTTATGACTTCAGAAGTTAAAACTCATAGTTGACACACAAAAAAAATTGAAAAGCAAGAGCTTTGGAAACTTTAAACTTCCACAAATCTAATTAATATCAGGAAGTTTGGGAACAACTCTAAAGTTTAATTTTATAAGTGTAAATTGAAGGGCTTCTGCCCTCTCCTTTTTACCAAATGTAGATGTATGCTTTTGGATGGATTTAGAGTATATATTGCATACAGGTCCCTTATTTAGGCAAAACTCCCTCTGAAATGGGTTATAGAATACCTGAGTAAGGAATGCAGGATTGGGCCTACAAATGACCACCAAACTTATTCCAAAATGTTACATAGCCCATACATCTGAAGGCTAACCTTTGACTCGGTGCTGAGTGCAATGCATCCACATTTTAGAGCACAAGGGAAAAAAATCAACAACAAGCGTTACAAAACAGCATATTTGAAAAAAAAATACAGAACATACTAGACTCCTTGGTAGCATTTACTAGAATTAATTACCAAACTCTTATGTCCCAGCCTTAAGTACCTGCATAGGTGAAGACACACAACCTATAACAGATGAGGTCCTTCTTAGAGCCCTGCAATCTGACCCAAACCCAACAGGACCTGACTACAAATGTCTGGGTTGGGGTGGAAAACAACCAAACCCTTTCAGGCATGGTTCATCTTGCTCACGGCACCGGTGCAAGGGCAGATGCGTGCCTCACTCCTGTTAGCCACCATCACCTTACTGCTCTGTGTGTGTTGTGGTCTGGAGTGAGTGTGCATGCCAAAAAGTGGCAGCACCTCTAACTCTGCAGCACACATGCAGTGCAGCAGGGGGCAGAGGATGGCAGGAACAGGGCACATAGCTGCCACCAGGCTGACCTCAGGCAGGTGAAGGAGAACCAACTACAAGGGAAGAAGGCAAGGCGGTGTCAGATCAGGTTTGTGGGGAAGGATCAGGATTGGTTCAAAATATGACTTGAGCCTCTCAGACTTGGGTCAGGTCAGGTTGGCTTGGGCCTAAAATGTAGGCCCCAGCAGACCTCTTCTTCTCAAACCAAACCCAATTCTGGGCAACTGTTTTTCCATCTCAAAGCTCTGATCTGTGAAGTTATACACAGCTCAGTCCTCTGCCTCATATTATTCAACATCTATCTGAAGCCATTACGAGAGCAGTACACAGACAACATCAATCTCCTTTATTTCAAATGTTAGCTCCATCTCCCAGCTTTCTCAAAGCTTAGACAAAGTCAAGAGCCAAATGAATAGCACTGGCTTAAGTTGAACTCATACAAAAATGAGGTGATGTTGGTAGGAAAAGGGATGCACTTTGAAGAATATGCCTCCTCTATAACATTCCCCATTATCACAAGCATCTGCCCTCAGATTGTTAAATTAGCTCAAGGCCTCATGGTTCTCAATGACACTAGATGACCAAATTGCCACAGTGGAAATAAATGCCTACTTTCTTTTGTGACTGGTCACAAGACTGAGTTCCATTCTATCATTCCCCGATCTGGCTATGGTGATCCATGCATTTGTGACCTCCAGGATGGATTACTGCAAGTCACTGGACCTGATTCTCCCTTGCCTGGCACTTCGTGTAGCTTCAACTGGTACAAAATGCAGTAGCAACACAGGTCACTGTGAACACATCCCCCACTGCTACACTCTCTGCACTAGCTCCCCATCGAACACAGAGATGAGTTAAGTATCTGTCCTGATTTTTAAAGTCCTCCAGTATATTGTACTTTGCTACCTGAGAGACTCCTTCCACAACTATGACCACCCAGAACAGCTAGAAAATTAAACTAGAACTAGACTAGAACAATTAAACTGTAGACCAATAAGGACTGGTTCATGAGTGCAGGAAACAGACCTTTCAGAGGGACCAGACATAGTCTATGGAATTAATTCCTGCAAGAAATAAGAATGACCACCAACTAACCAATTTCAGAACTAAATGTGGCACTCATTTCACCAAGTTAGCTTTTCTTCAGTAATAAATCTACACATATACACTCTCACACATTAGTTTATTGCATTGTTTATGTTAATCAGGCTATTCCTTTTATAGTCAGACGATGAAGAGAGTGAGAGATTATTATTTTCTCTGTTTTTAAAAGCTGGATAGCTGCTTAGGTACCAAAAACAGTGGACTATAAAGCTCCAATTCAGCAAGGTATTTAACCACATGCCTAACTTTAATCCCATGTGTTATTTCAATGGAACTACTTACACAATTAAAACTAGACGCGTGCTTAAGTATCTTGCTGTACTGGGGCCTAAACTGATTGATTTCACAGAGTGATTAAATAAAATAGATAAAATACATACAATATAAAGAAGATATTCCTGATGATGTTTTGGGCATAGTTCCATTACAATTAATGTTTTCATTGTTTTCACATATTACAAATTTAAAGTCAAATAATAATCTGTGCATCTCAGATTAGAACCTATCCTCTTTGGGCCTTAACAAAAGTACACTGAAATCCATGAAGATACTTTCACTGAGTTCAATGAGCTCTGAATCCCTGTGTTAGGTGCTTTAGAGGATCGGACTGATTTGTATCTTAATCATGGTATATCAAGATCTTTCACAGTCAATTAAAGAAATGGTACATTTTTAACTTTTTACTATTTTCTGGAGCACAGTTCTTCTTCCTGCTGTGATGACCTCTTTGTGTTCATTGCCATATTATGTTAAAATCTAATTTTTTTTTAATCTAAATAGATGGGGAAGGCTATGTTTTTTTTAGTGTGCTTTTAAAATCTGGTTTTTTTTGTTTGTTTTATTTTAGATATACTAAACAGTGCAAGACTGGTTTAGTTTGAGCTTTTGGGGGCCTTTCTGCATATAGTGACAACATCAGTTACCTAGCACAATAGCTCTGACAGTGGGATTCTGTTCTTTATTGGCAGCAGGCAATTTATTGCAAGGGTAAGATTTCTTTGGATGTAATTCAAAAAGCTAATCATGATATCCAAATAGTCTGTCCTCTGTCCTTGAATGTAACATTAACAGACCACATGTTTTGAATAACTTAGCACCCACTAATAAATAAATTATTTATACACACACATAGAGGTATTCCTCATAAATAATAGTGTTGTATAGTGAATGTATCTGAATTTTATTATTGCAGATAGAAAGAAATCTGCAGTGATTCATAAGGGAAAATACTGTTTGTATGTGGGAAGTCCATTTTCCTTAGCCCCTACTGTTAACTTATGTTGCATACACATGGCTGTCATCTAAAACAGAAATTAACAAACGTGCGTGCTTCTTTTTTTTTTTTTTTTTTTTTTTTTTAAAGAACCATCTTCAAGGGGTAGGTTCTTACACCACATCAGATGAAAATGTGATTGTTTTTCGTGGCTTCTCTTCTGCTGCAGAGTAGGCACATTAAAAAGACATAGCTGTCTATCTCAGTGTACACATGCCACAGTAAAATGTGTGTTATTTACTGATAAAAACCACATGACAGCAATTGAAAAACAGAACATATTCTGTCAGTCAAATTAGGAAGGCAGAATATCTTCCATGCCAACTGATTACTGTCTGGGTCTAAGTGTGGCGAACTGCCAGATCAATTATAATGGTACAGAAGAGGAAATATGAAGACAGATTGGCTTAATTCTAAACAGAAGCATCAGTAAAATAGAAACCCAGAGACATTTTAATATAGCAGCCAATTACTTAAAATGAATCTTTGGCCTACACTGCAGTTTTTATGTATATTGTTTCCTTTTACACAAAAGATTAAAAAAAGGACATCAACATACTATAACAACCATATATGGACGACATTGATAAAATCTACATAAGGATGCCAGTTCAGAAAAGTGCCTTTCTCAGTAAGTTTTTTGTGACAAGGGCCCAGGAATAGAGCCAGATAATTCACTATGCAGGCAAATCAACCAATAACGTTTAAGAGAATTTCATCACATTGACACATTGATGCGCTCTCTACCTCTTTTTTCTGTTCTGCTAGTCACAGCAAAAAGAGAGAATTAGACCTTCTCTGACATCCAACTTTCTCCCCAGTGTTTATTATTCTATTAGTGTTTATTATTCTATGACTTACACCTCCCAACACTAGAATAAGAAGGATGGCAGTTTTATTAATAATGGGAAAATGCTGAATCAGATTCTTCGTCCTTTGAATTGCAAGTGCCTATACCAGTCCCTTAATGTCCACATGGAAACCCCAGATTTTCTACAATAGAGTCCAACCATATATTCATCACAGAGCTCATAAACTAAGCATGGTCCAGCCTGGTCAATGCTTGGATGAAATCTCAAAGAAAATTTTCAGGTGGTGATAAAGAGAAGATTATGATACAGTAAAAGGGCTGTTCTTTCTGAGTTGGTGCTGAACTCATGATCAAATACAGTGCTAAGTGACACTGTGCTAAATGAGATATAAAAACCGGGACCGTAGAGATCCCATAGCACTTTTTACAAGAATAGCAGTATGAATCCCTCTCAGTGTCTGGCCAAATTGAAAGTGAATAATTATATTCTGACTTTCCAAATAATTCCTCACGTAATATTCAATGGAGAAGTAATTCTTAACATAATTTCCTAAAAGCTGTTCTGCATTGCTGCTGGCATATAAGGTTGCTCCAAAGACGTCTGCATTTCAGTCATGGGTCATTGATTCCTATTTTAAAGAGTTTGGGGATCTGTCAGAATAAAAATTACACTATATATTTAAAGATATTGGATCCAATACAGTTGCATTGGTGTAAATAAGTACAATGTTTGGTCCATTATTTTGCAGCTTGCTGAATTAAAACTATTAAAAAGATGCAGTATTATAGCTCTTAAAGCTATTTACCACTGTTACTATTTTCTGTTACTATTTACCACTTTCACTGAGAAACCAACCTTGAAGAGAGTCTATTCCAAGTCCTAAGGGACACATTTCCTCTATTTCTGTAGGCAGTGAGACATTGAGATATGGTAAAAAGTCTAAAGGAGCAGTGATATGAAGAATTTAACGTTCCTGACTCATTAGGAAGGAAACTCATCCTTAGCAGAAAAAATGGTGTTTATAGAGAATGAACATGAGAATACCTTTCTGAAAATCTAAAAATATTAGATTCTCCCATTTTTTATTAAGCACTGTATGTTGGTACATGAAAAAAATGTATTCTCCATACTTTAAATGCACCCAATATTACACCAATATATTTATTATGCATTAAATTATATCTCCAATAAACAAATATTAAAAGTAAATCATCAACCTACTTTAAATGGATTGAAAATTGATTGAGTGACATCACAAAAATTAATTGTAATTGGGGAATCATCATCTAATGAAGGTATTTTTAGTTGGTTGGACAGAGATCTGTTCTTGGCCCAATGCTGTTTGATATCTTTATTAATATCAGAAAGAAAATATAAAATAATTGCTGGTAAAATTTGCAGATGACACAAAAATTGGTGGATTGATAAATAAAGATAGGGACAGGTCAGTTATATGAACAGATCTGGATCACTTGGTAAAGTGAACTCATTTGAACAACATGCACTTTAACTCAGCCAAATGTAATGTCATGTATCTCAGAACAAACAACACTCTTGGGCTCAGAAGGACCCTGTATGGGGGAGGGGAGACCTACAGAGCTCAATTCAGAAGCTGTTCTCATTGATTTGGTCATTAGGTAGACATGTAGTTGGGCCTTTCTGTTCTTCCTAGCTCTGGAACTGAAGGACTTACAGACTGCACATTTACTAGGAATGTGGATCTTTCCCAGATGGAGGCACTTTAAGTGTCCATCTGAAGCTGGGATTGCTCCTCTGCACAAGGGGCAGCGTTTAAACCCAGGTGAACTGAATGATGCCTCCTTAATAGGATAACTGCTTGAGAGTTACCATCAAGGAGAAAGGAAAGTTACTTACTATATACAATAACTGGAGTTCTTTGAGATGTGTTATCCATATGCCCATTCCATGACCTGTCCTTCCATCCCCTCTACCTCAGAGTCCACTTCTAGGAGTTCTGCGGTGAGAAGGAACCGGTCAATGGGCACACCTCACCCTTATATGCCCTTGCAATGGAGCATGAGGACTGAAGAGCACATGCACGCCATACGGGTACTGCTAGCCAAAAACACTCCAATCTCTGTCATGATCAGTGGATAACATATCTCAAAGAATTCCAATTACTGTACACAGTAAGTAATTTTCCTTTCCTTGAGCAGTTGGATGTCTGTGGGAGGGAGCACCTTTCCTGTGACCCTTAGGAGCTGTGGAACTGCTTGTCAGGCCTGAAGGCCTGCAGCAGACCCAGCCTCTGGGCAACCTAACAAGTGCAGCTGGTATATAGTAGGCTGCCTGGTTAGCAACATTGCTGATTGCTGGGAATAGTCAGCAGACCTGTTTTTAAGCTCAGCAGCAGTTCAGCAGTTGCTTAAAGCATTCATCCACAGCTGCAGGAGCTCCTGTGCCTGCTTGTTTCCTATCTTGTTCCTGCCTTGCTCAAGCCCTGCTCCTGACGTGGCCCCAGCCTTGCCTCACTCCAGGAAACCCAACTCGGACCTTGGGCTACACTTCCTGACTTCTGACTCTGGCTCTGTCCCTTGGCTTTGGCATCTGACTTCAGCTTTGACCCTGGGCTCCTATTCCTGGCGACTGACTCCTGCTCCAACCACCAGGCAAGACTGCCCAGGTCCCAGTCTCTGATACTGCTAAGGTGCATTAGACCAAGGTGCATTCCTCATGTCTTACAAAGCATGCAGCAGTCCTTACTAATTTTTGTGCACCTTCACTACTTTTTCACTATGCAGTATATTTGCCTAAATTTGAAAACCATATGTATGCTCTTTTAGCAGGAACTGTTTTATAAGCTGGTCTGCTAATGCGGTTTAATTGTTGTGGGAACGTAAGTGTAGGGCTTCAGCTCCAAAGAGTGGGAATGTGTTCCTTGACTTTTGGACAACAAATGAAAACAGAAAACAAGGTGGTTTATAGAGCCAGAATCCATTGATAAGATGCTTGGCAATGAGAGACTTCTCAGTCAAGTAGAAAATTCACCACTCTCTCCCCCTTCTGAACCTTGAGGTTCAACAAAGAAAAGTAAAATGTAACTGGACAGAGATGACTCAAGATTCATAGATTTTTAAGGCCACTAACTAACACCAACACTGAACTAACTAACTATTAAACTACTAAATATTAAATTACTATCTATTCCACACAAAAACTGTAACTACTTAGGTAAGAACAGGGGCGGCTCTAGCTTTTTTGCCACCCCAAGCACGGCAGGCAGGCTGCCTTCAGTCCCGCGGCTTCGGCGAACCTCCCGCAGGCAAGCCGCCAAAGGCTGCCTGACTGCTGCCCTCGCAGGGACTGGCAGGGCGCTCCCCGTGGCTTGCCACGCCAGGCACGCACTTGGAGAGCTGGTGCCTGGAGCTGCCGCTAGGTAAGAATATCTAGAAGTCTGGTAGTCTCTTGGACTGTCAGGCTCTGCCTCTAAGCCATGAGTCAGTGACAGGAACTGAATGGTGGCAGACATCTCTCTTCCTTATATGCCCTTGCAGCAGAATACAAGGACTGAAAAGTACATACATGCCCTACAGGTACTGCTAACCAAAAAGACTCCAGTCTCTATCTCATGAGGTACATGCACACCATCAACAGAATGGGCATATGGACAATCACTCAGAGAAATTGATCAAGCTTCCAAATCGTTCTATGTAATCATAAAGATACACAGAAATCCTTAGAAAATAAAAAATGTAATTACTAATTTCTGTTTATTCATGTCATTCCAACATATTGACACCTGGATAAAATCCTGCTTTTGGATTGCCCAGACATTATAATCAGCAAGAGAAAGCATTGCAGTACATTCTATTTTGGATAGTATGATGTCCCATTACTGTGAACAGCAGCAAGATTTCTGGCTAATTGAAACAAGTGTCAAGTACTAATAATTGCCAAGGCACTGATTAGAAAAACATTTTTTCTCCCTAGATATTGCATTTTTCTCTTACATGTATGCCTGCATAATTCAGACATGTTTAAGAGTTAATTGCTTTTGGCTAATGCTGCAGTATGTTCGAGTCCTGTCACTATCAATGGACTTTCTGCATGATTATTACACAGCTGCCATGTGTGTCACATAATGGCAATGCCAAACTCATGCCACTCAGAAAAGTCAGTAGATACTGATTAATAAAATTTCCAGTGTACTGGTACAAAAATGTATTTATGACATGCCTCAGGTACAACAGATTTTTTTAATTAACTTTTCTCAGATAGTAGAACAATAGAGAGAAGTTGCAGAAAAAAGAAATGGACATGGTGAATCACCCAAAATCCTCAAAAGGTAATGCAAATCATTTTTGGCCACGAGGTGTACTTGAATGAGGAAAGTTGAGTATGGGAGACTTAAACCTTGTCAACCCTTGAGAATTTTTACAAGTAATTAAGACTGGCCATACTGGGTCAGATCAGTGGTCCATTCAGCCCAGTTTCCCATCTTTCTACAGTGGCCAATTCCAGTTGCTTCAGAGAAAATGAACAGAACAGATAATCATCAAGTGATCCTTCCCCAGTTGCCAATTCCCATCTTCTGGCAAACAGAGGCTAGGGACACTCAGAGCATGGTTTTGCATCCTTGCCCATCCTGGCTAATAGCCACTGATGGACCTATCCTCCATGAACTTATCTAATTCTTTTTTGAACCCTGTTATAGTCTTGGCCATTGTCTGACAAAAAGTTCCACAGGTTGACTGTACGTTGTGTGAAGAAATACTTCATTATGTTTGTTTTCATTTGGTGACCCCTAGTTCTTGTGATATGAGGAGAAAATAACACTTCCTTATTTACTTTCTCCACACAGTCATGATTTTTTATAGACCTCTATCATATTCCCCCCCTAGTCATCTCTTTTCCAAGCTGAAAAGTCCCAGTTTTAGTAATCTGTCCTCAGATGGAAGCCATTCCATATCCTTAAGCATTTTGTTGCCCTTTTCTGTACCTTTTCCAATTCCAATATATCTTTTTTGAGATGAGGTGACCACATCTGCATGCAGTATTCAAGATATGGGCATACCATGGATTTATATAGAGGCAATATGATATTTTCTGTCATATTATCAATCTCTTTCCTAATTGTTTGCTTTTTTGACTGCAGCTGCACATTGAGTAGATGTTTTCAGAGAACTATCCACAGTGACTCCAGATCTCTTTCTTGAGTTCCTAGCAGTTCAGCAGTACCAATCCTAGCACCATTGGGAGCCTGAGTGTAGCTCTGGCAGCCATTTTCAGCATTGTGTCAATTAACCCTGCTCAAAGCAAGTCAGGCTTACAGAGTGCTGAAAGGCTGCCAAATCCAGAGAGCTGTATATGCAGTTGTTCTCAGTACTGCTAGGGCTGGTGAAGCTTAACTACTGTTATCAACTACAGGAATATTTTTTGTAATATTTCTCTACTATAACAAGGCTTTACTGTGCTGAGAACTGCATTTGTATTTCAACAATTTATTGGAGACTAGTGTGAAATGGGACATGCTGCAATGTGCCAAATTGTATTTCCTCCCTTTCTGCCTGTTTTTTTTTTTCCCTAGCAAGTGGTGATCTGGCCTGAATGTAGTAAAAACCTTCATATGACACCCTTCAAACGGTCTATTATTAATGATACAGAAACTCAGAAGAAGATGGGAAGGACTGAGATCTACCAACTGATTTTCTGGGATATGCCAACATGATGCTAATAGTGGATAGGGCTCTGGACTGGGACTCCAGAAAGCTGGATTCTGTTTCCATTGGGTATGCCCGCGGGTGTCCCAAGTCAGCCAACTCAGGCTTGCAGGGCTTGGGCAACAGGGCTATAAAACTACAGGTCAGATGTACGGGCTCTGACTGGAGCCCAGGCTCTGAGACCCCATGAGTGGAGAGGGTCTCAGAGCCTGGGCTCCAGCCTAAGTCCGAGCATCTATACTGCTATTTTTATCCCTGCAGCTCAAGCCCTGTGAGCCCGAGTCAACTGACCAGGCTCCAACACTGGATGTGATTGGGTTTTTATAGCAGTGTAGACATACCCTATGCCACTGGCCTGCATGGTAACTTTGGGACGTCACTTCCTTCCCTGTTTCTCAGTTTTCCCATCTGTAAAATGGGAATAATGATACTGCCCTCCTTTGTAAAGCACTTCGAGATTCAAAGATAAAAAGTGCTATAAGAGACCTAGGTATTATTATTAAGAGCAAGAAAGGATTTCTGTTAAGTGCTCCAGAGGAAAATTAATCCTTCCATTCAGGTCTACGCCAATATGTCATTGGAGAAAATTTCTCCACAACACAAAATCTGAGTTACTTCACAAAATCTACCATTCACATAGGCTAGCAGCAACACTTAGTTTTTTACACCCTTAGATGCCACTGGTTTCCAAGTAGTACCCTGTTTTTTATTAGATCTTAAGAAAAAAGTAAAGTGGAGTCTTCCTATTAAGAACTTCTATGAAAAGAGAACTCCAAATGTCAGTTAACCTATGAAAAATAAAACCATTCTATCTGTAATAAATACAAAAATAGTGAACTGTTAAGCACCAACCTTTACATTTTTGCCAGTGATCATGAATGCAGTAATATGTGACACTGCAGCTTTGAAAGATACAGAAATAAAATTGTAACACTTCAACAGGGCAGTTAACTAATGCATAATTACAGTGGAAACCCTATAAAATTTATTATAACTATACCTCTTCATTATGACCATACATTAAAATAAGGAAATAGTAATGATCTGGTCATTTAAAAAATGTTTTTAACTAGAGATGGACCTGAAAAAAAGCTGGGATCAGGACATGCTTGATTTCTGGGAAAGCTTGGGCACATCTTGAGGGTTACTCATACTATCATAGCTCAAATCCCCCAACACCAAAATATTCTCAGAAACATGACTCAGCAGAATGAAAAATTAAAATGTGAATATGTAGAATACGGCAGACACCCCTTACCCTCCTATAGAAACCTAATGAGAAGCAATTTTGTACCAATTAAATGGCTAAAAAACCTGTGAGACCACTAGCCCAATTATGAACTTAAAAAAAAAAAAAAAAGCACAGCTATTCACCAGTGTTTGGTGTTAAGTCAATTCTGGAGACTTGTTCCTGGCTAAGAAAAAAAAACACATTTTTCAATATTTAGATTTTTAAAAAAATCTGAAGGAAAAAATATACTCTGAACAATGAAGGACTTTCTTAAAATATAAATTATACTGCTGCTGATGACTTTTCACAGCTTGTTTATGTGAAAGCCTGTGAAAGTGAGAGGCAAAGTGGTACATATATTCCTACCTGAGTGTTTTTACGGGGCTTTATGGAGAGTGAAAAAAATAAATATTTCCTTTGTTTTGATAACTCTGACATTCAGCACTGTCCTCTGAAAATCCTGAATCAAAAGGCCTCAGGGTATTAATGCAACTCACAAAGGGTGATACTGCAGCATAGTGTGAGCCAGCAACTCTGCAAAGAAACTTCCTTTGAATGGCATGTTCAAAAACTCCAGTTTATTTAGTAGCATGATATGTTCCCAGAAAGAAACAATACATCATATATAAACTAGGAAATAAATATACTATTTGTCATTTGTCGGTAATTACCTTGTCCTTTATATTTACCTCAGGAGGCTGACGGTAACTCCCTCCGCCACACCCAAATTAAAGTTACCAGAGAGTCATTTAAACAGACCTTCTCCTCAGTGATTTTTTTCATCTGATGCCTGCTAGACTGACTGTATGGAGAAGTCCTACTTCCTTTGGGTTTCCCTGGCCTGGCTTGTGTCGCTGGGTCTCTTTCTCACGCCCCTTTGCTCCATAGTCTTTCTCTTCAAAATGGAAAAGCAGCCTCTAGCTTTGACTCCTTTGTATTTGACCTGGACCTTTGTCCAGCTTCTTCACAGTTTCAGTTATGTTAGAGGGCCTCATAGGTGCCTAAGAGCAAAAACTGCTTCCACTCTACAAGCCATTATATCCAGTGGACCTCCTGCTCCAATGACCCCTGCCACAGGACTGTAGTAGTCAACAATCACCACCATTCAAGTGCAAGTAATGCTCTAGAAAAGGAGGGTGAGGTTTTCATGTCTGAAGGTCTTCAAGTATGTTCAAAATAAAATTATCAACAGTATTACAAAAGAGAAACACAGTCCAAAATAAATCCTGGAACTGCTGTAAATTCTTAATTATTATAATAATAATTATTATTAATAATCAACCAAAGAATGCAACAGATAAATGATTACATGTATTATTGTGCCACAACTCATATTTCATTTTAAGGGGTACTTGTGGCATAAACGTAAGTACAATGCATTAATATATTCACATATATTCTAGTTACAAGTGAAATGAGATTTTCACTTAAGCAAATATGTTTCTGGAAGAAGCAAGGGAGTATTTAGAAGTCATCTCTACAGTTCATTTAAAGTTTGGCTACACAGGGATGTTACATCAGACTAGTTTGTTCATTCTAAGTGCAGCCAGCTAACTATATCTAAGTCAAATGCATCCACAATGCTTTGTTGTGCTGGCTTATCCCATAGTATAATGCTCCACAGCTAGGTTCTGTGCTCTGTGATTTTTCTCACAGTGCTTTCTGGGATGCCAACCAGAACCTACAGGAATTCTGGGACTCAGGGTCAAACTAACAAACTCCCATGATTTCTTCTCCTAGCATCACATAATTCATCCATATTTTGCCTGTGCCATTTTCAAACAGCTGTCAGGGAGCATGAAGAACACACTGCTGCAATTATGATGGTTATTAATATGAACAGGATGGTGCACTTGTATTGGCAGTCACAGAGATGGATGGATTAAGTCTGGCAGCTTTGGATGGCTTTGAATGCAGTGGCAATACTACTACAGGTGGCGGAGGAGTAGGAGGATAAAATTGAGTAGTTACTTCTGCAGGGCATTTATCTGGAGCAGTTTCACTTGGTGGAGCACAGCTTCTGGGCTCAGCCAACTAGCACAGACGGTGGGACAGGATAGTGATGTAGAACTGGGACAATCAGTAGTGGTGGCAGAACTTCAAGATGTGGAAGGCTACTTTCCTAGAGATCTGTGCTGAGGGCACCCTGGAAATGAAGCACCAGAACACCAATATGACAGTTCCTCTCAGTGTGGAGAAGCACATTGCCATCACCATCTGGAAGCTCACCCCCCCATTGATACTGGTCAGCTGCTAACCAATTTGCTGTTGGGGTTGTTGTCGTGAGGTTTGCAAAACTATTAAGAGGGTGCAGCTCTGCATGTCATGGAGGTTATTTCTGTCTTTGCACAGATGGAGTTTCCAAGCTGCATAGGGGCTACTGATGGGGCCCAGGGACCTATTCTTTGCCCCACACACCAGGCCAAAGTCTTTATCAACAGGAAGGAGTATTTCTCCTTGGTGGCTGCAAGACCTAGTTGACCTTCGAGAAACGTTCACCAATCCGAATGTGGGGTAGTCTGGAAAGGTCCATGATGCCAGGATCTTTAGAAACTCAGGCCTATTTGCTAGAATGAGGAAGAGAATTTTTGCTCCCTAGACCACTATAGACATTAATGGAGTTATAATTTCTCCTGTCATTCTCACAAACCCAGTTTACTCACGTCTCCCCTGTCTTATGAAGCCTTTTACTGGGCATTTGGACAAGAAAAAGGAGAGAATTAACTATACCCTGAGTAGTTGCAGGATGGCAGTGAAGTGTGCGTTTGGAAGAATGAAAGGAAGTTGGCGGTGTCCCACAGGAAGGCTGGATATTTCTCATCATGATATGACTTGTGTGAGAAGTACTGTTGTATTGTGCACATCTGTCAGAGCAAGAGTGAGAGGCTGGAGGATGGGTGGGAGAAGGAGGCGGAGAGACTTTCAGAACATTATTGACAACATTATGAAAAATGTCCCATGTGGTCAGGGGGAAAAGAGTCAGGGATGCAGCAAGCTCCTAAATTGTGGCCAGGAGGTCATTCTGGATAATGAATTAACTGTAACCAAGTTAACTGTAACTGTTCCTTGATAATATTATTAAGATGAGTTATTTTTAAAAAAGAGAGATTAAAAAAACATAGGTAACAAATAACACTGCTTGAATTAAAAAACAAGAAAAAGAAAAAACAAACAAATTAAAAACAAATAACAGTGCAAATTTCAGACCAGTGGAATTGTAGCATGCTCAAACTGTGGAGTGCTCACAAACTCCTGAAGGGGGGCTGCTGTATAGTATTCTCCTCTATCTGCAGGGGAGTGGATTGCTGTGGGAATGGCCTGAAATTTGGAAGATGGTAAGGGAGATCTTAGCGTGGAGTGTTCTTCATAGTTTGCAGGACAATCCTAGGATGGGGTACTGGGCTTGACCTTTGTGATTAATGGTGCTCCATCCAAGATCCTTGTCTCTGCTTTGTATAAATTATGTCCCTTTTCTGGGCCAAGTGCTCTAATTAAAGCCTTTGTGATTCCTCCAGGAAATCATCCTCCACACTTCTGTCTTTGAAGCTCTCTGTTGAGATGTTCCTTGAACATTTCCTGTCTTGTCTTCTTTTTTTCCCTTTGGAGTTTGTCAGCCTTTCAGCAGGTGATAAGCAATCTGTATGCATGGACTATGGCATTACAGGCAATAAGGGAAATCAGAAAAGAACAAGTAGTTATTGTCCCAATCCTAATCTCCATGACAACAATGATAAAATGTTGCTTTTCCCTCAATTCTGGAATGCCATTCCCATCATCTCTTCCCACTCTGGGGTTCGCTTTGAGATGGTAAGGCATTTTCCAAATTACTTTGTACAGGACCCCTGTAAAAATGTAGAGAGGGTGGGGATGAGCGTGTTCAGTGATCATTCAGTGCTTAAGGTGCTTACAAGAAATATTCTTTGTTCTGTGTCTGGTTCTAGCTGGGTGTGCATACCAAGAGCTTCACAGTGCCCAGCCCTGGACTCTCTGTCTGGGAAATTCTGTCCTTACAGGCACAGTCCCTAGTATTATAGAGGGAAGTGGTGGTCTTAGGTGGGTGGAAGGACCTGTGGTAGTTTTAGGTAGGTAGGGGGCAAGAGGGGACTGATTCATTGTTGTCACAGGTGACTGGCCTTTCAGAGGGAACAATGACCAGTCTACCCATAACTACGACTGGTAAGCCAGCCTTGGCAGCTAATTGATGGCTCCAGACCTTAAAATAAAGTGACCAGTGTGATGGGTTGGATCACAGAAACCCCCTTGGGAGTTGCCACCCAATGTACCAAGACTATCCCTGCTTCTGTTTTCCCTGCCAGCTCAGGACTCCAGCACTCTGTCTTGCTGAACCAGACACTCCCGTCTGCTCCAACACAGACCCAGGGTCTGAATCACTTGTCCCAAAGCTGCAAGTTTACCCGAAAACAGCTCACAGAAGTGTGCTTGTCCTTAGCACTCAGATGCCCAACTCCCAATGGGGTCTAAACCCAAATAAATCCGTTTTACCCTGCATAAAGCTTATGCAGAGTAAACTCATAAACTCTATAACACTGATAGAGAGATATGCACAGTTGTTTGCTCCCCCAGGTATTAATACATACTCTGAGTAAATTACTAAATAAAAAGTAATTTTATTAAATACAGACAGTAGGATTTAAGTGGTTCCAAGTAGTAACAGACAGAACAAAGTAAATCACCAAGTAAAATAAAATAAAATGCGCAAATATATGTCTAATCAAACTAAATACAGATAATCTCATCCTCAGAGATGCTTCAGTAAGTTTTTCTCAGACTGGACACCTTCCAGGCCTGGGCACAATTCCTTCCCCTGGTACAGCTCTTGTTCCAGCTCAGGTGATAGCTAGGGGATTCTTCATGATGGCTCCTCTCTCTCCTTTGTTCTGTTCCACCCCTTTATATATCTTTTGCATAAGGCGGGAACCCTTTGTCCCTCTGGGTTTCCACCCCCCCTCACTGGAAAAGCACCAGGTTAAAGATGGATTCCAATTCAGGTGACATAATCACATGTCACTGCAAGACTTCATTGCCCACTTGCCAGCACACACATATACAGGAAGACTCACAGGTAAACACAGCCATCTGCGGATAATGGTCCTTGTTAATGGGAGTCATCAAGATTCCAAACCATCATTAATGGCCCACACTTTACATAATTCCAAAGGCCCTCAGAGTTACATTTTATATTTCTAGTTTTAGATACAAGAGTGGTACATTTATACAAATCAGATGATCATACTCAGTAGATTATAAGCTTTGTAATGATACCTTACAAGAGACCTTTTGCATGAAGCATATCCCAGTTACGTTATATTCACTTATTACCATATTTTTCTAAAACTATCCCAGTTACATTATATTCACTTATTATCATGTTCTTATAAAACCATATAGACTGCATGACGTCACAACCAGAATTCAGTAGAGAGGGAAAGCCAGCAAGAAAAGCAATGGGGAAAGAAGGCTCCTGGAGAGAGGACACCCAGTGCAGTAGACAAGGGGGACTGTACCTCAATCCACTGGTGACAAGCTAGATGAGATTCGAATCTAGCTCAGAGAAGTGGGGGAGATTTTTATGCTATGTTAGCTGTATTGTCTTGCAATGTGTGGGCCAAAACAGAGCACTATCCCTTCCTTAAATTCTCTTTTATGACACATGCCAATCCACATAAAGTGCACTGCAAAATATATAAAATTCTGCAATAACTGTTCTAAACCCAAGAGTTTCAAATAGCCATGACTGCCTCATAATGCCTTAAAATATCTGTACATTTTTAAGTCTGTGAAATCTGAGTTGAGCAACTTACCTCATAAAATCTCTCACATTAGGTAAAAACTGAGGGCATTTATAAAACTGTGAGCCAAATTACTGTTCCTATTGCTTTTTCTCTTTTTGTATCTTCTGCTACAATAAACATGCCTGCCCTGCAATGCGTTAGATTTTTTTAAACCCCAGTGGTTTATACCTTGAGCAGGGAGATAGGGGGACAGAAAACAGAGGGGAGGAAGGGAGAGCGAGCAGAAAGCAGCTTGGACAGGAAAGTTTGGAGGTGACAAATGTGACTGATGGTTGTGGAATTTGATACTGCAGGGAACTAAAACTTTTTAGCTTTAAGTTTCTGGCACAGATGCCATTTTAAACATACTTGTGAGGGCAAAGGGCAGGGCTAAAAGCTAAGCAGGCAGGGAGAGAGGCGTCTCACTCCACCTAACATGGTGATGGACAGTGGTTACCAGGAAAAAAATTTCTTAAATCACACTTTACAATTGTAATGCAGCACATCATACTGACTAGTACAGCTGCCCTCTAGAACATTTTCAGGCTGGCTGTTGGTAGAGGTCTCCTCCATGGCAGTCTTAGTTTGTTTGCATGCAGTCCTTGTGTAACCTCCAAACTTGCTAGGTCATACAGTTCTTGGCTGCCCATAAAAATCTCCTCCTGGTATATGTGGAATTAAGGGTGTTTTTAGTCAAGGCTTGGGTGCTTGACATGCTATCTTAATATCTTAACATCCAGTGCATTAAATGCCTCAACAACAACTATGTGGGTGAAACCAGACAATAACTACACTCTCAAATGAACTCAAATAGGAAAATGATAAAAGACAAAAACACCATATCATCTCTGGGTGCACACTTTTCACAAAGCGATCATTCTGTATCTGACCTCTCAGTCCTCATCCTCACAGGAAATCTGCACAACACTTTCAAAAGACGAGTTTCAGAGCTTAAATTCATAACTTTGCTAGATGTTAAAAATCATGGCTGAGTAGTGACACTGGATTTATGTTTTATTACAACTGTGATGTTGTACTCTATATGATTGTATGAAAATATGCTAATGTAACTGGAATATGCTTCATGCAAAAGGTCTCTTGTAAGGTATCATTACAAAGCTTATAATATACTGAGTGTGATCATCCTATTTGTACAAATGTAACACTCTTGTATCTGAAACTAGAAATATGAAATATAACTCTGAGGGCTTATTGTAATTATGAAAGTGTGGGCCATTAATGGTGGTTTGGAATCTTGATGACTTCCATTAACCAGGACAATTGACGGCAGATGGCCGTGTTTTACCTGTAAGCCTACATGTGTGCTGGCAAGTGGGTAATGAAGTCTTACAGTGACATGTGATCATGTCATCTGAACTGGAATCCATCTTTAACCGGGTGTCTTTCCATTGAGAAGGACAGGGTGGGAACCCAGAGAGGGACTAAGGATTCCCGCCTTATGCAAAGGACATATAAATGGGTGGGGAGAACAAGAAAGGGCAGCCATCATGAGGAATCCCCTAGCTACCACCTGAGCTGGAACAAGGGCTGTACCAGGGGAATGGACTGTGCCCAGACTAGGAAGGTGTCCAGTTTGTGAAAGAAAGTTATTGAAACATCTCTCAGGGTGAGATTTTATCTGTACTCAATTGTATTACTGTATTAGGTTTAGATTTTCATGTTTTATTTTATTTTTCTTGGTAATTCACTTTGTCCCGTCTGTCACTACTTGGAACCACTTAAATCCTACTTTCTGTTTTTAATAAAATCACTTTTTCCTTATTAACCCAGAGTATGTATTAATACCCGAGGGGGGGGGCAAATAGCTGTGCATACCTCTCTATCAGTCTTATAGAGGGCGAACAATTCATGGATTTATTTGGGTTTAGACCCCATTGGGATTTGAGCATCTGAGGCTAAGTCTACACTGGGGGGGGGGGGGGCTGTTGACCTAAGATACGCAACTTCAACTACGCGAATAGCGTAGCTGAAGTCGGTGTATCTTAGGTCGATTTACCTGGCCATGAGGACGGCAGCGAGTCAACTTCTGCTGCTCCCCCGTCGACTCTGCTTCCGCCTCTCACCGCAGTGGAGTTCCGGAGTCGATGGCAGAGCGATCGGGGATCTATTTTATCCCATCTACACTAAACACGATAAATCGATCCCTGATAGATCAATCACTACCCGCCGGATCGGGTAGACGTACCCTGAGTGTTAAAGACAAGAACACTTCTGTAAGCTGCTTTCAGTTAAGTCTGCAGCTTTGGGGCAAGTAATTCAGACCCTGGGTCTGTGTTGGAGCAGACAGGCGTGTCTGGCTCAGCAAGACAGGGTGCTGGGGTCCCGAACTGGCAGGGAAAGCAGGAGCATAGGTAATCTTGGCATATCAGGTGGCAGCTCCCAAGGGGGTTGCTGCGATCTAATCCGTCACAACAACAACAATCTACAACCCACTAACAACATCCCTCCAGCAGCCTCTCACCTTCCTTTCCCCAGTATGACTGGAGGGGTGTTAACCGGAGGCTTCACCTTGAATGGTCTGTTGAAATATGTGTTGACTACCTATGCTAAACACTCTGTTCCACCTTGTGTTTAGCTGTGACACCGAGTACATTTCCCAGACCTGAAGAAGTGCTCTGTGTAAGCTTGAAAGTTTCTCTCTCACCAACAGTAGTTTGTCCAATAAAAAAAAAAAATTATTACCTCACCCACATTGTCTCTCTAAGCCCTCAGAGAGTTACTTGGATAAAGGTGCATGATTCTAGCTAATGATATCCAACTCAATTGTATTAGTGTTAAAATTAACCCTTCTCCCCCTCACTTAAAACACAGAAGCCAGTTCACTATTTGGCTCCTTAGAACTGAATATTCACACATCCAGGCACCAAACAACGATCCTTTCTAGAAGAGATCTCACAAACTAACCATCTGTGGTACTTAGTACACAGTACCCTCGCTGTAAAGCTATTTTTTGGGTGGCATTATGTTGACGTACTTTGAAATTGGGCCAAATTCCTCTGAAATCAATGGAGTTCCAGGCATTTATAGCAAGAGACAATTTGGCCCATTAATGGGAGTTTCTTATGTACAAGGAATGCAGGGTAAGGCTTTGTAAATAAATTATTGATGAATAGTCAGGTAAAAGTACAACAGACTACACAGAAGAGTCTTATATAGGAGTATGGTGTTCATTTTCACACATATAAACCCCAGCATAATTACTTCTCTCTCTGATCCTCCAATCTAGCAAACAGACTAATAAGATCCCCTTCCACCTAAATTCCAGCTGCAGGAACTGAATGGACACTCACCAGTTTTAACAAAACCAACAGAAAAAAACAGATTGGACAATAGAGATTAATGATCATTGAACTATAAGCATGTTTCTTTTCTTCTAACTGGCACAATTTTTTTTATTTTTATACAAAATATAAATAAAATACAAAAATAAATAAAATCTTTTTAAATTTTCCACCACGGAACAGTTGCTAGTGGTGGCAGGGCCAGGTGATAATGTGAGCTTCTCCTCAAAGCATTAATGGACTTTCTTGCCAGATTCAACAATTATTTCAAAGACTGGTGTTTTGGTCTAGACTCTCTGTCACCCAAAATTCCTCTATTTATGCCTTCCCTCCCACAGAGGAAACCATTCTAAAGAGTTATCCATCCCTCTTTGCTTATGTCAAGACCCATAAACTCTCTGTGAGCACAATTGAGGGCTTCCATTATTTACTTAATTGGTATCTATTTTGATTAAAACTGTCTTATAAAATAAAGAAAAAAAACAATAAAAATCCCAAATCATTAGAAATTGCCACTTTACTGCCTTATTGAGTGTTTAGCGTTTTTATTTAGTAATGTCACAAAGAGTGGTTTCTACACTGCTTTATTTGTAACCCTAATCCATTCTCTATGATCTAGTGACTAGGTTATCGACCTTTGGTAGGGACCAATGTTCTTTTATATTCATTAATTTGTTTTAGTTTTCTAGAAGGAAGCATTTTATTCTTGCAAAAGGAATTTCCTATTTCAATTACATCCATGAGCAGTTAAAAAAAAAAAACCTCAACAAGCCCTAGCTATATAATGAAGCTACCGAAGAGCGTGTGTGAAGGGAGGGAACATAAGAATTAAAAGGATATTTTAATCTCAGTGCACAGGAATTAAAAAAGTGAACCCATTACTTGTTAAATAATATTTTAATATTTTAATATGAATAATCATAGCACTGGGCTATGGTGAATGTTCAGTTTATGTCTTAAAGCGATCCAGGCTTGGTTGGATTAGAGTAAACTGGATGAAACTCAACCCCAAGAAAACTGAAGGCATGCCTATGCCAGCATAACCCTCTAATGTAGCTGCAGCCTCCACCAACAGAGGGGATTTTTCTTTTGGTGTAGGAACACCATTGCCCTGAATTACACTAGTTATATTGATGGAAGAACTCTTGTGTCAACATAGCTGGGCCTACACTAGGGATTATGTCGACATAGTTACATTGCTCAGGGAGTATTTTTTTCACACCCTTAACCGAAGTAACTATGCCAATATAACTTTCAAGTCTGAGGTTATGCTGGTAGGTTGGTGAGTAATTGATGGAGGTGATAATGGCTCCCTCAGAAAGGGAGTTTGCCCACCTTTTGTTAGGGTTTGTCTAGATAGAGAAACTCAGGAAAGTTATGATGAATTAACTAAAACTGTTATGTGCATAAATTAAAACATATTAAACTCATTCATGGATGCTCCTATTCATGAGAAAAGTGACCTTAGTTTGCTGTCGCAAAATCCAAGCAGGATTAAGCTACAATGAATTAAGGCCACTTTACTTCTGAATGAGAGAGTCCACAGAGAGGGTTAGTATGTTTAAACTTATGTGCTTTAACTTCACACATTTAGGCCCTCTCTTCACTGCTAGAAAAGTTGCATTTTTTTACCTCAGCTTTAATTAATGTATGTGAAGTATCCCAAGGTAAAAATACAGTGAAGAGAAGGCACTTTAGTTTTGTCGTGAGGCAATCTCGGCAAGGTCAGCACTACCACCCCACCTGTGGTAGACCCTGCCTAGTTTACCTCATGGCAAAACTAAAGTGACTGTTCATTGTATTTTTACCTTGGGATAGCTCCTGTGTGTTAGTTAACCTAAGGTACCTAATATCTCTCTTTTAGCAATGTAGATAGTGGCTTAAGTTAATTCATCTTAACTTTCTTGAGGGTCCCTGTGTAGCCCAACCCCATCTCACATTCACAATGCAGCTTTCCTGTTTTATCCTCAGTTATTTGGGGATCCCAGCAGAAGCAGTGACCAGCAGTGCATCTGTCATTGATTCATTATGATTTAGATATACAGCCTCTGAAAAGGAGCGCTTATCCCTTTCTATAGGTGGTCTGACAATATATTAAATATACAATTACAAATTAGCTCCAGTAAACAAACAAATCCATAACCTCTAACAATAGCTCTGCAGCAAAACATATTTAGAGTCTCCCAACAGAGGCTTTCCCATTTATATTTGGCCAAAGGGTTTAAACTTTTTCTCTTGGCTGGAAGAGCCATCCACGCTTTTGTTAACGCTTCACTGGATTACTGCAATGTGCCTTCAGTGGGGTGCACCTTCAAAACCATTTGGAATCCTTAGCTAGTGTTTAATGAAATCCCTAATGGCATGAGTTTCATGTGGCTTCAGATTTTATTGTGAACATTTCTCTGAATTATATCCGTAAAAACCTTAGTACCAGAGGGGTAGCTGTGTTAGTCTGGATCTGTAAAAAGCAACAAAGAGTCCTGTAACACCTTATAGACTAACAGATGTATTGGAGCATAAGCTTTCGTGGGTGAATGCCCACTTCGTCAGATGCAAAAACCTTAACCGTAAAATGGTATTATAGATTGCTTGACGGGATTATTCATGACCAGGGTTAAAAGGAATAGTTGAAAAAATGAAAAAAGTATCCTTATTAATTTAAAAACACTGGGAGATCAATGCTGAGCACTTTTGAAAATCTGACGTATTGTGTGCACATGAGTGGTAATCAGAACAACAAAGGTGGGACTTGAAAATAGAGAAAAACTTAGGCCCAATTCAGGGAAGAACTTAAGCATATGTTTAATTTTAAGCATGTGGGACTGAAATATGTGCTAAGTGCTGTTCTGAATAAGGATGTTTTTTTCTGAATTCAGGTCTTAGAGCTGAAGATCTGGAGATGTAATAAATAAAATAATTACAAAGCCATAAATACTTGACATAATTACAGAGAGTAGAATGGGGGAGGGGGAGAAGAACAAGTGGTCTATCCACTCTGACACAATGCTTTTTGCAGGAGTATGGGTCTGACACAACATTTAATGAAGTAAACTGGAGTTCTTCCGTTGCCTTCAATGAGTACTGGATCAGGCCCTATATCACTAACATATGCCAATTAATGCCTCTTTCTAACCTATAATCACTGCATTAATATACTACAACCATTACTTAGTAGTCCATTTTACTGCTCAAATACCATTAAATGTGTGTTTCTAGTAATTAAACTAAACTTTTTATTTCTTAGCTTCGGGCTATTGCTTGTTCTTTAGAAAATGAATAATATTCTTCTTTCATTTATATAGCTTTTTATAATCCTGTAGTGTCCTTGAGTCTTTTCTAGACTATATTGATTTAGCTGCCTTGGTCTCCACTTGTGTCTTATTTATTAATGTTTCTATAATTTTTGTTCCCTTTCTTTGTATTTTCTTCAGGTTTTTCTCTATTCTTTTTAAACTGTAGATATCAGAAATGAACACAATATTCCAGGTGTGACTGCACTTGGACTATGTAGTGTGTCATTATTATCTAATTTGACATGTGGTCCCTTACATACATTCAAGTACTACATTGGCATTTTTTACAAAGGCATCACATACTGAAGTTCATATGTAGTTTGCTATCTGCCTTATATCTTTCTCATACTCAGTGCACTCCTTATAGTCATCTAGCCCCCATCTTGTAGCTGTGCAATTTCTTCTGAGGTATATGACTTTACATTCACATTGAATTTCACCTTGTTGAATAAAATGGGATCCACTTTGGTCATCAGTCTGAAATGCAACAACCTCTGAAAGGAAGGAGACAGCCTTTAAATAGTATAGAGCAATATTATCAGACAGTTCAGGCCACATAGAGAAGACTGTCTTATCCATCTATCGCTAAGGCGGCCTAAATGACTTTGCCTTGAGGAGGTTCACATGACAGAGCCAATATATTTCAATGGAATTTTCAGTCCGCTCTTCTACAGCTACCATGCCAAAACATCTTTTTTAAGCAGCTTATTGTTACATAGACTACGGAAGAATGTGAAATTCAGCTGTCACTTCTTCCCTAACAAAAAGTTACATGAGATTTTTAAAGATCACAAGCGGTCAGGATCTTCACTTTACATTTTATATGAAAAATGGCACCCACTGCAATCCAGTGAAATTTAACACTATGCAGGGGCATTAGATTAGTACTGACTAAGAAAACAGTACTATCTTGAAATAGTTGAATTACCAGCATCACTTGTTACAACACTGATATTTTCCTTGGAGGTTTTTTTGCAGGTCCAAACCTGCTTAGTTTATGAGATCTCAGAAACTCAAGAGCTAAATTAGTATGGAGTTATGTTTTCCTAAACCCAAACAGAAAACAACTATTTTGAAACAAAATTATTTTTCTTTTAAAGAAAACAAGAAAAAATAAACATAAAATGTCCATGAGCTCACAAAGGGTTTGTCTCCTCTGACAGTCTATACTAACTAGAGCTGGTTTGGTGGCTGAACCAATTTTCAGCCAAGCAAAAAAATACAATAAAAATTCATTTCAGGTCAAATGAAATGTTGCATTTTGCTGAAGATTTTTACCTTTAAAAATAATCAAATTAATATACAATTCAAAATGAAAAGTTATTTCAAATCAAAAAGCTGAAACATTTCATTTTAAAAGTATCAAACAAAACATTTTGTCATTTTTTTTTTTAAATTGACCAAAGCAATTAGACAAATTTGATTCAAATTCACAATTAGCATTTTTTGGTGAAAAAAGTTTTGCTCCAAAAATATAACATGGCTCTGGTACAAAGCTCTGAGATCAAAATGATGGCAGAGAGTCAGGGTATGAACAAGGAACTGAGTGGAAGCATGAATCGGTTGATCCTGCTTACTTGCTTGATGCAAGGAAGGTTATTTATTTGTTTCCTACACACTGAATACACTAGAAAGGAAATGCGAAATTAAAATCCTATGAATACTGCTGACATAAAAGTATTAACCCACTACAATGCAAATCTAGGGAGCTCACTTCATTCAGGTTATAATGTGGATTGACAGGCAACACATCATTCTTGACAGGATTTAGGTACAATCTTTTTTTTTTAGTCATTATTATTGAATGTCATTCAATATATTGATCAAACTACTAAATTAAAAGATCAACTAATGATCTTTATCTCAATTTCACGTCAACCTTAATCTACCTTTATAGCCACCAGCCTATTTTCCTTGTTAGAAAAGTATACCAAGGAAGGTTAAACAGAGGCGGTTAGTAACAACAATTTCCAAAGCACTCATTGATCTTGTTGATGGTCTTGCCACTTTTCATTTGCATCTCTTCTTAGCCAGTCCAGTACACAACAAAAACTGAAGCCAATTTCTGAGGTCTGTGTATTGCTAAAAATAAATTATTCTGACATGGATAAAAAGGAGACACCAGGTTTGATACTGCAAGAACTCTATGTGCACAACTCCCACTAACTTTGTTGAAATTCCCAGAATCTTGTGCTATAAGTTGAAAACTTACCAAAAGAACAGAAGTCAAAGCTTTGAACAAAAACTTTATCATAATCAAAGTACAAAACACATGAATAATGACAACCCAAATGACTGCCTCTTGGAACAGCTAATTTTGGAGACCACAAAAGGAACAGCTACTCTTAACTGAGGCTGGGTCTACACTACCCGCCTGAATCGGCGGGTAGAAATCGACCTCTGGGGGATCGATTTATCGCGTCCTGTTGGGATGCGACAATCGATTCCCGAATCGACGCTCTTACTCCACCAGCGGAGGTGGGAGTAAGCACCGTTGACGGGAAGCCGCAGAGGTCGATTTTGCCGCCATCCCTACAGTGGGGTAAGTCGGCTGCGATACGTCAAATTCAGCTACGCTATTTGCGTAGCTGAATTTGCGTATCTTAAATCGACCCCCCCCCCCCGTAGTGTAGATGTAGCCTAAGTCTTAATTAGAAGTTGGTACAGGAAATAACTTCACTTGCACCACAAAGTAATGTAGTCCAGAATATTACCAACTCATAATTAAACTGGAGAATTCACCACCACAAATTAATACTAAAAAAAAAGGCCATAGCAGGATTTTGAAAAGGGTTAGAAGATTACAATACATGGATAAAATGAATGTCTGAAATTAGAATAAAAATTGTTAAAGGATATAACTTCATGATTCAGACTATAAGCCAACAACCAGCAGCAGCCAGCAGTTAGGAAGAAACTCCTCCTACAGGTGTATCATTATAAAATAGGCTTCTTCTGAAGCATCTAATACTAGCCACAGATGGAGACAGGATACCAGACTAAATGGACAATGATCTGATTTCTCACCACAATTCTTATGTTTTATGTAATATACAGGGCTGTCAAGTGATTACAAAAATTAATCGCGATTAATCGCACGGTTTGCCGTCCCGAGGCAATGGGGGCGGCGGGAAGCCGCAGCCAACACATCCCTCGCCCGCGCCGCTTCCCGCCGCCCCCATTGGCCCAGGACGGGGAACCACAGCGAGTGGGGGCTGCAATCGGCTGAACCTACCGTGTCAGCAGGTAAATAAACTGGCCCAGCCCACTAGGGTGCTTACCCTGGCGAGCCGCGTGCCGAACGCTGCCGACCCCTGCTTTACTACATGAGCTAAAAGCCAAGCGGCTGTTAGTTAAGGCTATGGGGCAGACTCATAATCGCTCCCTCTCTCTCTAAATCGAGCACTGTAAACTTTGTATACTGTGTTGTAACTGAAATCAATATATTTAATAATGTAGAAAAACATCCAAAAATATTTAATAAATTTCAATTGATATTCTATTGTTTAACAGTGCAATTAAAACTGCGATTAATCGCAATTAACTTTTATCATTGTGATTAATTTTAGTTAACTGTGATTAATTGACAGCCCTAGTAATATAAAATATGTTTCTAAAAAAACATATTCTGCCTTCAAATGTGTATTTCAGTCTCCCTTCTGAGGGCAGAATTTGGCCCTGAATACATTTCAGATTAATTTCTAACATAAAAAATAACAGAACCATTATTAGACACTAATTTTACTACAGCAGTACCAGTATTGTTCCTTGTTACATAAGATGACAAGATACACTGTTCAAAACCAGATTTCTAGTCATAAATATCTCAATCAGGTCATATGTAACTAAAAAATTCGCCAGATCAGAATAAGCGTTGTTCACCTGTTTTTGCAATAATTGCTTTTTAAAAAGCAAGGTGAAAAAAATCAATTAATGGATTTATGCAGTTAGGGTGAAAGTGAAGAGTGCCAGCACAAGGTCTATGTAGCATGCTCCATTAAAAGCCTCAACATAGGGCTTAGGTGAGACTTAAGTGGCGCATAGACCTCTGCACAGGGTGAATTTCACCTATAGGCCTGATCCTAATTTCCTTGCACACCCAAAACTCCCAGAAGGTCCAATTGTGAAGCTCTTCCCCAGTCAAATCTCTCACTCTTTCCTATAAATCAGGCCCATTGATTTCCTAGTGCTCAAATAATATTGGGGGGAGAGGGAAATTGATTCTCAGCTGCTGTACATTGTCAGCTCCATTGACTTCACTAGAGCTATGCAATTTACACCAGCTGAGGATCTGCCCTTGGCTATCCAAGAGTTCAGTCTCAGATCATTCCCAGTACATTAATGAAAGTTATGTACATACATTTCCCATGCACTTATGAGGGAGCATACCCGTGAAAGATTTGCTCCTAAATGAAAACACTCGGGCGGGGGGGGGGGGGAATTTGGACATCATTTCACATATTTTTTACTTAAAGAAGAGTAAACTAAGCCTTATTTTTAAAACATCTACTCTGGAAGTAAAACCATTTTTTCACAAAAATAAGTTTTTGAAGAGGTGCCGAGATATTTAACTACTTGCTAAGCTTACATAGCAACTATTTTTCATTGCTTTTTTTGTTCACAATTAATTGCTCACTTGAAAGGAACTTATCACAGTCAGGATGTTCTCATTGCCATGTTCATGGAAATCTACAGGGAAAACTACACAATGCCAAATTGAAATGGAAATGCAACTCAACGGGGGAAGAACATTGCTATGTATAAATAATAAGATCATAGAACAGTTAGAAGTATTTTGGCATGATGCAATATCAAAACTAAATGAAATTATATCAATAAGTCAATAAAGAACATTTTGTGGTGTAAAAAACAAATCATGTTAATGCTAACCAATCAAAACTGCCTTATAATTCCAAAATGTAAAAGAAACTATATCAAGGCAAGTCTGTGAAGATAAAATCATATCATCACTGGTTCAAAAACAGAGAAAATTAACCACAATAAAATACATAAAATACTCTTCCTGGCAGTGTCACAATATGAGCAACATACCACCATGTAAAAGTTCCTAGTTCAGTGGTCCCCAAACTATGGGGTGTGTCTTCTAGGGGGATGCATAGGAATGTCCAGGGGATCGGTGGGGCCCGGGACAGCCCCCACGAGGGGGCAGGGAGGGAGCGCCACCCAGCCTTACTCTGCGCCCCCCTCAACTCCAGCTCAGCCCCCAACTGCAGCTGCAGCAATGGCCCTGTTTCTGGCCCCGGCTGCAGCCCTGCTCCAGGCCTTCTCGGCCTTTTGACCTTGCTCTTGGCCCAGGGGGCACAGGCACATTCTATTACTGGTAAGGGGAGGCATGAGAGGAAAAGTTCAATATATGAGGACACTCCTTAGCCTCTGGGCCAGCAGGAGATGAAAATACATTCACAGAAGCCATTCCTCGTTTCCACATGATCCCTTACTTCAAGGAATGTGTTTTCTATGTTGTCTGACATGAAAAACTTTATATGCTCACTGCAAGGAATTTTCTACATGAAGTGACATGAACCTTGCACATTAGTTAATTTTATGCCCCTTTTACATTTTTTTTCAATTTTGTAAAACGCTTTATTTACAGGGTGCATATTTTAAATATACAATTCATCACATCTTGTAAGAAAAAACTTGTGCAACTCTTAAGATTTGAAAAAGAGGGTCTCTCTTATTCAGATCTCATAAACTGTGTGGGATAGAGCGTTCCAATATGGTGATGATAGCAATTTTAACTCTGTTGTGCAATATAGTCATGAATTATATGATCACACACTGTTTCTCAAATAGTGCAATTTAACATCACATAGCTTTTTCTATATAGTTTGATTCACATACCTAGCATCTTGTAATATTGTACACTACTTTGTTCAAGCTAAATAGAATCTATTAAATCTCAATTTTTGGCCAGATTTTCAAAAGCGCTCAGCTCCTTTTTAGACACCTAAGTGAAACAGACAGATTTTCAAAAATACTCAGCACCCAGCAGCTCCCACTAAAAACATTAAGGATCTCAAAGTGTATTACCAATATTAATTAATCCATTTTATCGATACTGAGGAAAGAACAGTTAAGTGTATTACCAAAAGCAAGTTGGTGACCGAGCCAGAAAAAAGGACCCCAAACTCCTGATTCCCCAATCCTGTATAGCACCATCAGACAATGTTTCCTCTCTAGACCTTGCTCGAACACAGAACTAATATATTCTAACATTCAGTATTGTTACTGAAATAACTGCTTTGAACAGAATCTTTGCTTGCTTAATTCTTGTATTTCCTAAACAGTGTGAAAAGCATGATCAAGCTCTCATATATAATGTAAGTATATTTTTCCCCAATGTCAAATAACTAAAAACCAAAACCTTTTTATTTTAGAATACTTGCAAATTTAAATTGTAGATTTTGCTTCAGGGCCTGGAAACTGTTACAAATTCAAATTAAACTTTAATTAAATTAATTAAATAGGAGTTTTTAAAGGGTATTGCATGCATAGTTTAGAATTGTAACAATTATATAACAAGTGTGAAGTGATCAAGTGTCCTGACTTTAATAGTAACCACCACATTAAGTAGATTTCCAATTACACTATGGGTTCCAGACAGAAAACCACAATTAGTGAGCATCTGACCTAGAGTCTTTCAAATTTATTGAACTGTGGGAAGCCCTACTTACAATATGCAAAATGCTGGGGTTATAATGAATGAAGAGAGAGAACTCAATAGCCTGAGGGATTAATATGGAGTCTTTCATCTCTAGGTCAGTAATTCAGCTCCAGCCCAGATCAGTAATTAACAACAACAACAACAACAATAAAGTGAGTTAACGTAGTATAGACCAGGCTGCTTATTATTAAAGTTGCCCTACACTTCCCATTATAAAACCCTGTTTTCAATTGCTTATAACTTTGCCAAACTTGAACCACTGAGACTGAAATTTTCTACATCCAGTGTCTTCCTCACAATGAATTGATTTGAAAATTATCTGTCAAAACACTTCAGGCATTTCTGAGAATAAGGCTAGGAAATAATATATTGTTTTATCCATGTCAAAAAATTCTCATGGCCTCTTTTTTTTTTTTAATAAGCTTTAGCACCCCAATGGTTTTGGAGCATGGAATTAATTTTGTTGGAGATTGGGCTTTATCTCAGAGATGTGCCTTTTGACATTCCTGTGAAAATACACCCATTACAAGGTTCTTTGATGGAAGTGAAAGACAGAAGGGGACCGCTTTGCAAATCTTTTCTGGATCCACCCACCATTTCACTGAGGATAAACTCTGAGTGGAAGTTGCATCAACTTGTTCAGGTGATATTTGCCCGGCTGATACACTGTAAGCAACTCAGGTGAAGTATGGATGCTGAGTCACAAAGGTACATGATGTCATCAGGCCTAGAAGCCTGAGACATATTCTTATGACTGTACACATTTACACTCATGCTCCAGAACTAAGATCTAACATTATTTGAAATCTTTCTGGAGACAGGTAGGCCATAACTGTGGTGGAGTCCAGTAGTATGGTCCCAATAAACCCTGTTCTAATTAGGGATCAATACTGACTTCTTTATGTTTATTAACAGCCCCAACTATGAGAAAAAGAGTCTAATGAATGCTGTTTTCCACAAGTTGACAGAAACTGCTGCGAACCAGCCAGTCATCCAGATATGGGAAGACTTGGATTCCAAGGACTCTGGGAGCTACTGACAGGCCAGATGATAGAACTCTGTGTTCATAGTGACAGTTCCCAACCATAAACCTCAGATATTTCCAAAATGTGACTGGACTTCTTGATATAGCATGTTCTTGAGTGAGAGTTCCCTGAACAGGGATGGGGAAGGTGTTTGAGGGTGCAGAAGGGACTGAAACTCAATCACATATTTTTACTGTCTCTAATACCCATTGATTGATGGTTACAATAGTCTAGGAATGGTGGAAACGAGATAGGGTGGTCCACAAAGGGAGGATATAGGACAGGTAGATCCCTGACAATTGGCATGCACTCCTGGGCAAACAATCACATTGGCTGCCTTAAAGATGGAAAAGCTTGCTGAGACAAGTTGTGGCAGATGAGGAGGAATTCCTCCTAGAAAACTTCTGCCATTTCCTCAGTGGGTCTGTCTGCTTGCATTGGTGGTAAACAACTTGCCACTGATAAGGAGGAGGTTTGTAGTGGTTGTGATTGAGAGGTAGTGTATATCCACCCAGTGACATGAGGGTTGCTCTCAAATCCTTGTGTGAGTGCAATGCCTCATCTGTCTTTTCATTAAACAAATTGAACCCTTCAAAAGCACAATCCTCAATAGTCATTTTCACTTCCTTAAGTATCCCTGAGGAATGGAGTTGGAAAGACCTACACATCACTGTGGATGTCACCATGGGTCTAGATGCTGTGTCTGCTGCATCAAGAGCTACCTTCATTGATGTTCTTGGTTCTAGCTGATGCTCAGCTACAACTGACTTGAACTTTTCCCTCAACTCTTGTGAAAATTTTTCAACAAATTTTACCATACAGTCCCAATTAATAAAGTCGTATTTAGCCAGTACAACTTGGTAATTTGAGATCCTCATTTGCAGCCTGGAAATAGAGCAGTTTTTCCAGCTGAAAAGGACCAACTTTTTGGTCTCAGACTTTTGGCATAGATCTCTGCTGTCCCTGGGGAGATCTTTCTTTGGCCTCTGCTATTACCAAAGAATATGATGTTGGGTGGGCACAGAATTGTTCAAAGCCAATAGATGGTACTTGGTAGCTTTGGTCAACTTGTTGTGAAATAAGGGCCAATGAAGCTGGGATTTGCCATACGAATTTGGCCAAGTCCAACAAGCCCTTGTTAATCTGAAGGGCCAAACAACCTGGCTCAGAGGTATGTACAATGTCTAGAACTTTATGCAGTCTGTCATGGACTACCTCCACAGGTATCTCTACAGTCAAGGCCACTCTGCTCAATAGATCTTGGAAGGTCTTGTAGTCATTAGGAACAGCTGTCAGTGGCTCAGGGACTACCACTTCATTGGGGAAGAGGAAGAAATATGCACTGGATTCATGTGTTCTGACAGCTGCACTTCCACATTAGATGGTGAAACATTAATAAGAGGTTCATCCTACTGTTGAGGAAGAATGTCCTTCCTTAGTGGTTCAGGAAAGCAAGATACAGGTTTCCTGGAATGGGGACTTCCCCAAGGGCTTCAGTAGTTACAGGGATGCTGGTAAAAGAAGTAGGTACCCCAGGTCTGTGTCTCTGTAAGGTCCGTTATATCTATGGTGATAATGAGAACCAGACCTGGACTCTCGGGTAGGTGTAGGAGGTCCAGAATATCAACAGGTGAACAATCTGGCAGGACAAGGCTTTCTTCTCTCTTCTGATTCAGAAGAGGAAAAGGAATATGCCTCATGGAATGGTGGAGCTGGTCATGTTGGAGTGCTTGGAGGATGAAGAGAGTGAGCTCTTTATGGTGCTCATAAAGAAGAAAGTGTCAGGGTTGTTAACGAGGGCAATAGAGGACTCTGGTACCAAAGAGGTAGACAGTTCCTTGGTAGTAAGATACACTTTCAGTGCTCAATGGTTTGGGGTCAAGGTTGGTAGTAAAGTTGATGGTAACTGAGGAGTCAGTACCATATGATGGGGTCATGCTGACGTTGGTTGGAGCCAGAGGCATTGCCACAGTTTGTACTGTTATCAGTGTCAAAGTGATTGATACCAAAGTAATCAGTAATGGGGTTGTTGGCACCATGGTGTTCTACACTAGTATTATCAGTACCATGGAGTTTAGAATCGCAGAGATGGTACCGGGGGCTATCTGAGGTAACCCTGACTCAACCTCCAAATCAGACAGTCTGGACATGCTATTGGCTCTTATGAAACTCTTTCTAGGTTTTGAGCTACCCCATATTTCAGATGTTTTCAAGGATTTATGGACTCTGAATGATAGGACCAGAGAAGGAAACCTGTGTCTCTTTTCCCTGTCCACTTTATACTCCTTCTTACCTCTGTCACAAGAGGGTTTTTCCAAGTCAGAAGGTCTGCTGACAGTCACAACTCTGAAGACAGAGCAGCAGGAGCACTTATTAAAGAGACCTCATCTGATGTTTCTGCTCCAGGCAAGTCAAGGTCAGAAGCTGAGCCCATAGTTCTCTTGCTTGCCGTGTCCTCTTTGAAAAGAGACTTACAAATAGCAAATTTGTCAGTAATGTACCCTTCCTCCCCCAGCCCCCAAATTAGCAAATTTGATGGATTCACTTCCTCACAAAATGGAGAGTTCTTAAATCCTGGGGACTTGTGCTCAGTCATGATGACTGCAGCAGTACTGAGTACCTCTCCAGTAAAGAAAAAAAAAAGTTTCCAAAGAAAGAAACAGAAACTCTATAAAAATTGCTAACACTAAACCTAAACCTTAGGTACTAATCAATTCTACCTATTTACAAGTATTTACACATAGAGGAAGATTGTATGATGTGTGAAAAGGCTAAGTGTGAAAGCTCCAACTCTTGGCCTAAGGTGATGAGAAGGAACTGAGGAGTGGCTGGGGCAGCCAAACCCTTTACGACTTCAGTTGGAGGCATGAGGACATTCAGGGTGAAGGCGCTTCCCCAGTGGGTACTGCTGCTCAAAAGTCTCCAGCTTCAGTGCATATGGCACATGCACACCAACAGTGGAATATATATGCGGACAATCACTCAGAGAACAACCACATTTTTCATAGATGGCCAGTAACTGTGTGTTCCTCATTTTCTGGTTGCCTGACTTGAGATCCTGGAATCTGATTTGCAGAAGTGCTGAGCACTCACAGCTGCAGCTGGTCACTGGGAGCCATGCTTTGCACATATAAAGTGCTATATAATACTAAGTGCTCGGTATGTGAATCAAACCATATAGAAAAAGCTATGTGATGTTAAATCAGGTCCTAGTCATCTCAAATTGGGCACCCAAAATTGGTGGATACTTTTGACCTTTGACCTTCATCTCTCTGTACCTCAGTTCCCCATCAGTAAAGTGGAGCTAATACCCCCTTATCTCACAGGGGGGTTGTGAAAATTAATTCATTAATGTTTCTGAAGCACTCAGATGCTACACTGAAGAGCACCATAGAAATGCCCATGAGGAAATTAATAATTCAGTCTTCAGAGAAGAGTTTGAACAATGTGCAGTAAATAAGGCATGGGGCCACACCTTGAACAAAACACGGAATAGCTGTTCATTCAGTGAGCACCATCTATTCTATGCACTGAACAAGGCAGGAGTCCAGTGGAAAAAAACATTATGCAATCATGTAATTCAAGATTGTATCATAATGCATTTCCACAAGGGGCTGAATTAAGGATGCACAGATAACCTAAAGACTGGAATTTTCCTAACATTTGAGTGCTTGACTTTGCAACCTTACTGTACTTTGAAAATAGTTTTATATGTGTATGTGTCCATCTGAGGGTTACCATCTGGCTGGTATTTGCCAGTTGCCAGAAAAATAATTTAAAGTGCCAGGGTTTTTTTACATTTAAAGGTTTAAAGATTTACATTATCACAATACACTGGGATATCCAATGTTAAAAGATTCAGTGTCCAGCTAAAGATGCAGCAGTGTTCCCTCTTCCGCAGTTTAAGCGATAACAGATCAAAACTGCTAAAAATACAGCTGCTGTCTGCCCACCAACACACAAGTTCATTACGCATGTCTGAGACAGAGGATTTGAGTCACGCAAGAGTGAGGAGACATGCAAGGCATATTAAATAATGGAAGATCAGCGCAATGGTGTGAGTGATCTTACTACAGCCCTGGAAAAAAAAAACTTGCATCAGAAACTTGCACATTCATTGACAACTGGCTAAACAAAACAGACTACAAAGACTGGCTGGCAAAACGTGCTGATAAAACAAACACCTGTTTGTTACACTGCTCTACAGCCAAAATGCTTCTGAAATAAATGTAGTCAAACTTTACTAATTCTGGGTCACTGAGAACGAAAATGATGCTTAAAATTGTTGATTGGCTCTAGTTTTCAAGATATGCTATTGGGTCAGTATATACGACCCTTGACTTGGGAATGGCGGAGGATAAGTGAGTTATAAAGGGAAGGGATCTCAATTTAAACCAGAAATGACTAAAATACATCTTTGACTGGATCTATGAATAAATCTATGATTGGGTTTGGCTAGTACTTGCTTTTTAGGCAAAACAATGAATGATGCAATCTGAAGCTGGTATTGCGTCATACATGATATGAATTGCATCATGTTATTCCTAGAAGTCATGGATGATGCAATCATAACGAAGCTTACATCACTCTGCTGAACAAATTGCCCTATATCAGCTCTAGAAATCATACAGTGTCGTGCTCGATTTTGCAAAGGGACACATTTCTGTTTAGCCAAAGTGAGCAGAGATGCCTCGTACTTGTGTGAACAGTGCAGATAACTTCTGCTATGTTTGTGGTGAAGTGACTTTTGCATCACAAAAGCGCAGTATAACCACTACGGTTAAGAAAGCCTATCACCTTTATTTTGGCTGCAAAATTGGAGATCAGGACAAGAGGTGGGCCCCACACATATGCTGCAACGCTTGTGCAAGTAATCTTCACCGTCAAAAGGATCTTGTCCCATTCTTCATGGAAGGTGATCTTGTAGCCTGCAACAACATCGATGGTGTGATGGCAGCCCTCAACATCGTTCACGATCCAGATGAGTGGAGACTGTTCATTGATTCATCGAAGACGAGTCTTAAAGCTGTTTTACTGCATAATGGCAATGTTTTGCCATCAATTCCAGTTGGTCATGTAGTCCATATGAAGGAAACCTATGACAACATGAAACAACTTTTGAGGTGCATAAACTATGACCAACATCAGTGGCAGCTCTGTGGCGATTTTAAGGTTGTTGCTCTCTTGCTTGGTCTGCAGACTGGATACACAAAGTACTGCTGTTTTCTCTGCGAATGGGATAGTCGTGCAAGAGATTCCCATTACATCAAGAAAAATTGGCCACTCCGACAGTCATTGGAGCCTGGGAGGAAAAGTGTTCAGCATCCACCACTTGTTGAATCAAGGAAGATTTTGTTACCACCCTTACACATCAAGCTAGTTGGGTCTGATGAAGAACTTTGTCAAGGCCATTGACAAACACAAGCAGCTTTTAAGTACCTCTGTGGAAAATTTCCAAGGTTAAGTGAAGCTAAGATAAAGGAAGGTGTCTTTGTTGGTCCTCAGATTCGTGAACTTCTTCGAGATGATGCATTTGACCATGTACTGCATGGCAAGGAAAAGACAGCATGGAAAGCCTTCCAGTTAGCAGCAATAAATTTTCTCGGAAACAACAAGGCAGATAACTACAGGTTGTTGGTGGAAAACTCCTCAGGGCATACAAAAGCCTTGGTTGCAACATGTCACTAAAGATACATTTTTTGCACTCTCATCTAGATTTTTTTCCACTGAACCGCAGAGCAGTGAGCGACGAGCACGGCAAGCGATTTTACCAGGACATTGCAACAATGGAGAAACGCTATCAGGGCAAATGGAGCCCATCAATGCTTGCAGACTATTGCTGGACAGTGACAAGAGATGCTCCATTTAATGAATACAAGAGACAAGCCAAGAAGCGCCGAGTAGACACTGAATAGGACTAAACTATGTACAGAATAGTTTTTTGCCTTTTGTTTCATAATACATTTTATTTATATAACCCTTTTGCTGATTTTTAAAGTGTTACATAAACAGGACAGGTGAAATATTATCATGTAAAGCAACCATAAACACATGAAAAGACCTAGGTTTACAATTTATGATTAAAACTCTACTATCTACACAATATACATAGACATAAAATGTAAAAACTTAAATATCTTAGAAACAGTAGCCAATCAGTTGTTTTAATTGTCATATTTGAATTCAGCACATCAAAATACATAATAAATAGCACATTTTATCTCTGAAGCAGACGACTTCTCAAAAATTGTAGACCAGTGTTATCAATGAAGTTATCTCTCTAGATAAAGTAAGTGGCTGTTGAAGGACGAGCTGTGGAGTTGCCTTGTGGTTGGGAGTTGGGGTTGCAGCGGGCTTGACTTGTGTGGGAGTAGTGCCGGGGGTTTTGCATTTCAATGATGGTAACCCTAGTCCGTCTGTCCATCCACTGGGCATGCTGTCTATTACCACCTTAAATACTGTATAACACCGTAATACCTCTTACATAGATAGATAGATAGATAGATAGATAGATCTCTCATTCTCTGTATATACCTGGAGAATAACAGCTCAAAATTAACAGGGATCAGAAACACAGATGGGCCAAAAATCAAACCATTTATCAGCACTTTGTTTATTCCTGAGCTTTGGGAGGAGGTATTATGATAAATGGGATTGAGATCCACATCACTACATCTTTTTTTATAGCCAAAATCCAATTGATGAGGTTTTGCAACCAAAATCAACTCCACCATCCCCCATTTTGTCCTTTTCTAATCAGAAGGTATTTTTCTTTAACTTAATACTTTGCCTTATAAAAGATCTTAGGGCATGATTTATTTTCTCAGGGAACGAATAGGACTTCACCTTAAATGTTATGATGTAAAATAATAAATCTCAAAAAAACAAACAAAAAAACCAACCACCTAGGTATCTTTGATCCAGGAACCAGAATAGACATACTGGCAATATACTAGAGGTAGGCAACCTATGGCACTCGTGCCGAAGGCGGCACGCAAGCTGATTTTCAGTGGCACTCACGCTGCCCGGGTCCTGGCCAACAGTCCCGGGGTCTCTGCATTTTAATTTAATTTTAAAGGAAGTTTCTTAAACATTTTAAAAACCTTATTTACTTTACATACAACAATAGTTTGGTTATATATTATAGACATAGAAAGACACCTTCTAAAAATGTTTAAATGTATTACTGGCACGCAAAACCTTAAATTAGAGTGAATAAATGAAGACTCGGCACTCCACTTCTGAAAGGTTGCCAACCCCTGCAATATACTAACACACACTGCCTTTTCATCTTCTTTCATGTTCACAGCAGACTTGCCTGGCTAGAGAAAGGTACTTAGGTCTTGGTGAACTTCCTGTCTTAAAAAAGATCCAATGCAGATACACTGCTTTAAATGACAGAGTGAGAGGAATCAGAAAACTAGTATAATATAGAATTGTCTCTAGGTGAACAACCTGTTCAGAGAAAGGAATACTACAAATGGAAGTCTAGGGTGAAAGGAAGAGTTTCAGATTCTGGAGGCCTGCAAAATTCTGCATTGTGATTAGCTGCCAACATCTGTCTAATGGAGAAAGAGGGATTCTTCCCACCAAGGGCAAGTAAGCATGGATTGAACTATCTAGGTCACAGATGAGGATGCTATTCTACAAGTACAGGACACAGCAGACATGCAAGGGCATTGGTCCAAATAATGTGATTTAAAGCTCTCATAGCTCATACGGCAGAAAAGGTAAAAGCAACTGTAGTAGAACATTGAAAAACCAAAATTTCTGTCCCAACACTCTATCAAGTATCATGAATGTATCATAAAGCAGTCAATGGCATCTTTGGTTAGGTAAAAAAAATAGGCTATCACAAGCCATTTATAAGACAGGCAAGGGTTCTTTCAATATTCTAATCACTATGGGTCAGTACAGCCCTGAATGAGTCAAAGAATTAGCACTTAAGGGTGTTCAAGAATATTCAGTTGGAATATACCTTCAATAGAGAATGTTTTGTAACAGCAAAGCTCTCACGTTTTTTGTTTATTTGTTTAACTGTTTTTTCCTAACTTTTCCAAGTTTAATTTTGTATCAAGATCAACCTGAATTGCAGTATCAGTTCTCCAGTTTCTAAGATTAATATTTGGTGAAGTCACCCAGAGTCATGAATGCTGAGACTGTATGAAAACCTGTGGTCAGAATAAAGTACTGGAAGAATTAAATATGACATTCTTTGGTGCTATTTATGCTTATTAAAACTGAAGGTGACAGTTATAGGAAATATGCTATTTTCCTCCTTTGCATTTACTGCAATTCCAGAAATAGGAAGCTCAAGATCATTCATCAAGATTGCTAGAAGGGACTAGTGCCTTACTGAAAGTATACCAAAGGTGCTTCATCCTCATATTTTAGAAAATAGTCCTTGTACATCAAGAAGAGCTTTAACACTTACAACAAATAATTAAATAATACTCAGTGGGAAAATAACATACACTTTGGAGATCCCACTAATTGTTTCTCTCTCTCCCCCTCCCTTCCTTCCCCACTTCTTCCTGCAAATAGCAGCTTAGCTAAAAAGGCATTGAAAGCATGTTGTTTCCTAATCTAATGTTAAAAGCTAGATAGACTTGTTACAAAAATGTGGATATTTTCAAACATATAGTATATATCCATGCCTGTGGGCTGGACGTGTATTTTACTAACTCTGTAGATATGCAATGGGTAGGAGAGTTCACATCACACTTCCAAAGCAACCATACAAGATTAAGTCAAAAGAAAGATTTTGCTTAATATCCTCTCTTAACCACGGCTATAGACTTATGTTTACAGATAAGTAGGACCCTGTACTCGCAAACTCAACCAGGAAGCAGGTAGAGGTTTGTTGTGGTTGGATACATAGAATTACACGAGTGGAAGGAAGGTATGACACAAATGGCTTATTTCACACACTGCATCATGAATTCTAGGCATGGCCCTGGATTCTCCTTCTGTGATGTGATTTCTCCGTGACATGTTTGTATTACCAACAGCCATTCAATGTCTTTCTATGTTTTCAGGTGAAAACGAAAAAGTTTAAAATCTCTGGAAGTGTGACCAGTTCTTTGTAGGATGTGTTAAGAGGGTATGAGTTAAATAATACTTACTACTAGTATTATTAATACTGTAGTAGTATTTATTTCTATTGTGGTAGCACACGAGGGCCACACTTGTAAACCAGAGCTCCACACTGTACAAACAAAAAACACAAATACAGTCTGTGCCCTGAAGAGCTTTCAATCTAAGTATAAGACAAGAGACAACAGATACATACAACAAACAGAGCACAAAGAAACAATGAGACAAACATCCTACTGTCTATTTACTAAATTTATCAGTTGATTTAAGTCAGCATCATTTTCCCTAGGAGTGCAAGCTAGCCAAATGGTCTGGACAGGGTTGTGGAAGAGGCAAAGCCATCGCCCACACACATACAAATGGATTTTAAAAGAAACACATTTGCTAAAACATTTAATGAAAAAATGTCACCTTTTTCATTTAAAAAATAATAATAAAATTTGAATTTTTTTACCTCCCCTGGAGAACTGGCTGAATACAGAGAAGGGAGATACTAAGAAATCACGCTCTGGATACTTGCCAGAGAGCTCTAAGAGCTATTGTTGTTCCCTTGTGGCACAATCTCCCACATCACCTTCTGTGATGGGATAGTTCCTCACTTCTCCTACACAAGTCACTGTACTTCTGCTCAACTGAGGCCTAAATGCTTTCACTAAAGCCAGAGAGTGAATCCATGTCAAAGCTGGGATTAGAACTCAGGAGTTTCTGACTGGCAGGACTAGACTCAGCTCATGTATCTTTTTAATTTTGTTAGAGCGAAGGTCAGTTTAAGAAGACTTGGGAGATATATCTAAACTTAAATGTGTTGTGTATTTATTTGTTTTGGTTCTGCATTTTCCTTTTCTTTCTTTGTTAATACTTACAAAAGATGAAAACACAGTAGTCTCAAAATATTTTTAAAATTATAAAAATTTGCTTGATATTTATAAAGTTTTTTGAAGGTATCTGGAGGAGAGAAATACTTGTGACTCCCAAAGTTGCCAACTCTTATTCTGTCTGAGGAAAGGGGAGAGATAAAAAGTGGAAAGTAACATAGATATGCCTATAAATATATCTAAGTGTCATTGGGCAAAATGCATGGGCTAGTTCTCAGATTGCCAGCTTTGGTGGGCCTTTGTAGTTAGAGCTGAGCTGAATATTCTGCTGCTATGTATTTAGCGCACAACAAATAGCACAGCACTGTCTTATTTTCTCTCTCGCACTATAAAGGGATTTTTTCAGTTCATGCATAATTCAGAATTTGCAACAATGATACCACCATGACAGAACATCTCTTTAATACAAAGAAAAGAAGAAAAAGAAAATTGTGTTGTCCTTGATTTAAAACTAAGTCACGTTGGACAGAGATTTTATTTTCATTGCATTACCACGTCATAAGCTTCACTGACAGCAAACTCACATATTCGTAACAGAAATAAGACAATAAACATATTATATATATATTTTAAAACTTCTGTCTACTAAGTATATGAGCTACAATTTCCATCTCAATGCAACTCCATTTACTCCAAAGTCAGATGTCTGAACTTGTTAAAAAAAAAAGTACAAGAGAGAAATAATAAGAGAAATAAACTGTACATATTAAGAGGAAATGTTTCTTTTTGGAAACCCAAGAGCATAAAGTGGATGTTTCAGATTTTCTGAAGTGACCCTACAATATCTGGACTCAACAAAGAGATATAATATTTCAGAGCTATAAACTGTACTAATACCAGTGTTATGTTTACTGAACCCAAAGTTAAGAAGAAAGTATTTCTTCTTTATTAGTAGCCACATATTTCCTCAATTGTCTAAATATTAACTATCAAGCTAAATGAAACTACTTTATGCCTGCAGTAGATTAACAACTAAACTGTTTGAAGAAAGGTGGGAGAAATGAGATTAAAAATTATTTTGAAAAAATCATTGAGATAATTTTTATGAAAAATAATGAGCCAAATCCTCAGCTGGTGTTAATCGCCATACAGTCCATTGACTTAAACAGAGCTCTGGTGAGTAACACCAGCTGAGGATCAGGCCCAAATGCATGCCTACCGCAACTCATAACATATACTGTCTCAGCTCTGTCGTATTTATTCCCTTTGTATGTGTCACTATCTCTTTTAATACTTGTATAAGAAAATAATTTGTGCTGCCAACAATTCTGTTAATCTTTTTTTTTTTAAATTATATTTATAATAATAATTAATGGAAGACACAAAAGAAGAAAGATAATTGCCCTAACCACTCCTATGACTCACTGAGATAAAGGGCATGTACTGGTGTTCTGTAAACAGGTTTCGACATGCTCCTCTGACACAATCTCACCTAATATGGATGTTCACAAACAGGGTTTTTTTCCCAGCACAAGCAATTATCAACCACACAGCACAACCATATTTGTATCAGTGGATTCTGTGAAAAATCTCATCAGATATTGTATACTATCTTAACTGTGGTGCCAGGACAGAGGATGTGGGTATTTTTCACATGCTGGGTAATGTGCTTCTGAATGTCCACCTGCCTGCACAGAGAACCGTAGGCTGATTCAGTTACACATAAACGATTAGGTGGTCCCTCTAAACAGAAGAACTGTGCTTGAACATGGATGCAGCTCAAAAACATGTCACAGTCCTGCTCATACAGTCAAAATCTTCATACTTGTATGGTTGGGAATAGAGCTAGCCAGGAATTTTCAGATTGAAAATTCAGTTTCTGCTAAATTTGAACTTTTCCACTGGAAAATCTTAATTTTTCTGAATTTTTTTTATTTTCTGTCAGGAAAATAATAAAATATTTTGTTTTGGGTTAATTTGACCCAATACTTTGTTTTGGGCTAATTTGACAGAATATTTTGTTTTGCTGAACTCACCCAAAATGTTTTGACTCAGTGCAGTAATACATTAAACTGCATTTTCCTATCAGTACATTGCCTTATGGGAGCTGTAGTTCAGGCCCCCAATTCTCTTCTACAGGCTAAGCTCCCTGGAGCTCTATATTTCTCATAATGCAATGTGATTTCTCTCTGACCAAGCAATGTGTGATGCATCAGGGGAATCACACGACTCTCTCTGCATCATGTGACATGTAGTCCCGTCAGAGGGAGCTGCCCATGGGGAGAAGGGGAGCATAAGGCTCTTGAACTAACTTCCAAGAGGCAATGCACCATAATGGGAAAATACAATTTATATTGAACTGACTCAAATCAAGCATTTTGGGTCAGTCCAATAAATCAAAATGAAACATTTCTATTTTGGGAATCTCAAAACTGACTTTAATGGCTAACTCCACAGCAATGATTTCAAAATATAAACCAGTGCTGGTTGCCAAACTAAGGGGAAAAAACCCAGACATACTTACTATGTTAGAGAAAAATAATAATTGTCACCTATCGTGTCTTCCTCTTGAATGAACTATTCTTTTTTTAAAAAGAGCAGTTTCTCCTCTTGAATTGAAGAATGTGATGCAAATATTGTGTGTGACAGCAGTATTAAGAATAGCTTCAGTGACAATCTAAATAGTGAATTTGACACTGAAGAACTGGTACATCTTGAATACTGCAAAATGTACAATATGTTTCTAGGTCTTGCAAAATGTATTTGAGGAAGGACTGAAACAAATAGAAAGTGTATTAGGTCTAAATGAAAGCCCACTTGCACCTGTTGATGATTGAAGTTCTAAAATCTGAACGTTTTTATCAGATGTGTGGAACATTTGCTTTTCATGTAGATATGTTCAAGTTATTATCATAGTAAGCCATTATGAAGTGTGAAATCAATCTTATTATATTGACAAACAGTAGGCTAGTTGCCAATATAGGAAAATCAATGCTATTTCCAAACAACATCAAGAGCCCATTGTCTTGTCCTTCTCTTCTACTGACATATTGTTAGAAAATCAAGACCAAAAACAGCTGGCAAATTGATAGCAACTATAACTGTGCAGCTAGTGTTATCACCTTGCCTATATAATTTCATTACATTGGTCAGTAAACATTCAAAAAAACAGTAAACAATCCTGGAAGTATTGACCCACTACAGTGAAAACATGTTTAACATCTATTTAGTTTACCATACGACTTTTTCCTAATAGTGCTAAGTATTATTCAATGGTAATATAGAATTTAAATTGTTGTTTTATGGGCTACATTACTGGGGTATGCGTGTCTTCAACTCTGCTATAGGAAACCTTTCTATTAGTTAAGATCAGCCAGGAATGAACTATACAACAGTTTAATATCTACAGCTATTTAATAACTTAAATAACATTTTTCATACACAAGAATAATAATCTGTTTTATCTACAGTACATAGCATGCTCAATTATCCACAACTAAACCACTTGCAGGGGCAGAATGTAACAATTATTCTGCACCATCAACATTACCCAGGCAAACAGCTGAAGTGAGCCATTAATACAGTCCAGCGTAAGGAGTAGAGGATGAGTTGTACTGTACTAGGGGTAGCCCTGGGAGGAATTATGCTTTCTTAGTGGACAGGTAAGGGAGTAAGTACTTCACCTCTTTTCAGGATACAACTTATTCGTGCTCTGGTGCCTGGATGGCTTTGCCACTGGATCACAGGGGAAGAGGGAGTATGGTACTTGGATCAGCCACTTCAATCAAGTTATAAGGTATTGAACACTTATTCAGCCTTTAGAGGAAATGACTGTCACAGATTGCACAAATGATTGTCCCATAAGCATTCAGTAGCAGTGGCAAAGCAAGAAGTAGGTCCTTTTGTTTTCATTTATAACTGATCTGCAGAGAAGGAAGGGGATGTGGAAAATGATGGTTATATGACTGCAGCTCCCTATTATGAGTATTTTAATAGTCTACCATGTGTAGCTGACAAAAGTAAGGTGCAACATTAATGACATTTCCAGTTCCATATTAACTGTGCAACAAGTGCTTCATTAATGCACCTACTACAAGCCTGACAATGTGGGAGAGGGGGCAAGGAGATTTTGCCCACCTAGTATCTCACATGCAGGAACCTGGCAAAATGGAAAACCTTGTGCGCACAGAGGGAAGCACATGCTACACCCAATTTAAAGTAACTGTGCTCTCTGGGGCTTCCCACAGATACTGTGCATCAGGCACAAAGCCTTTTAAGAGTTCTTGTTTTGGGGGGGATGGTTCTCCAGCACCTCCAATGCACAGCTGTGGTTTAAAGCATCACTTTTGCCGTATGTTAGCATCATTGTTTGTCAGTGATTTCTAAAATGTTCCAGGCATTCCATCTCAAATGGATCACTCTCTCCCATTCCAGTATACATTAAGCAACTGGGATGCAGTCTTTGCAGATGGATCAACAGTAGCACATAAACAGCTGTGAATATCTGGCACTCAGGTATTTCATCTGTATTTTCCAGCAAGACACATTTTTAGATCATTGCCTATACTGGTGCTACTGTTCTTATTTTCCACCAACCCGTTCACTCCACTATAACTCAGTTATCACAATTTTTCATCCTTCTCAACATTACTAAGGGGAGGACATAGACTTAATTTTGTTATCACACAAATCAACATGTTGTCAGACTGAAATCGGTGTGGGAGTGTAACATTCTGAAATGAAACAAAGTTGAAGGAAAGAGAACTTCAGTAGGTGTCTGCAGAAGTATACTAACATTTCCTCTTAATGAGCATTAACATTCAAGATACTTAGCAGGAAGCCTTTAAGAACTGACATTCATGCTTAGAAACTCTAATGTAATTTCTATTGATTCTGCCAATAAAAATATTAATGGAAACCAAGGTTCATATGACTAATTAAATCAATAGGAACAGCAGTGTTAATCCAAGCTAGCATCAGTATCAAATCCCAATATAATCATGCAAGCCAAGACATTTATTAAACAGATAATAAAAAGCTTTCTTCCAAGCATTACTCCTATCCAATCTGAACCACAATGGTGTTTCATTTCAGTAGTTTTGTTTTTGTTCTGAGTTATACTTTTTTCTTAAGACAGTGGAAAGGACACCAACAAAATCTATCCCTCAAAATTATTTTCAGTACCTCTCATTCTTAAAGTAATTATCGGTCTCTACAGACCACATTATATCATGTATGCCAAGGTATGTTTTGATTTGGTGATGTTTGCACAGAGGCTCAAGCAAGATTGGTAAAATCTGGGCACTTCTATACTACAATAGTCACCATTGAAAAGTCAATATTTGCCAACAGTTGCCAAACATGGTATATGACACACCATGAGTTTTTCCCTCTATTCATAGGAAATAACTGCCTATTTCACATGCCACTATGTGATGACTGATGGTAAATATTGAATTTTTAATTGTGATCACCGTGAATATGAAAACTGATGAAGGAGCAGTCTATGTCTGTAGCTGTAATGATCCCTAAACTACAGATCTGACTTGTACACCAAGTTAAGCTCCACTACGCATTAGAGCTAAGCAATGGCAAAATAATTCAGAAAAATTAAGAAAGACATGAATCTCAACAAAAATCTCAAATATAGCCAAAATTCTCAGTTTTCTCAAATTAACTACAGCCAGACCATCTCCGGTAGTGGTTTTGTCAAATTTCACAAATTATGCAGAATGTGGTCTGGTCAGCACTTGGATGGAAGACCTTCAAGGACAGTTTGGATGCTACAGGAAGGGGTAATGATAACTCAGCATGTGGCACTTTTCCCTTTGAATCAGTATTGAACCAATGTTCCTACAGTGAATGGTGCTTGAAGGTATGTTGCTGCTGGAGGTACCTGATATTTGGAGAAGGTAGGAAAATTAAGTTCTGAACACTTAAGAAAATTAGAGACCTAACGACACTATAAAAATATAATTGTGAGCTCTATTGTCTTGACCACATTCCCAAGATAAAATTACTTCTGGCTACTTAAAATTTCCCCAACAGTTTCACTTGAATTAGTTATTCTTTACATTGTGACTTGAACTACTGAATAGACTGCCACATTGCCTTTTTCTCCTCCTGACAGCAACTAGCAAAAGTCTCAGAAATTAACAGCAAAACAAATTTTAAGTACATCAGAAGCAGGAAGTCAGCCAAACAATCAATAGGGCCACTGGATGACTGAGGTGCTAACGGAGTACTCAAGGGAGTCAAGGCCATTGCAGAGAAGCTAAATGAATTATTCACTATAGAGGATGTGAGGAAGATTCCCACACCAGAGCCAGTCTTTTTAGGTGACAAATCTGAGGAGCTGTCCCAGATTGAGGTGTCAATAGAGGAGGTTTGGGGACAAATTGATAAATTAAACCGTAATAAATCACCAGAACCAGATGATATTCATCCAATAGTCCTGGAGGAACTCAAATATGAAATTGTAGAACTAACTACTGTGGTATGTACCCTATCATTTAAATCAGCTTGACTGGAGGATAGCTAATGTGATGCTAATTTTTAAAATAGGCTCCAGAGGTGATCCTGGCAATTACAGGCCAGTAAGCCTAACTTCAGTACCAGACAAACTGGTTGAAACGACAGTAAAGAACAGAATTATCAGACACATAGATGAAAACAGTATGTTGGGGAAGAGTTAATACAGCCTTTGTAAAGGGAAATCATACCTCACTACTCTATTAGAATTCTTTGAGGGTGTCAACAAGCATGTGGACAAGGGTAATCAGTTGATATAGTGTACTTGGAGTTGCAGAAAGCTTTTGAAAGAGTCCCACACCAAAGGTTCCTAAGCAAAATAGACTGTCATGAGATAAGAGGGAAGATTCTCTCATGGACCACTAACTAGCCAAAAGACAGGAAACAAAGGGTAGGAATAAATGGCCAGTTTTCACAGTGGAGAGAGGTAAATAGCAGGGTCCCCCAAAGTAATGTACTGGGTCCAGTGCTGTTCAACATCTTCATAAATTATCTGGAAAAAGAGTTAAACAGTGAGGAGGCAAAGTTTGCAGATGCAAAATTATACAAAGTAGTTAAATCGAATGCTGACTGCGAAGAGTTACCAAGGGATCTCACAAAACTGGGTGACTGGGCAACAAAATGGCAGATGAAATTCAGTGTTGATAAATGCAAAGCAATGCATATTAGAAAACACAATCCCAACTATACAAACAAAATGATGGGGTCTAAATTAGCTGTTACCACTCAAGAAAGAGATTTTGGAGTTATTGTGGACAGCTCTCTGAAAACATCCATTCAATCTGCAGCAGCAGTCAAAAAAGTTAATGTTAGGAACTATTAGGAAAGGGATAGATAATAAGACAGTAAATATAATGACACTATATATATTCATGGTATGCCCACACCTTGAATACTGCACGAAGTTCTGGTCGTCCCATCTCAAAAAAGATGCATTAGAAATGGAAAACGTACAGAGAAGGGCAAAAAATGATTAAGGGTATGGAACAGGTTCCATATGAGGAGAGATTAAAAAGACTGTTCAGCTTGGAAAAGAGAAGACTAAAGGGGGATATGACAGAATCATAGAATAGAATCATAGAATATCAGGGTTGGAAGGGACCTCAGGAGGTCATCTAGTCCAACCCCCTGCTCAAAGCAGGACCAATCCCCAACTAAATCATCCCAGCCAGGGCTTTGTCAAGCCTGACCTTAAAAACCTCTAAGGAAGGAGATTCCACCACCTCCCTAGGTAACCCATTCCAGTGCTTCACCACCTTCCTAGTGAAAAAGTTTTTCCTAATATCCAACCTAAACCTCCCCCACTGCAACTTGAGGGCATTACTCCTTGTTCTGTCATCTGCCACCACTGAGAACAGTCTAGATCCATCCTCTTTGGAACCCCTTTTCAGATAATTGAAAGCAGCTATCAAATCCCCCCTCATTCTTCTCTTCTGCAGACTAAACAATCCTAGTTCCCTCAGCCTCTCCTCATAAGTCATGTGCTCCAGCCCCCTAATCATTTTTGTTGCCCTCCGCTGGACTCTTTCCAATTTTTCCACATCCTTCTTGTAGTGTGGGGCCCAAAACTGGACACAGTACTCCAGATGAGGCCTCACCAATGTCAAATAGAGGGGAATGATCATGTCCCTCGATCTGCTGGCAATGCCCCTACTTATACAATCCAATATGCCGTTAGCCTTCTTGGCAACAAGGGCATATTGTCGACTCATATCCAGCTTCTCATCTACTGTAACCCCTAGGTCCTTCTCTGCAGAACTGCTGCTTAGCCATTTGGTTCCTAGTTTGTAGCAATGCATGGGACCCTTCCATCCTAAGTGCAGGACTCTGCACTTTTCCTTGTTGAACCTCATCAGATTTCTTTTGACCCAATCCGCTAATTTGTCTAGGTCCCTCTGTATCCTATCCCTACCCTCCAGCATGTCTACCACTCCTCCCATTTTAGTGCCATCTGCAAACTTGCTGAGGGTGCAGTCCATGCCATCCTCCAGATCATTAATGAAGATATTGAACAAAACCGGCCCCAGGCCTGACCCTTGGGGCACTCTGCTTGATACCGGCTGCCAACTAGACATGGAGCCATTGATCACTACCCATTGAGCCTGATGATCTAGCCACCTTATAGTCCAGAGATCTATAAAATCATGAATTGTGCAGAAAAAATGAATAAGGAAGTGTTATTTACCCCTTCACATAACACATGAACCAGGGTCACCCAATGAAATTAATAGGCAGCAGGTTTAAAACAAACAAAAGAAAATACTTCTTCACACAACGCACAGTCAACCTGTGGGACTTGTTGCCAGGGGATGTTGTGAAGGCCAAAACTACACCTTGGTTCAAAACAGAATTAGTTAAATTCATGGAAGGTAGGTCCTTCAATGGCTATTAGTCAAAATGGTCAGGAATGCAACCCCATGCTGTGGGTGTCCCTAAGCCTCTGACTGTCAGATACTGGGACTGGACCATAGGGGATGGATCACTTGATGATTGCCCTGTTCCCTTTGAAACATCTGGCATTGACCACTCTTGGAGGACAGGATACTGGGCTAGATGGATCATTGGTCCCAGTATGTCCCCTTTCATTTGGTATCTATTTTCCCTCTGCCAAGGCTAACTCTGGTTTTAATAGGGATCAGTCCATTCATCTCCCCTCACTTTGTCCCTCTGTTCTCTCCCATGGAGTCTCTCTGACATGCCATACATCTAGACTAAAACATTAAAAATCCTATTTGCATGGAACCCATGGTTTTCACAAATTGGACTTCCTGGTTTGTGCTGTTCAAAGTTCAGAAAAGGGCAGGAAAAGGCCTTCTGTTAAGTCATAGCAAGATGACTGTGTATCTTCATTAAACAAGTCAACGTAAGAGAAATGCACTCAGAGTATATTTCTATACCTGAAGAAGAGCTCTGTAGAAGATCAAAAGTTTGTCTCGCTTACCAATACAAGTCGGTTCAATAAAAGATATTACCTCACTGTGGCAGGGTGCTGGTTGAGCTCCTACCACTCCAGCCTCAATTAAGGGGAATGGATTGGGGCTGGGTGAATAGCCCTGTGCTTGCCTGGTAACTGGCCGCATGTGCTAGTCTTATTAACCCAGAGCTATAAGGGCTGGGAGGAAGCCAGGGAAAAGGGGGAAGAGGGAAAGAGAAGGGTCAGGCACAGAAGGAAGTGGGAGCCTCCTAGTCTGTTGCTGGCCAGGCCTGTTGTAGGCAACGTAGCTGTGAAGCCTGTATATAGTTGGGAACTGGTGGTGGGAAACCTTCTGAGAATAAAGAGCATGGGTGTTGCACCAGACTGAAGTGTCCCTGACTCATTGAAGAGGGAGGCCCAGGGGCTGAATACCCAGGGCGCAGGGTGAACCCTCTGACACTCACCCACCGTGTCTTTCTAACATAACAGAAAAGCGTCATTATCCTCTGTATGTAAAGTCTTATTCCCTTAGTGACATGGCCACTCTGAGGTCTTGTTTTCACTGGAGATGGCATGTAGGATTTGTGTAGCTACACATCCAGTAAAAAGCCGATTGCATCCACAGTGGAGTGTGTAGCTACACATGCTCTCATAGTGTTTCACCTCAGCTGTGGGCACTCTGGGCTTCTAGTGTAGCCTCTTTGGGCACAATGTGGCAGGAAAGCAAGAAACACAGGCTTAGCACTCTTAAAGCACTCTAGAATCACAGATCTTTGAAAATAACAGAAGCCCTGTGATGCGCCCTTCCCTAGTTTGATCTCACCCCATCTGTGAGACCAAGGGCTTGTCAGTGGCTCAAGCTGAACAAAGTTTCTTGCCCTCTTTCTCCTGCAAATCCTTGCCTGTGGTGATGGTCAACTCCCTCACCCCAGCCCATACTAAGCAGAAGCCCAGGAGGGTATAGTATAGAACAAAACACAAATTTCTGGGGTCAAGGCTGGGTCTAAGAACATGCAGGTGTCACCATGTATGTGACTCATGAATGGCTGGGAGACCATTCATGTATTTAGCTGGGAGTGAATTTGCATGCTGAAGGCTGTGTGTGAGCAGGCCAGGTGTGGCTGTTCTGGTACCACAGCAATGTAAAAGGCACCCCAGGCGAGAGCGTTAAGAGAACACCGTTGTTCAACAGTCTAGATTGTACCCTAGGAAATGTCATAGGCTCCTTTGCAGAAAAGGTACTTTTCAACCAAGATCCATAATCTCCCTAATTAAGATATGCTGATAAAATGCTTGACAGAGTGGAGAGCTTTAACGCCTTGCAGCTACAACTTCAAGGATAGGATAAGTCTTTCTTCCTTTGACATGATCAAGAAAATAAAAAAAAAAATCACATTTTTCCTGTGTTTAGTGTGCATGGTTTTTTTTTTTTTTAAGGAGGGGGATAGAGAAGTAAAACTATGTTCAGTTTTTACTTAAACAAATTGCTAAACACTGCTTTAAATGCATTCCAACTCCAAACACTCATGTATTCTCTCAGGCACTTTTTGTAATTCTTATTTGTTGCACAGCATTTACAGGATAAAAAGCCTTCCAAGTTGAACAGCTGGGTCTACATCCATAGTTTCGCCCTCTCCCCACCCCCCCATGCCCTACATGACCAAGCTAGCATGAAGACTTCTGAAGTACAGAATATTGATTGGAAACATACTATGGATTGCTTGCACAGCAAGTTAAATTATTGTATATGGTATATATTTAATTTCCCATATATAACAATAAACATGATTGATTCTTCAATTTCAGAGCATCATTTTCGTAATTAAGAAAATAAATACTCTTTCCATATATAGCTAACTTATTTTTTCCAAGGAAATTTCTGTAGTGCAGTAGCTCATGTGTGACAGACAAATAACTATCCCTCTTCCTGTGGGCCCCTTTTTTTTCTTCCTTTTTTTAGAACCTGCCATTCATTTTCACACCTGACAGTATAAACCCCAGGACGTGGTTGTTGTGAAGAGGATTATCTTTCAGATCAATGCTGAAATTGATTCCAAACTGCACTATTTATCAGCCTGCAGCTAAAGCACTAGGAGTCAGGAAATATTTCCTCTCTTTCAAATCCATTCTTATTCTACTGCTGGAAGGAACATTATACTACAGCCTACATTAACACACAGTTTTCTGTTCTTTGTCCATGTGGAGAATCAAAGTCAAATACTCAGTGCAGCTAGTTACATTACCACATTTTTTTTGAAAGACAGACAGAATGATGTTTGCCACAGAATAACTATCCTTTGTGCTGTCGCCAAGTAATTACTTAAACCTTTTAAGATAGACTCATTATGACTAATAAGGTTTCTGAATGCCTCCTATATATTTTAAAATAAAAAGTACTGGTACCACGTCTTCATCTTAATTTGACATAATGATCTGGAAAACATACATATAGTCTCTTTTTAAAATTAAGTTTAAGGATGAATTTCATGCACCTGAAAATGGAAAATTGATTGGATTGGCTACATTCAGGCCTGCTATGAACAGATACAGTAAATTATATCAACCGAATTTCATCAATCTATCTAGGTATTTGTAACAGGTCTGTCACTATCATATCTGAACATCAAACCAATTCAACCCTGATCTGCTATCCATGACCAGGGCTTATTCTTATCACTGACTGACAAACTCTGTGGTGGAGAGAGTCCAATGCCTGGTAAAAATCAATGGGAGTCTGTCCATTGACTCCAACAGTCATTGCATTAGGCCTTTTTCCACAAGAGAATATGTTGAGGCCATTAGCTAACTTTCTCCTTTGACCTAAATGGTATTTGAATACAGGTCTCCAGTAGAGAAAAGCTGGTAAACCTTAACCAGCTATACCACACGGACTCCAATATAACTTAAAATTTACAACATAACATAATTTACCAACGAAGTATTTATATACATTGCAGAGAAATTTAAATAACATCAATAGTCTAAATGACAACGTTAAGAAGATGATGAGAAACAGCCAGTTTGGAAGAAGCATTGGTTTCTTTTCATTTCAGTTTATCATAATAAGAAACACTGCATTGTTGTTAATCGTGAGGACTAAAACTGAACTCTAAAGGTTTATTAGCTATGTGGGGCCACTGATGACAACATCAGAATTTTATCCATTTCACAAAAGCTTTATTAAAATTACATATTTCTGAGTTATAATCAATTGAATATCTGTGAAGCATTAAAACTAAATAAGAAAGCCTACATTTTCAAAAGTTACTAGTGATTTCTGGTGTCTGAACATTTGGGTGTACCAAGTGCTTAGTACTTTCTGAGAATCAGGTCCTTTTAAGGCATATTAAGTTGGATAGCCAGATACTGACGCACCCAAAACCACTTTTATCCATTGAGGGTGAAATGTTTACCATTTACATAGCAGTTTTCATCTTTGGAATGCTCTACGAACATCAGATAATTAATCCTCACAACATTTGGTAGCTAAGTAGCTATTATCCTCATTTCACAAATGGAGTAAGTGAGGAAGAAAGTTTAAGTGATTTATTGAAGATTACAAAGGTAATCAGTGTCAGACACAACTTTAAATCTTAGGAGTTCCTGGGATCCTATGCTCAGGTCTAAATACTGTTTCTCTCTCACAATTCATGCACATAACAAAACTTTCACAACAATATTTTTGTACAGTCACCTTTACAATGTCTTCACTTGGAATATTCAGATTGAATGACAAAAATAAATACTAGACAATGGCAAACTGAAAACTTTCCTTTGGGGTGCTTTCTGGGTTTTTTTCTTTTTTTGACTTTTTGAATTTCACAGTGATAGGATTTTTAAAATAGTTAATCTCATGGTTTCAGAAATTTATATCTGAAATGTCACAGTGTTGTAACCATGGGGGTCCTGACCCAAAAGAGGGTTATGGGAGGTTGTGAGATTGCCAGCCTTACTTCTGCGCTGCTGCTGGCTAGGGTGCTGCCTTCTGAGCTGGGTGGGTGGAGAGCAGAGGATGCTGGCCGCCACCAGCAGCAACGCAGAAATGAGGCTTGCAGGGTATAGGAAAGTCATCACTTTTGGAGGGGGCAGGGCCGGCCTCTCAGGTGGGCGACCGTCCAGGACCCCATGGTCGGGGCCTCTGTGGTCCCCCCCTCAGCCAGACCAAGGTCTCTTTAACGACCGAGGGCTGGGCCTGGAGCTGGGGAGGGGCCGGGCTCGGGGCGCCCCAGCCAGGGGTTCCTACCGTGGGTCAGGCTCCAGCTGCTAGTCTCGGCAAGGCTGGAGAGGAATGGGACTTCCTCTTCCCCTGCATGGGCTGCTCCTGGGGCTGGGTCAGACTCACCTCCAGGAACCTCCCCCGTCTGCAGGAAGCACTGCGGCTGCGCTGCCTTCAAAGCACAGCCTCACTTCTGCACCCTCACTTCTGCACTACCTTCAGAGCTGGGCTCCCAGTCAGCAGCCGCAGAGCTTCCTGAAGCCATGGGAGGTTCCCAGAGGTGGGTCTGACCCAGCCCCCGGAGAGGCCCCTGCAGGGGAAGAGGAAGTCCCATCCCTATTAGCCTGGCCGGGACTAGCAGCTGGAGCCCAGAGCATATTATGAGCCCTCATCACCGACAACAGTCAGATTTCATGGGGGAGCTCAGATTTCACGGTCCGTGACATGTTTTTCGTGGCCGTGAATTTGGTAGGGCCCTACAGATAAACCATGCTAATGTCAAATAGCAGTGCAAACAGCCCCCTCAAAAAACAATCTGAAAAAAAAATCAACATTACCTCACTGTATTAAAGGTTATCAAGACAAATCATGTCACTTTCTGTTTTGCATTTTTTAGGTTTGCTTGTTTTGGGGAGTTGTTAATTTAAGCTATGATTGCCTTTTATTACATTAGCATAAATTTATTCTGACAAAAGAACTAAGAGACGCCCTTAAAAACTATCTGAGAGATGGTAAATTGAGTAGCATGTTAAACCTCAGGCCTTTGTACTTGAATTTAAAACAGTTTTATAAAACATGGCTTCAAAACTGTGCCACTCCTGGAATAACATGGCAAATGCCATTCACAATTGTGATCTGTTGACAGAGGTTAGTCAGGTGGCTTACATAGTCCTTGCCCACACAACATGGTCTTATAAAATGCTTTCATTGCATCACTTCCACGAAAAATATACATTTATTAAATACATCAGTTCACTGATACTACTAAAATAATCTTCGTGTCTGCAGGGACACAAATTTACCATAAGCTTTTTATAATCATTTATTGAGACTAGTAACAAACTTGGGGGAAAGGGAAACCATTTTATATAACAAACTGATCTGAATTATTAACAAATCAAATAACTCGATGGGTGAAGCATGGAAAGAAAGTCATTGTAAGCCATGGAGAGTTCAATGAGTTGTTTTCCACTACCATTCTAGAAGGGGAGTTACCAATTTTTTTCCTTCTTATTTTTAATCTATCTTAATCAAAAATTGAAAACAAAGTATGTAAAAAGCCTGATAAAAATCAGGCTGCCAGATAAAATATTAACAAAGACTTCAGATATCTCATTTTCCATTTCATTTTCTCATGCTCTTTTTCTGTATGAGACAAGAGCAAGGAGGTTTACCCATTGTTCATGAGAAACAACTTTAGCAGAAAGAGATACTGTCTGCAGCACTTATCAATATTTAGAGCAGCAAAGCACTCGGCAGGACAGTGGATTACAAATTTTAATGATTTGTGTCTAACGCACGAGTGCTAATTCTAAACATGATCAATACAGATAAGAATTCCCATCAACACACACAGTTTTATTTTATTTTATTTTTAATTACATTTATATTATTTTAATTTTACTTTTTCATTGAGAATTGACAAAATCAAGGTTTTCAGTGTCCATGCAACTATGCTTACATCAACAGAAGCAATGTTACTTCTAAAACGTTGTTGTTTTTAATAGCACTTAAACCTATTTGATAGTTAGACTTGACTTTACAACCTATAACTAATGGAAACAACTACAATGAGTCTTTTTATATAAATATATGTTTGAAAAGTCATACTGAACTGTTACCATTTCATTTCTGTGATAATGCTTTGAAAGCACTTAACAACTGCTCCATAAACAGGGCCGGCTCCAGGCACCAGCTTAACAAGCAGGTGCTTGGGGCGGCCAAGGGAGAGGGGCGGCACCTGCGGCAATTCGGGGACGGCAGGTCCCTCACTCCCTCTAGGAGCGAAGGACCCGCTGAACTGCTGCCGCCGATCGCAGCTTTTTTTTTTTTCAATTGCCGCCACCAATCGCAACCACGATCGCGGCTTTTTTTTTTTTTTGCTTGGGGCGGCAGAAATGCTGGAGCCGGCCCTGTCTATAAAACCACTAAATGCACTATGATGTGTGTTAGAAAAAACATGTTTGTTATATTTTCTTGGAAATTGCATTTTAACTATCTTAGTGTGTCTTGAGAATAACTGTAAAGAATGATGGCAAAAAACCCCTAATTAATGGTGGGATATTAGATAAAACTGAGTTTTCTTTTATAAAGTATGCTCTTAGTAAAGAAACCTCTTGGGAAATTATTTCATTGACTTATACAATTATGACTAATGCACTAGCCCTTTACTTTGGGCATAATATACTACTGTTGACCACTTTTCAACACAGAGGCAATTGCTTTCCACAACAATTCTCAACTCCTCTCTCTCTCTAATACAGATGCAGAAAGACAGAACTCAGATAACTGTCATCTTATAGCTATACATCACCGGTTTCTTATGAAATCACACTAACCAAGTGATCCAAATTGTTTGTCAAATTATCGGAACTCCAAGAATGTCACTACTGCTTTATAGCATGGCTTTTCAGAGCTTTATAGCCTTATATTATAGTTTTTAAATTATTTCAAAGGATTTTGCAGAGGTATAAACTGAGGGCTAAAACTGACTATACTTATACACATAAAATGGTTGTAAATATCGATATTATGTTTTATTTTTGTGCATATTAACATATGGAGGCAGCAAGGTCTAGTGCATGGGTAGGCAACCTATGGCACGTGTGCCGAAGGTGGCACGCGAGCTGATTTTCAGTGGCACTCACACTGCCTGGGTCCTGGCCACCGGTCCGGGGGGGCTCTGCATTTTAATTTAATTTTAAAGGACGCTTCTTAAACATTTTAAAAACCTTATTTACTTTACATACAATAGTTTAGTTATATATTATAGACTTATTGAAAGAGACCTTCTAAAAATGTTAAATTGTATTACTGGCACATGAAACCTTAAATTAGAGTGAATAAATGAAGACTCGGCACACCACTTCTGAACAGTGGCCGACCCCTGGTCTAGTGAATAGGGCACTGTACTACAGTCAGGAGACTTGGTTCTGTTTCTAGCTCTGCCACTGACTTTCTGTGTGACCTTAGACCAGGGATTCCCAAACTTGGTTCGTGGCTTGTTCAGGGTAAGCGTCTCGCAGCCCGCCAGGGGCTTACCCTGAACAAGCCACGAACCAAGTTTGGGAACCCCTGCCTTAGACCAATCTCTCCATCTCTTTGTGCCCTCTTCGTACCCTTTGTCTTCTCTATTTAGACTGTAAACTCTTCAGAGCACAGACTATTTTCTACTATGAATTTGTACAGCACCTAGCAAAATGGGGCACCAATTTCAGTGATGCCTCTAGGAACAAGTACAGTACAAATAATAAGAATTTTCAACTTAAAATTTCTATTTTGACTAGCAGTTCATATGCAGCCCAATAGTGGACATGCAGGATTTGGGTAATTTTTAAACTTAGGAGGAAGTTTAGCCAGCAGCCATACTGCCTGACTTTTGAGGGCTGAATTTTATAACAATAACATTATTTTAATGATTACTCAGTTGCATGACTTTTTCTAACTGAAAAACAATTAAATGGTTTGTTTAAAAAAAAAAAGGAGAGAGAATGTCCTTGATAATTAGGAAAGGAAATAAATTATACAAGTATCAGTAATTGAAATTTGGATTTATATTCAAATTCAAGCTTTTTATCCTCAACATCAAGGCTCTGCACAACTCTGCCCCTGCTACTTTTCTGCTGTCATTCCATCCCAGCCCTTTCTTCCTCCGTCTATCCTCTTCCCCAATTTCTTCTATATTCCTCCTTTGTGCTGTCCTGCTACACGCTTATTTGTGCTTTCTTCCCTGCCACCCCTTATACTTAAAACTCTCTCCCTCTCCTTCGGTGCCAAATAGCCTCCACCTCTTCACATACCACTCCTGAAAAGATTTTCTGTGACAATAAACCTGAGGTTCAGTAGATTAAAAAACACCAACCAAGATATCTACAAGACTGAACCATCACTCAGTGTATTATATGTAATTCAACTGTATTGTCTGAGTCTAATTTAGATCAAATTTTGAAAAATTACAGTAATGACTTGAATTAAACTCCTTAGAGTAGTGACCGTGTCTCCCTGTTTATCTGTAACGTGCCAAGTACAAAAAAAGTGCTCAGAAAATAATTAACAATAACAGTACTTCTCCTCGGTCTCCTCTTTTTCTGTATGTCAAAGGGTCTGATTCACCACTGTGTTACTCTAATTTTTATGTCTATGTAATTCTATTGATTTCAGAGCATTTACACTGGCGTAAAAGTGGAATAACACAGTGGTGAATTAGGCCTAAGATATGTCAATGGTGGTTCTTTGCTTTATTCCAACCAATTAACAGTCTGTTTGATATGAGAGTGAAAGAGGATCATTATGTCTGTAAGGAGATGATTAAAAACAATAGATATGAGACTCTTGCAAAATATGAGCCTGAGCTTCATGAAACACCAGTAAGGTTTATTACATTAATTCAATACTTCTTGCTAACTATAAAGTTTTCAAACTAGATATGCAATGGCATATACATAAAATACCTACTTTTTAAGTATCGAGCACTGTTTTCAAAAGGGTCTTATTTTGGAAATAATTACTGGTGGTATTCTGACATGACAAGTTATTTTTGGCATATTGCTGTAAATCATGTTATGATGCTACATCCTATGAATGGCTAAAATCTGAAGGGGATACTGTAAAACAGTTTATGCTCATATTTTATCTTATGTCCAAATTGTTATCTAACAGGGAATATTTTATGGATTTCAAACATATATTTGAAACCCACAGTGTCTGTACAGTCCTTTGAAAATGTATAGGATAAGGCCAGTCATTTCCTGTCCTTGTCGTCAGGTGTTGATTTAGCATGGTGCTGTCTACCACATTCATTTACAGTGTCTACAACAAGGGACTTTGGGGATGGATGAGAAAATAAAAAGTCTATGTCCTTAGAGGGAACATAATATTTTTATCTGCTCTTTTTCATGTGGGAGGCATTATTGCTGGTATATGCCAGATGTTTTTTTCTGGGTCTAGCAGGGCCTTGTTGACAGGAGTACAATATGAGCTGATGACAAAGTATGTAAGATGTCGAGCAGCTTGTGTTGTGACACCTTTGCTTCTTTAAGGGGAATTTGTAGCAAGTCTGCTACTCTCTTAGTAAGATCTTGAAATTGTTTGAAATCTTCTGCCATGATAGGTGGGGGACTCATAACGGCTTCATCAGGAGAGGATGAAGAGATGTTCATTGTTGAAGTAATCTCCTTGTCCATTATTGCTTCCTGTTTCTCAAAAGTCTCCTCTTGAGGATCAGGAAGTCTAGATAGGGAAGCTGAGGGAGATCGTCTTCCTCTATCCCGATGGGCAATGCTCGAGATCCTGAAGAACTGTAGGCTGCCCATGTGTCTCAGTACAGCCACTGAGATTGTGCAAAGGGCATGAGTGGGGGCACCCAAGGGTGGGCAGTACAAACTAGATGGGCCTTAACTCTTGTGGTGGGTGGTACGGCAGCTCTGAGACTGTTTCCGGGTGACTGGTCCCTTGGTATTGTATTGGGGAGCCTTCCACCGAGACTGAGTATATGTCATCCTCATCCTTCTCTTTCTCATCACTTAATAGAAATGGAGCAGTCAAAGACACTGATGGTGACTGTCTTGGTACTGCAGGAATGTCAGGGAACCAAGTCAGGGTTCCACAATTGCGAAAGTACTGAGTATGGGTGATTCCAGTGTCTCTGAGACAAGCAAGTTTTGGAGAAACATAATTCTTACGGTATTGTGGTAGCAGTTGATACCGTTGAGGCAGGCTCTGTGGGAGCAGTTGGAGTAGAAGGAGTCAATGGCCCTTGCAGGCTTCTTCGTTCCGACGAATGGCCAATAGATGTCAGTCAGGGCTTTTGTGGGGCCGAACTACTCAGTACTGAGGCCCTCATTGACGCCATCAGCGCCACATTCGTGAAGCTACTTTGTTCTCTATCACTCCTTTCTTCCGATGGTACCGATCTTCCCAAGCCTATGCCCTTACGGTCTTTAGGCTTACTGATGGTACAGGTATCTGAGGAGCCTACAGCCTCATGGGCACCCAGCCTCAGGTCAGTTGGTACTGAGGAGGTCGGCCTAGTCAAGGATCTCTTTTTCCCGGTCAATTCTCTATTCTAGGGACTTGTAGCCCACTTTTTTGAGAGGAATCACCAGATTTCCTTTTTGAAGTCACTGGCGAGTGTTGAACTGAGGTCATTGATAGGATCGACATCTCATCCGGTACCACTGTATAGCGTGGGTCCCAGGTTGTAGGCTGGTCTAAGTGAACTTTCCATCATGAGAAATCTGAGCTTCAGGTTTTCTTGCCCTTGATTTTAGTTTCAGTCAAAAAAGTGCACTTTTGTGGTACTTGAGACACTCTGAGACAGTGAATGCAGCGTGAATGGCCATCACTGAATGGGATAGCTTCTCTGCAGACAAGACAGCATTTAAACCCAGGGGAGCCGGGCATACATTTTGCAGGCTTCATTTCCCAAAAGGGAAAAGATGAAGAAGAGCTAACTAAAGACAGGGACATAGCTATTCCAGAAAATAAAATAAAAGAAAAAGAGAATTTCTTTTACGAAAAGTAAAGAAGGAGATTATTAACCTAATGAAACTTCTATGAACTATACTATTAACTAGGAACAAAGGTCAAAAATAGATAAGTAATTGTAAAATCAGACTCTGCTATGGCTCCGTCTCAGGACAAAGGTGGTTGAGAAGGAACTGGGAACGGTTCACCTGCACAGTGTTAGATAGCCTTGAGGCAGGGAGAGCACATGAGAGGGCCGAATGGACACCGCTACCTAAAATCTCCGATCTGAGTCTCAGGGACACGGATACACCTACAATGGAGCACCCACAGGGACACTACTCGAAGAAGAAGACACTGCTTTCATTGCCTCCGTTCAGAATCACAAGTGCCCAAGAAATTTTCCTAATGAAAATGAGTGATATTCTACAAGGCCTGGAGAGTGAAAATCTATATGGCTGCCCATCTAGTTTATGGGAAGTCTAAGGAAGAACATAAGGTTAAAATAAATTCTGAAAGCAATTGAGATTGTTCAACTAAAATTAAATAGGGAAACATATTCTGTTACAAGCCCAACTATTATTCTTATAGCATGAGACTAAATGAGATGAGAGGAAATCTACAAAATGTCAAAGCTACAGCTGAACTAACTTCCTAAATATGTCTCAGTCATATGTTCCTTGGTAAGATAAAAGTTTTGAGAAAAATCATACTAACCTATCCTCAATACACCAAGCTCTTTATGAATCTTAGTATAGATCTAGGACAAAGACTTCTGAGGCTCTAAAGAGTTTACTGACCACCATATTATGGTATTTCCACGTCTACAGGTCTATTTCAGCCAGCAGCTATGGTCTCAATGGGATGTTAGTCCAGTTACACAGAAATAACTGAGGCATGTTGTTCCAGATAGTTTTTTGAAACGGAGACCATGGGCATGCAAATATAAACCAAATGTTTACTGACCATCTATATCTATAATTTGTTGTTAAATATTAAATCTTCTTAAAGATTGTTTATACAGAGCACATAGGTTTGGATGAAATGTGAGGTTATATGTACTGTTTCTTTCAATTTGTAGCAGGAAACCAGGCAGAAGAAGCTAAGGAAGATTCTAGGCAGACGCTCTGCATTGGAACAGAATGAGAGACAGTAGTTGGATGCAGAATGTCATTTCAAACCAACAAACTGTGGGCCTAATCCTCCACTTTGTTGCACTTTACGTCATTTACAGTTTCACAAAGAGGATACAATACATTATCAAATCATAATAGAAGCCCGTTACACCCACTTTGCACAAATGTAAATGACAACACAAGCTACAAGGCAGTAGACAATCAAATCCACGTGTGTCATCTTCACATTTTTCATGGAAAGTTATTTAATAACTTCAGACTTTTCCCCTTTTAATTTAGAAGATTAAAAAATGTGCAAACATCTTCTTAGTACACAATAAGTATTACAGTAGAAAGGCTTCACAGACTTGGAGATACAGTTTAATGAGATTGTCCATTCAATCATTAATATCTGAATCAGGTATCTGTTCTGTAACTGATTATATATGTTGTATTCCTTAGTAAATAAAAGTGTCTTCAAATAAAAAATATTTATTTTATATAGTCTTTCATAATAAATATATCACAGAGAAAGGCAAAGAGAATCCATAATCCACCTAGCTAATTGTACAATGTTGTACATGTAAGAAAAAATCCTTCCAACACCTGCAGGCCATCAGTTTACAGCCTAAAATAAGAGATTGGTTTGCCCTTAACTTACATTACCTCAAATGTTATTAATGATCATAAATTATCCACCTCTTTTAAAATGTTGCTACAGTGGCTGACTCCATAGCCCCCTTCCCCCTTCTGTGTAAAGGAATTCCACAGGTTTACTATACACTGTTTCAAATAGTGTTTCTTTTGATTTGTTACAAATTTGCCAGCCACTAACTTCATCATGAATTCTCCTGGATTCTTGTAATATGAGACAGTGTAAAGTCTCAGCGTTTCTCTAACCATCTTTATTGCCTTCTCTGGACTATTTCAAACTCAGACTCTTTTATTTAACATGAAATGAGTAAAATTGGACAATGTATTCTCAAGAAAGGCATGCCATTGTTCAATAAGTCTTTATAACACTTTATGTTTTATTCCTTTTTTTAATGCATCCAAACATCCTATTTGCTTTCTTAATTGATGCTGTGCACTGGGTATGTGATGAAACTGCTGTTATCAGGCATACTGGTGGAACAACTAGTCTCTTGGTAACTATCTTCTATTAATTCAATATCTCTAGGGTACAAAATATGCTATTTCTCTCTAAACAGAAATATGAAAATGCCGCTTATAATGTAACGCTGTTTTGATGCACTTCCATAAATACTATGTTATACAGTTTCCCTTTGATGCACTTATCAATATAATAGAAGAATTTTTAAAGTCAGCAATAACACTAAAATATATTATAATGAAGCTTTTAGGAAAACACTACTCTAACCCTATAGATCCATATGCAAATTATCAGATTTTTTTTTATTCCATACATGAGTCTATGTAAAATATTAAACTAAAATAAACTATTTTATTATGTTAGAATATGCAAAGATATATGATAAAGGAATGAGTTAAATAGTATGTGGCAAGCAGAATGCTATATGAAGCACTTTCTGACTATATGTTGTAAAACAATTAATACCCTTTTAAACACTGGAAATTCTAAAACACAGCAGAGCTAGGGTTTCTCATTATCCTGGATTATTTCTACAATATATTCAGAAAGTATAGAAATCAGTGTTAGATACAAAAATGATAAACACTTTAAATTATACAAGCGCTCGGATACTATGATAATGGAAGCAAAGTATGATATAGATATATAGTTAATAACAATAATGAATCAGCTCATATAGAGAGCTTTTTCACCCATAGATATCAATGGAAGTTGAGGGCTCATAACATGTTGCAGGAGTGCTCAGCACCTTGCAGAATCAAACGTTATCTAGGCAATATATTGTACGTTATTTTCAATAGCAACATTAAGTGGTAACTTAGTGGCACTAACCTACAAAAGAAAGCCATAAAACATGAGTTAGGTTGTCTTCCAAAATGGAGTTCAATAGGCAAGCTATTAAATTGTCTCTTTTTATGGTTATGTATTTAAGGACATGCCTTTATCTTACAGGACACATTAGTGTACCATAAAATTCTAAATTCATATCATTTTTGCAGATATGACCTTAAAAACTGAGGTACTCACTATTCTACACAGACACCATGGGCATTCAGATCCACTAGGTGGCTTTGAAAAACTCAGCCTAAATTGCCAACAGCACAGTTTTAAAGAACAGTGATTTATCCTAGTATCCTGGTCAAAATTTTCTCCCTCCCATTGTTATACACTGTGAACTGTTTGGCTGCTGCCTTCCACCCCAGAGATGGCTGCATTTTAGCTGTGTTTCATGTACATATTGTAGTTTAAGTGTTTGAAAATCTTTTGAAATAAAAGGTGATAAATAAGTGTAAAATATCTCACTATAATTATGATACAGGAAACCAAGATTTGCTCCCATATTATACATGCTCCCCTTGAGCTATGAATCTGAGTAGCAAGTTTCACTCTGGATGGAATTTTTATTGCTGATTTATAAATCCCTTAGGTTTGTAATAAAAGTGCTGACACAAACTTAGCTTGAGCATCACAAAAGCAAGGCTGTGTTTTTGTCAATTTTTAAAAGTTATTTATTTATTACCAGAGTCAAAAAATATTTATTTATTACCAGAGTCCTAACAGATGTGTTTTGTTTTGTTAAAATTCCCCCCAAAAGTTAATTACTAGTCTATCAAAAAGAGAATTTTTGTATGTTTTGTGGATATTATGTTTTTAAAAGTACAGGAATAAGAGTGTTGAATGTCCAACATTCATACGAAGCAATGCTATTATAATTTCCTCATAACTATTGAAAAACCTATTGGAAATAAATGCCCCAAATCAACCCAAGTGTTGGCAGTAGTTTCATCAGGATAAAGACAGGCTCCAACTGGATGAGATTCACGTGTTTGTTTTTGCTGTAAGAAGTAAAATATCCCTGCATATGCTTTCCCATGATTAGGACACAGAAAAAACACAGGTTACCTCATTGTTAAATGTAAAAGTGACTGTGTTGCCGAAAGAGTCTCTTTTCTTCTTAAATTTTCTAACTGAACTTGCTTTACATAACAGAAAATGGTGTAATTGTTCCTATAGTACACGATAAAACTTACACACCAAAAAAAAGAAATCAAAAGTATTACATCATTCTGTTATGACTCCCTAGATGTAAGGATTCCTATTGCATTTATATTATTAAAACATGTTATACAATTGTTAAAAGAAAAATAAATCATGTTAAGCTTAATTTATTCACTGTTTCTAAGATGCTGGAATTACTGATGACTACAACTGACTATCCTATCTGTGTGAGTTTTAAGAGCCTAAGCCCATTGACTTCAATCACCTTTGGAGCAGGTCCTAAAAGAAAGTATATAATTAATGACACAAAAAATACATTCTCTATATGCCATAGTCCAACACAAACAAGCTCATTAGCAAAGTAAGCACACAATCCTGCATTGCTGTATTCCCCAAAACTCCCAATAGACGTTAATGGGAAATTAGGAATGGGATGGGAAATAACTCTCCTAATGTACACATTGAGTAAGAAGGGAGACAACATAGATACAGGACTTGTGATACATAGGGTGTGAAAAGCACTATTATATCTTCTTGTTCTAATTTTCATAACTTAAATAAACTTGTGTAATCTCAAAAACAAGACAAATTTTAAGCTAAACCCTCATGGAGCTTTGCTAATTTACAGCTGAGGATCTGGCTTTAGTTTTTTATAAACTGACCTCTTTTATCAGGAAGGTTTTTCACTTCTTTCAGCTCTTCATCTCTGATAAAAATATAGTAGCACATTCTTTTGTGCCATGCAACTTTAAAAGTGAAGGGAAAAGCTCTTTCCTTGTTTTCTTTCCTTATTTAGAGATAATATTTTTTCCAGAAAACAGTGCTGATGTCTTAACAGCTACATTGATGGATACTGGTATTAGTAAAAGACACATCACAGCATTAGACCTTACAAAACAAGTACTGTAAACTTTTTGACAATAAATAAGATTTATTTTTGATATTATAAACTTACAAAAGCTAAGGCAGGCTTAAAAGAAATGTAGCACATTCAAATAAAATACGGGTTTTCTTGTTTAAAAGACTACAGTAAATTAATATACACTGATACTTCATCGTGGTTGGAATCTGATAGAAACATGGATGTCTTTCTCCCTAATAGTGCAAGCTAATTGTAAAACACATGCTATGTGCTGCCCAGCTCCATTCTGTTAATCTTCTTATTTGCCTTAAATCCCGCTTAAACATGTCAAATGCCATAAAAGATATTTACTTAATCTGACATTTTTAAATGTGAAGAACATATTTATGAAAATTTGGTTAAAGGTAATGACAATTTTGAATATTTTTAATAAAAACTATGGGAGGCTGGTATTTTGTATTGTTTTAATATTTAATTGCATTATAGATAAAAGCTGGAATATGTTCTGAGAACAGGCAAGACAAACCTGCCTGCTTACTTTGTTTCAAATGTGGTTCAAGACACAGACATTGGTGAAATAGGGAAGGCACATGGTCTCATGGTAATTACACACGTACACCATGCCATATTTGCAGTAAAACTATAGACAAAAGATACAGAATAATATGTTTAGTATTTCTTGAATTTATATGCTTCATACTATAGACTTTAAAAACAAATTGGATTCACTGAATTCCAAAAGCTGAAATATCCTCAAAAGTATTATTGTTTTGTTACCACTTATGTATACCATTATGTCATTAATATGAATGGATAAGCTTTATATGCATTTTATTATAAAAACTACAGTTTGAAAAATCACTGTTAGGGATATGTAGGAGTGGGATGCATGGTTACAAAGCAACTGAGATTTGGCTTGTTCATTCTGGAGTGGGTTAGAGACTGAAACTAAGAATATTGTGGGGCTGAATGAAGATGTTAACAAGGTCTATAATTTATTTTCTTGTTGCCTTTATCCTGCCGCAATCAAAATAAATGTGGTGAAGTTAAAAGTTATGACTGGTGAACTGGAGACATAACACTTACAATCAAGTCTGGGCCTGATGGCACGTAGTCTGGCTCCAAAAGAAAAGGGAGAAACTGGAGAAATCTAAGCTACTTACCGCTTTTTTGCTGGTTGAAACTACGGTATTTTCTTTTTCTATGCAGTATAATTACATAAACTTAATTTATATTGTCTTATATTGTTCCTGTTCACTCACTTGCACTCAGTACATACATTTAGTTAAACTTACACATCACTGTGTTGCATTACAAAATCTAGATGAACTTCATTTACCATCCTTTACTCTGTCTCATTGCACAGCAAAGACAATCTGAATTAGTTTTCATTAAAATACATGCCTCTCTATTTTTTACTTCATCCCTATCAAAGTCCCAATTTGGTTTTATTGGAAAAATAAAGCAAAACAGCCTTTGAATTTAAAAATACATTTTAAAAAATTGATTCCACAGGTTCTGCCTCACTTCCTGGTTGGAGGCAAGGGCTACAGCTGCTGTTCTGGAAACTTCATGAGAAGGAACCATCAGAGCATCACCAGGAAGAGAGGCATGCACAGGGCAGGACTATACTTGTTGGAAGACAAATAGCCTGTTTCTCCTAATAGGTTTACAGGAGAGGAATAGGAAGAACCCCAAAATCCAGTTGTTGCTGAGGAGTGGGAAGGGTGTAGAGTTCAGCCTGAGTGGAGCCAGAAGAGCTGGAGGTCAGGCCCCTGGTTTCTTCAGAAGAGCTGTGCTGGAACTGGCAGACAGGTTTTCCAGCAAAGTGTTATTGATTTCCTCAGGGCCGGCTCTAGGATTTTTGCCGCCCAAAGCAAAAACAATTTTGCCCGCCCCCCCCAGTTCTTTAATTACCCCACCCCCGGCCCCGCCTCAACTCCGCCCCTTCCCCAAATCCCCAGCCCTGCCTCCTCCCCCCAGGCTCTCAAGCCTGGGACGTAGGGGGAGCAGTGGCGCGCGAAACGGCCGCTCGGGATCTCCCCCTCCCTCCTAGGTTTGAGAGCCTGGGAGGGAGGGGGAGACCCCGAGCCGCCGCGGTGCGCGAAACAGCTGATTCGCACGCCACTGCTCCCCCTCCCTCCCAGGTTTGAGAGCCTGGGAGGGAGGGCGAGTAGCGGCGCGCGAATCAGCTGTTTCGCGCGCCGTGGCAGCAGCAGCGGAGGTGAGCTAAGGCGGCCGGGGCACATTTTTAGGGGCAGCATTCTGGCGCCGGCCATGCTGCCCCTAAAAATGTGCCGCCCCAAGCACCAGCTTGTTTTGCTGGTGCCTAGAGCCGGCCCTGGATTTCCTACTCCTCCAAATAGCTAAGTCTTGAACCATATTCACAGATTCATAGATTCCAAGGCTGGAAGGGACCATTGTGATCATAGTCTGACCTCCTGTATAATACAGGTCATAGAACTTCCCCAAAATAATTCCTACAGCGTATCTTTTAGAAAAACACAATCAAATTGTATGTTGGGTTAGTGGTGCAGACAAATACCCCGTTGAAATCAGGCCTTGGTATATATTACCCATACTTGCCAACAGTCTTTAAAAAAACAAAATAATTGTTTCTAATTTACATAAATAAGGAGCCAGCATTCCCCAGTCCTGCATTTAATTTTCAAGTCTCCCATCAATTATACACTTTCCTCATTCAACCCCAGCATTTAATTTTCTAGCTCCAATCCACAATGCCCACTCCTGCAGTTAGTTTTCAAGTTCCCCATACAATGTACCCTAGTGTTTAATTCTCTACTCCACTCTAGAATTTCTCTACCTTTCCACATCTTTCCTTCCCTTCCACTCCACACCCCATCCCAGCATTTAATTATATACCTCCTAAGCTATAGAAGTCATCTTCTCCTTCTCTGTCCTGCTTGGTTGGGGGCTTCCTGATGGCTTTTCCCCCGCACAGACACCTAGCTTTTCTCCCATCCTGGCCACTGAAAAGGGGCACTGCTGGGAGCCTTCTCCTTCCCCGCTACTGTTAGGGACATGGAGCCACCACTGACAGCCAGAACAGGAGCTGCTCCCTAGCCACCTCACCACACATAAGTGCTTATAACTCCGCAGCAGAGTAAATGCAAGGAAGAACTGTCTGCTCCATGTCTTAAAAAGGCAGGTTGTCACTCAGCATGTTCAGTAGCTCTGTTTGGCTGCCCTTTCCCAGGAGACTGGGGAATGGGAGATGAAAACCATTCCTCATAGACTAGAGTTTCCCCCTGAAGACCCATAGGAGGGTCTGAAAACCTCCAGCCTACATAGAAACTTCATAGAGTTAGCGGGTCTGCATTCACAAATTCACAGAGCTTTATAAAGAGCATTGTATACCATCTGGGTATTATTAGTAAAAATAAGAAACCAAGAACTTTCCGGCCTGAAAGCTGGAATGTCAGGACCAGGTGTCTGGGATTGACAGACAATGACGACCTACAATACACAAGCAGCATATGGAAAACAGCTTTGATAGACCGTGAGCTGTACAAACTTAATGTTGACATTGCAGCACTTCAGGAAACAAGACTTGCAAATGCTGGCTCTGTCCAAGAGGCCAATTACACCTTCTTTTGGCAAGGTAAAAGTAGCAAAGAAAATCGTCTGCACGGTGTCGGTTTCGCTGTGAGAAACAAGTGGGTAAAGCTCCTAGAAATACCCATTGAGAAGTCAGAGCGTATCATCTCACTTAAACTTCAGATGACCATCAGCTCTGTGAACATCATTAGTGCCTATGCACCAACATTCAAATCTAGCCCCAAGGAGAAGGATACATTTTACGACTCTGCATCAAGTTGTCAAAAGAATACCATCAACTGAGCAACTTTTCCTCCTTGGTGACTTTAATGCAAGAGTTGGTGCAGACAAGTAGTCATGGCCAGATTGCCTAGGACATTTTGGCATTGGCAAGATGAAAGAGAATGACTTTTTGAATTCTGCACCCAAAACCAAATGTGCATTACCAATTCATATTTTAGAGGAAAAAATCACCACAAAATGTCATGGTAACATTTAGGATCAGACCACTGGCACCAATTAGACCTTGTTATCGTCAGGAGGAAAGACCTACCCTTAGTGCAGAACACTCACACGTTCTACAGCGCTGAGTGTGACACTGACCACTCCTTGATTATTAGCAAAATGAAGATTACAGCCAAGAAACTACATAGAGCAAAACCTAGGAGCAAGCGCAAAATCAATGCTATTAACACCAAAAACCAGAGGAAGTGCTAAGAGTTGTGAAGGCTTTGGAATTTAGCATGCACGGGAAGTCATTACCAGAGAAGGCAGAGGAATTCTGGGAGGATTTAAGAAAAATCCATGAAACAGCTTTAACTACATTTGGGGAAAAGAGACCCCAAGAAAGGATTGTTTTGAAGAAAATGAAGCAGTCTATCTGGAACACAACAAAAAACCAACAGAGAGCAGCAAAGTGAGACTTCGACATGCAAAAACTGAGGTGCAATGAGCAAGCAGACGCTGTGCAAATCATTACTGGATGAAGCTGTGTGAAGAGATACAGACAGCCTCAGACACAGGAAATCTCAAAGTCATGTATGACGGCCTGAAGAAAGCTCTAGGTCCCACTGTCAACAAGGTTGCCCATCTCAAATCGCACAGCGGTGAAACTATTACAGATGAAAGCAAGCAGTTGTCTTGTTGGCTTGAACACTATTCAGAGCTATACGCACAAGAAAGAAACATCACCAGCGAATCACTGGGCCAAATACCAACTCCACAGGTCATATCAGAGCTAGATGTGGAGCCCACTGTAGAAGAGCTAAACAAGGCCATTGATTTGCTATCAAGTGGCAAGGTTCCTGGAAAAGATGGCATCCCAGCAGAAATCCTCAAATATTCAAGTATGGGAAAGACAACCTCTTACCATATCTTCATCAGCTGCTACTTAAATGCTGGAAAGAGGGTGCGGTACTATAAGAGAAATACGATGTAAACATCATCATTTTGTATAAATATAAAGGCAAAAAGGGCACTGCAACAACTACAGGGGTATCTCGCTACTAAGTGTAGCAGGAAAAGCTTTTGCAAAAGCCATCTTAGTGCACCAACAACAGCTGGCGAATTGTGTCTACCCTGAATCAGTGCGGATTCAAGGCTGGAAGAACAACTATAGACATGCAACATGCGACAACTCCAAGAAAAGTGCAGAGAGCAAAACTGAACATTGTATATTGCCTTTGTGGACCTAACCAAAGTATTTGACACAGTAAGCAGAGCAGGTCTATTTGCAAAACTAGAAAAGATAGGATGCCTGCCAACCCTGTTAGGCCTTATATGTTCATTCCACAACAACATGAGAGCAATTGTCAAGATTGACGGGTCCACTTCGGACAGCTTTGAGATGAAAAGCATAGTGAAGCAAGGATGTGTTCTTGCCTCTACACTCTTTGGAATCTTCTTCTCGGTACTCTTGAACTGTGCATTTAAAGACATGAAAGGTGGAGTGTATCTCCACACAAGATCAGATGGGAAATTCTTCAACCTGTCCCGACTTAAGTCAAAGATCATAGTCAAAAAGGTGTGTGATAGACCCAGGCCAGTTGGGTACAGCAGAGTAGCAGAAGGCAGATATACTGGCCACTGGATTAATAGTTTTCTGTTCCCTGACTGACCAGAGCAGGGGCTGCTCCAGGCTAATGAGAACACCTGACTCTAATTAACCTGCAAAGAGTCAGGTGAGGCCATTAAGCTAATGTGACCACCTGACTCTAATTAAGGCCCCTCTGATATTATAAAAGGGCTCACTCCAGTCAGGCAGAGGAGAGCTGGGGAGCCAGAGGAGAGGAAGTGTGACTGAAGGGCTGGTTAATGAAGATACCCTCAAGTCATTGGTAAGGGAGCCCTAAGGTAAGGGTGAAGAAGGGAGAAGCAGGGAGAAGCAGGAGAGCTGTGGGGAAGTGGCCCAGCAACTCTGGCAGTGAAAGGCTGGCTGCCAACAGCTGCTACCATTAGGGTCCCTGGGCCAGAACCCGAAGTAGAGGGCGGGCCTGGGTTCCCCCCAACCCACCACTACAGAAAAACCACCTGGGAGGGGAAGACAGGCCCCTGTCAGGACAGGAGGCTAAACTGTTTTGGTACGAGGCCATAGGATCAACAGAGAGTGTGGGAGTTCTCTCACCAACCTCCTTGCTGGCTTATGATGAAAAGGGCTCAGTAGACTGTATCCCTGGCCCTAGAGAGAGAAGGGCTACGTGGAGGGTCGCAGTGAGCCTCTGAAGCTAGCATAAACTGCCTGGAAGCACGGAACCCACAGGGACAAGGTCGGAGCTCTGCCACAGGTGCTAATCAGGGAACTTCTATTCACTGATGCTGCTGCCCTCATCACCGACAATGAAGTTCTACTACAAGAACTCACGGACTGCCTTTCAAGTGCCTGTCAAGCATTTGTTCTCACTATCAGCATCAAGAAAACGGTTGTATTAGAACAGGGAGTTCCACAAGATCCTTCAATTACCTTAAATGCAAACCAGCTAGAAGTAATCCAAAAGTTCAGCTATTTAGGTTCTACACCAACCTCTGACTGTGTGTTTGAAAGCACTCTGCGTATAGTCAGTTTCACTGTTTCTCCTATATAATCAGTTTGCCATTGTTTATATGAATTTTTCACACAATGACAAGGGAGATAAAAACATTTTAAATAGAAAAATGTTACTAATAAATTTGCAGGTGTGGTATTTGAAAATTCTTTGATTTTTTTTTTTTTTTTGAAACTGATAGCTTTCCCAACTTGATATAGCTTTCAAGTTGACAATGTTGCTAACACTGTAGAATTTAAAGTGGGGAAAAACTATAAAGGTATCTATTGAAATTTATATAAAGATTATTCTCCTATTCTAGGGCAAAGCCCTTTAGAAATGTAATCTATAGGCCACTACTTACCAAAATTAATATAACTTTACCTTTTGTTTTGGGCAGAACTTCAGGTGATTTACTTCTAATAATAATAAACAGTGTTTATTATTATTAATTTTCTAATTGCCTATTCTTTGCTGCCGTGTGCTATATAAATTCACAAGCAATTACACATGAAAAATGTATGTTGTCACCACTGCAAATTCAAAGCAATGTTTTTATTAACCAAGCACACAGGAATCAGAGAATGTGTCTTAAAGCATCCACAGCATGGGAAGAATCTGCAAGCATTCAGCATATGAATCAGTAAAATGATAAACCAATTCCCTTTTAGAAAACACAGGGTCTTCTCTCAAATCAAAGTTTTTCAAAATTATTATCAAAGTAAGATGATGGATTGGAACATCAAGTGATCACACCAAACTGCTATGTAGTAACGTCCAATATTAGCCAACTTCAGTTAATAAAAAGTGTTTTCAACATACAGTCAATGACAACATTAACAATGGCAATTGCTCATGTTTGTCCTTAACGTTTTTAATATCAAATGAGTTTTCCAACTGTGAACAGTACTGCAGTGATTTCATCTAATATTAAGCCTTCCTAAAAGATATGTGTGAAAGGGCAGTCCAGTAACTGAACTCTAATCTGACAAACAAAATTGCCGAAACAAACGAACAGTGCATGCTCCCGTCTGGGGACCCTGAGTAAAATTTCTTGACATTTCATATTTTTAGTGATCAACCTTTCAGAAATAGCCTGCTCGTAATTTTCTCACTTCGTACTTTTTTACATACTCTTTGTTGCCTCAAACCTGCATTCTGAAATATTTTTCTTTTTCTTTCTTTCTTTTTGTTATTACCAAATAACAGTTGCTGTCACAATATATATTTCCCAGTTTTGACCTACAGAGACCATCTTCTGGGTGGGAAGGTAGTTCAGGCTGCATGCTCATTCACAACTCTTTGCCTGGCTGCTGAGACTAACAAGCTTAGCAACCAGTCTCAGTTGCAGGGTGTTTTTTGTGACATGGACAAATTTTCACAAGAATATGTATCTGAGTCAACCAGTCTCATTTCACATCAACTATTAAATAGCCTTTATATCGTAATTTTTGGCCTCTACCAAATTGGGTTGGATTAAAACAAGTGACCAGAGATAAAGAGTTCTATATCCTATTACCAGTCCAGTATTCAGTTGATGAACAAAGCCCATTCTAATTACTTATTAATGGTAGGTCATATTCTGAGCTGGTGTAAATCAGTGTAGCTTCCCTGAAATCAATTGAGCTACACTGATTTACTCCAGGTCAGGATCTGACCCTGTAAGTCCAGTGCTAAAGCATCTAGGACCGCAGGTGGCTAGGGCTAGAGAAGGCTCAGTCCCCCAAAAATATTACCTGAGCCACCCTGCCACCTGACAGGGCATTGTGGTGAGAGGGACCAACCTGCACACAGATGCATGCAGCAAGTTATGCTGTATGCAGGCTCCTCTGAATCTGTGAGCAGCAAGAGCCAACAGGCCTGGAGCTGGGAGCCAGGCCCAACCCTGCAGGACAGGAGCCACCACTGAAGGGTGTGGGGGGGCAGGCTGAGTTCCCCCCAATAATATTTTCACCAGCTGCCTATGTCTAGCACTGGAGAACTTATGCAAGTGTATGCGTATGTGTGTGAATTTGTTGCTTGTGAAATCTGTCAAATTACCATGTCTGGAGAATTAATTTTCTTTTCCTCCGCATAACAGATACAGCACAGATATCAACAGAGCAAGCTTCCCCACAGTGCAATAGTACTATATCTAAAACGTATTGCAGAGACCACCTGTGACCTTAAGAGCATCACATGCACGAGGACAAGGGGCTTATTGATATCTGGTAATAAGTTTCAGCCAGCCTGACCAGTTCAGTGTATCCCAACTCACTAACTTCAGAACCTGTATATAAAAGGTATCATGTAAGATATTAGCAGAAAGCTAATAGCGTACTGATCATTAATATTATTGCATGGTGTATGTATTGAGAACAAATTCAAAATTACAAAAATATTGAAAATTATGTTATCAAACTGTGTCTGCCAGGCAGGGCTAAAGTTACTCCTCCCTAAACAAAAGAATGTAGTTTGGCCACCTAAAAGGTATTTCCAAGGTTCATGGGAATATAATTTACATAGAGGGTAAACAGGAACATCAAGCCAACAAGAGGAGAAGATTACAGGAACAGATTGATTAGTATTTTAATAAAAAGCAGCAGGGGAAGAAAATAACATGAAACTTCCTTCACCATCAGATTCCATGTTGCCTTCTTCACAGCTCGAATGAACTTCTCTTTAGGGGGTTAAGCTTCAGAAGAATCCATTTCAAAGGTTCACAGGACTATAAAAGAGTGATCTTTCACCTAAGAAGACAAAGGAACCAAGCACTTTGGACTTTGTGGGAGATCTTGACCAGAGGGGTGGTCCTCCATGTTGCTCGAAGGTAGATTGGTAAAGAAACTACTGAATAAAGGCTGTAGCTTGTTTTGTTAAGTCTTAGCCTCTCAAAAGTGTTTTTCACTTTTATTTCCTTAACCATTTCTAACTCTATCCCGGGGCAGGCAAACTTTTTGGCCTGAGGGCCACATCGGGTTTCCAAAATTGTATGGAGGGCTGGTTAGGGGAGGCTGTACCTCCCCAAACAGCCAGGCATAGCCCAGCCCCCGCACCCTATCTGACCCCCCCTCCCCCGCTTCTCACCCCCTGACGGCCCACTGGGACTCCTGCTCCATCCAACCCCCCTGTTCCCTGTCCCCTGACCGCCCCTGGACTCCCTGCCACTGACTGCCCCCCGCCACCCCATCCAACCCCCCCCCTCCTGACTGCCCCCCCAGAACCCCTGCTCCCATTCAACCCTCCTGTTCCCCACTCTGACCACCCTGACCCCTATCCACACCCCGTTGCCTGACCACCACCCCGAACTCCCTTGCCCTCTATCCAACCCCCCTTGCTCCCTTACCGCGCTGCCTGGAGCACCAGTGGCTGGCGGTACTACAGCCGCGCCGCCCAGAGCACCAGGACAGGCAGCCGCGCCGCCCGGCTGGAGCCAGCCCTGCCACCACGCAGCACAGAGCACCAGGTCAGGCGGTGGCTCTGCAGCCCCGCCGCCCAGAGCATTGCGCCGGTGGCGCAGTGAGCTGAGGCTGCGGGGGAGGGGGGGCGAGAGGGGAGGGAAACAGCACGGGAGGGGCCAGGGGCTAGCCTCTCAGGCCAAGAGCTCAGGTGCCGGGCAGGAGAGTCCCGCGGGCCGTAGTTTGCCCACCTCTGCTCTATCCTTTATACCTGAACTCACTTAAAATCCTATCTCCTTTTGTTAGTAAACTTGTTTGACTTTTAATCTAAACCAACCCAGTACTGTGTTTGATTTAAATGTGAATATTAACTGCAGTTAAGGTGGCAAGCTGCTGGGCATTGTATCTTTAAAGTAACAAAAAAATCTTAATATCTCTCTGAATGGTCCAAGAGCGGGCTGGACATTGCAGAGCACATGGTTTGGGGGAAAGGAAGGAATGAGGAGGTGTTGTCAGCTTACCAGGTGTAATCAAAGTGTGGATGGGATATAATAAGCAAGCTGCGGGAATCAGAATTCCTGAGTCAGAACTGGTTAACACAGAGAGACACAGTGCAGGTTTGTAAGGTGGCTAGGCGCATCAAGGCAAGGGCAGCTCTAGCACCAGAACATTCTGAGGCACTCAGGGTTACAGGGAGGCAGTGACACAATCCCTCACAGGTCTAGACTGCACCCCAGAATCTATCACCACCATTAGCGCATTAGATGATGGTTTAGGCTGAATTCCCATTTGATCCTTCACCTATCTTTTGAGATTAGCAACAATGTTAACAATTGTGAATTGTTTTTTTTTTTTTAATTTAGGCAGTTAGTCTTTAGGTATGTGCACCACTGAAAACTATGGAAATTTTGCTGTTAGCTTCACGGGAATTAGAATGAGAACCCAAGAAAAAAAAATCTCATAGATGATAACTTCTGGTAACTCCCACTCTGGGTTGGATTTAAAATTACAGACTTTTTATTTTATTACCAATCAATTTCCTGCTCAATTCCATTGCTAATTTGGCATAATATTATAACAAAATGGGAACAGCAAGAGAGTAAAAATGATAATCCAATTAAACCCTCATTTCAATTTCAGTTACATACAACTTTGGATAGATAATTCCTTTCAGGATGAAATTTGATTATGTTGGACTCACAGCTTGAGAAGGTATTTTGTTTGACAAATATGTCAGTTTTTTCCAATTGAGACAGAAATAAACTATATATTTCCCCATATATTTTCCACACATTTCAATGTTTTATTTGTACTCTGAGAAGTCATATATTGCTTTACTTTTTTCAAAACTAGTTTGGTCAATTGATTAGGTCTTAATGAGAAACATATACTTTGACTATTTTGAAAAACCATGATTTTAAAATAGTGAAGTACATAATTTTTATGATACTTCAATAATTGTGAAATACAAAGAACTTTTACCCTCCACTCTGACAGTTTCAATACGTTGCTGTCATATTCAAAATCAAAATTGTTTGTATTTGACAACACTATATTGAACATGTGTTTCTTAGCCTCTATATTAATTTAATAACTGTATACGTGAAAATCCGGAAATAAATTTGTGGGAAGTGTGCAGAGATGTTATATACACCTTACAAAGCTTGGGACTTTTTTGCACTAACAATCCTGAACAGCCTTGTTCACCAAAAGTACGCCTCCAACCTTGTTCTTTTCACAGACCACAACCCTTTATAAAATTGTAAATGAATTACAGTAAGTGGCAAACAGATGTATAAATATAACCTGGGATAAATAAATTATAGAAATCATTGTAACTTGTAAAAGCAGGCTCTTTCAGTTCAGAAGTGGAGAATGGACAGGTGGTCAGTGATATTATAAGTATGGGACATTGATGATTCTCCTTTAGATCATTAGGTAGAGGTATTCCTTTGGTAATCACAAATGCTGGATTCAAAGGGTAATATTAGGTCAACATACCCCAAATTTAGGTTGAATAAAAATAAGTCTTTACAAAACCTAAGACCAACAGAAATAGTGTCCTTTTTAAAAAAAATTTGTAATGGAAATAGTATTCCCCAATAAAAATTTCCTTACAGCATTTGCAACCTAGACATTTCAGCACTGTGCTAGTGCATCAGAACCTAAAAGTGAATACAACCAAAGTACTGTTTGTTTTTATTTCTAAATAAAGTAATAAAGCCCTAAGGCAAGGCTGTACATTAACAAAAAAAGGCCTGATTCTTATGTACACCAAGATCACTTTGCACTGCTCTAGTTGCGTAAAGAAGCTTTAAAGTCAGTGTAATATTTATGTGATATGTATGTATCTCTTCATCCTTGCAACCGATACCTGGAATCCCTCATAACGCAAGCCTGACCCCAGATGTACAGTACCTTTCCTCTTAACTTGTGTATATTTAATTTTAAACATTAACTTTAATTAAATTTACTCCCCTCTGGTCCCAACAGCTCCCCACATGATACTAAATTCTGACACTTTATCACACTAGAGCTAAACTAAAAGTGAAACTAACTAGTCTATTTTCATTGTGCAAGCTAAGAAATGCAAAAAGTAAACAAATCTTCTAAATGAAAAGGAAATACATTTTTAAACTGGCCTGCTACTGGAGAGGGACAAGTGAGAAGCCTGAGAAGAACCCAGGGGTTAGAGAAGGTAAATAATGAAGCCCAAGGAACTTAGAATGACTAAATGAAAAAGCCTAGTTGGTGCAGCTAGCAATTGGCCACTCCTAGTAAAGTATGTTTATATTTTTATGTGTAGAGTCAGTTATCCCAGCCAACTGGAGTGACTGCCAGCAAGGCTCAGCACAGGCTAATAACTCACAAGTCTTCAATAGCACCCTAACTTCCACTTTTGACACAAGATGATAAACACTAGGTTTGAGATTGCCAGAACTGTGATTGCAGTCCTGGCAATTCTGAATACAAATGGCAAGATGTCTAACTAGTTGTTTGCATGCACAATTCTGAAAACTTCAGACTAGAGGTATTGGTACTGGGGGTGAAGAACACGAGAACTGACGGGCTGGGTTTCGGATGTGCATCTGTCATATTAATCAGCATCCCAAGGTTACAGTGATGCCTGTTTCTCTCATTCCTTTGTAGTGGACATTTTCTATGTGTATTTTTGAAATAACATCTCTCTGCCAGATAATTTGCTGATTTCAGAGTAGCAGCCGTGTTAGTCTGTATCCGCAAAAAGAACAGGAGTACTTGTGGGACCTCATCTGATGAAGTGGGCTGTAGCCCACGAAGCTTATGCTCAAATAAATTTGTTAGTCTCTAAGGTCCCACAAGTACTCCTGTTCTTTTTGCAGATAATTTGCTGACACTTCCCTGACAATACACTGAAATATTCATTATTTAATAACCTTTTCTTTCAATAGGTGTAATTCCATTACTTTTCACCAGGTGTCCCAGAAAATCATTTGAACATATCTGCTTCGTTTGGGCTGTTATCCCCAGATGATTGCCTGCCTCTCCTAAAAGTTACAGAAAGGAACCAGGTGGTTTAAGCAGTGAAGTGGAATGTTGAGGGTTTTTTGACCCAAAGTTAGAATCTAATGACCCTAAAACAGTCCCCATAATACATAAAGAAGTTTGAGATTTTAAGTAATATATTTTTAAAAGATAACATGCAACTTTAAAATTCAAGCTGGATGCAGTAAGAAGCAGTGAGAGATAAAAAGACTTCCTTTAAAGAGTGGAAGTCAAATCCTAGTGAGGCAAATAGAAAGGAGCATAATCGCTGCCAAATTAAGTGCAAGAATGTAATAAGAAAAGCCAAAGAGGAGTTTGAAGAACGGCTAGCCAAAAACTCCAAAGGTAATAACAAAATGTTTTTTTTTTTAAGTACATCAGAAGCAAGAAGCCTGCTAAACAACCAGTGGGGCCCCTTGATGATCGAGATACAAAAGGAGCGCTTAAAGACAATAAAGTCATTGTGGAGAAACTAAATGGATTCTTTGCTTCAGTCTTCACAGCTGAGGATGTTAGGGAGATTCCCAAACCTGAGCTGGCTTTTGTAATCTGAGGAACTGTCACGGATTGAAGTGTCATGAGAGGAGGTTTTGGAATTAATTGATAAACTTAACATTAACAAGTCACCGGGACCAGATAGCATTCACCCAAGAGTTCTGAAAGAACTCAAATGTGAAGTTGCAGAACTGTTAACTAAGGTTTATAACCTGTCCTTTAAATCGGCTTCTGTACCCAATGACTGGAAGTTAGCTAATGTAACGCCAATATTTAAAAAGGGCTCTAGAGGTAATCCCAGCAATTACAGACTGGTAAGTCTAACGCCTGTACTGGGCAAATTAGTTGAAACAATAGTTAAGAATAAAATTGTCCGACACATAGAAAAACATAAACTGTTGAGCAATAGTCAACATGGTTTCTGTAAAGGGAAATCGTGTCTTACTAATCTATTAGAATTCTTTGAAGAGGTCAACAAACATGTGGACAAGGGGGATCCAGTGGACATAGAGTACTTAGATTTCTGGAAAGCCTTTGACAAGGTCCCTCACCAAAGGATCTTATGTAAATTAAGCTGCCATGGGTTAAAAGGGAAGGTCCTTTCATGGATTGAGAACTGATTAAAAGACAGGGAACAAAGGGTAGGAATTAATGGTAAATTCTCAGAATGGAGAGGGGTAACTAGTGGTGTTCCCCAAGGGTCAGTCCTCGGACCGATCCTCTTCAACTTATTCATAAATGATCTGGAGAAAGGGGTAAACAGTGAGGTGGCAAAGTTTGCAGATGATACTAAACTGCTAAAGATAGTTAAGTCCAAAGCAGACTGTGAAGAACTTCAAAAAGATCTCACAAAACTAAGTGATTGGGCAACAAAATGGCAAATGAAATTTAATGTGGATAAATGTAAAGTAATGCACATTGGAAAAAATAACCCCAGCTATACATACAATATGATGGGGGCTAATTTAGCTACAACAAGTCAGGAAAAAGATCTTGGAGTCATCGTGGATAGTTCTCTGAAAATGTCCGCTCAGTGTGCAGAGGCGGTCAAAAAAGCAAACAGGATGTTAGGAATCATTAAAAAGGGGATAGAGAATAAGACTGAGAATATATTATTGCCCTTATATAAATCGATGGTACTGCATACAGATGTGGTCTCCTCATCTCAGAAAAGATATACTGGCACTAGAAAAGGTTCAGAAAAGAGCAACTAAAATGATTAAGGGTTTGGAACGGGTCCCATATTAGGAGAGATTAAAGAGGCTAGGACTCTTCAGCTTGGAAAAGAGGAGACTAAGGGGGGATATGATAGAGGTCTATAAAATCATGAGTGATGTGGAGAAAGTGGATAAGGAAAAGTTATTTACTTATTCCCATAATACAAGAACTAGGGGTCATCAAATGAAATTAATAGGCAGCAGGTTTAAAACAAATAAAAGGAAGTTCTTCACACAGCACACAGTCAACCTGTGGAACTCCTTGCCTGAGGACGTTGTGAAGGCTAGGACTATAACAGGGTTTAAAAGAGAACTGGATAAATTCATGGTGGTTAAGTCCATTAATGGCTATTAGCCAGGACAGATAAGAAATGGTGTCCCTAGCCTTTGTCTGTCAGAGGGTGGAGATGGATGGCAGGAGAGAGATCACTTGATCATTGCCTGTTAGGTTCACTCCCTCTGGGGAACCTGGCATTGGCCACTGTCGGTAGACAGGATACTGGGCTAGATGGACCTTTGGTCTGACCCGGTACGGCCTTTCTTATGTTCTTATGTTTTCTCATAAGTAAAGCAATATCAAAAGAGAGATAATAGTACTCATTTTAATGCCTCAGTCAAATTTTGCACTACAACAAGCACTGAATTTTAATTCACAATATTTTCTTTTTGCCAGACTAAACACATGTAGACATCTCTATTTTATCTATGCACATTAAGTTATCATGTATTTACATTTAGTCAACATCACTTTATAGCAAGCAACAATCCATATTCTCAACATCACTCAGTGTACAGTATGCCCTATTTCTATACTGCCATATACTGTAGTTAACCTATAGTAACAAAATAAACATTTGATCATCATCATTTAATCACCCTAGCAGAATGTATATAGTCCATGCAAGAGGCCAAAGTTATAGCTGCCATGGGAACCGTAACCATTCATTTCCTGACTTATATGGGTTTAACAAACTCAAAAAGTAAAACTAATGCCGTTTTTGGCATGGAATATATATTGTAATATGATATTATTGAAGACTTCCACAGTTAGATAAGAACAAACAGCAAATATTATAATTATGCACCATGATTCTGGATGATCTCTGATTAATGAAGAGGAATGGATTTTGTCTCCAGAGCCCTAAAAAGTGTTTCTGCAATTGTGCTGTAATAGTTAAGGATTATTTATCTTTGTTTTCCTGGTTGTCTTCTCATATTCCCTCATAAATTAGACTCAGTTATTAGGAATCATCAATATTTTCTTAACATTGATCAGTAAATCAACAAACAAGAGGAACTGGAATTGCTCATTTATGAGCATAAATTTGATCTAGATGGTATTGCTGAAACCTGGTGGGATGATTCCCAGGATTGGAATGTTAAAATCAATGGTTATAAACTATCTAGGAAGGATTAGGTGAGCAAAAGGGGAGAGGAATGGCACTCCATGTAAAAAATGGCATTACCTTAAGTTTCCAGGATTCTTACAACTTAAAAGAAAATGATCATGAATGCTTATGGGATCAATCTCCTAATAGCAAAAGCACAAGAAGTTGAGGTCTGCTTAGGAGATCACCAAATCACACTAGGGAACAGGATAACACTGCTCTACAGCCAAAATGCTTCTAAAATAAATGTAGTCAAACTTTACTAATTCTGGGTCACTGAGAACGAAAATGATGCTTAAAATTGTTGACTGGCTCTAGTTTTCAAGATATGCTATTGGGTCAGTATATACGACCCTTGACTTGGGAATGGCGGAGGATAAGTGAGTTATAAAGGGAAGGGATGTCAATTTAAACCAGAAATGACTAAAATACATCTTTGACTGGATCTATGAATAAATCTATGACTGGGTTTGGACAGTACTTGCTTTTTAGGCAAAACAATGAATGATGCAATCTGAAGCTGGTATTGCATCATACATTATATGAATTGCATCATGTTATTCCTAGAAGTCATGGATGATGCAATCATAACGAAGCTTACATCACTCTGCTGAACAAATTGCCCTAGATCAGCTCTAGAAATCATACAGTGTCGTGCTCGATTTTGCAACGGGACACATTTCTGTTTAGCCAAAGTGAGCAGAGATGCCTCGTACTTGTGTGAACAGTGCAGATAACTTCTGCTATGTTTGTGGTGAAGAGACTTTTGCATCACAAAAGCGCAGTATAACCACTATGGTTAAGAAAGCCTATCACCTTTATTTTGGCTGCAAAATTGGAGATCAGGTCAAGAGGTGGGTCCCACACATATGCTGCAACACTTGTGCAACAAATCTTCGCCAGTGGTTGAACAGGAAAAGAAAATCTATGCCTTTTGCAGTGCCAATGATTTGGAGAGAGCCAACAGATCATGCCAGCAATTGTTACTTCTGCATGGTGCCTCCAGTTGGGAATACAAGAGACAAGCCAAGAAGCGCTGAGTAGACACTGAATAGGACTAAACTATGTACATAATAGTTTTTTGCCTTTTGTTTCATAATACATTTTATTTATATAACCCTCTTGCTGATTTTTAAAGTGTTACATAAACAGGACATGTGAAATATTATCATGTAAAGCAACCATAAACACATGAAAAGACCTAGGTTTACAATTTATGACTAAAACTCTATCTACACAATATACATAGACATAAAATGTAAAAACTTAAATATCTTAGAAACAGTAGCCAATCAGTTGTTTTAATTGTCATATTTGAATTCAGCACATCAAAATACATAATAAATAGCACATTTTATCTCTGAAGCAGACGACTTCTCAAAAATTGTAGACCAGTGTAATTGATTCCTTACGCACTTCTCCATAATATGTAGGAAAATAAGTTGCATGATCATAGGGAACTTCAATTTGAGTGACACATGCTGGAGGTCTCATGCTTCTAGTACTAAAACATCCTTGGAATTGCTAAACATTATAGACGATAATTTCCTAGATAAAAGTGACTTGATCACATTTTATAACATGCAAGCAGAATAAAGTCCAGACCAGTGATACTCTTGGTGTTTAAAACAATTATGAGCTCAGATGAGCTATGAGAAAGAATTTAATCAGAAAAATGTGAATAATGATTAAGAATTGTTTAAGAACACTTTACTAGATGCCCAAAAAACCACAATTCCATAACTGAGAAAGAAGGCCATATTGGTTAAAAAACTGGCCTGATTTAGAAGGGAAGGCAGCTATAAAAAATAATATATATTTATACACACATACTATATATATATATACAACATATATATATAGCATCACAGGACTGGAAGGGACCTCAAGAGGTCATCTAGTCCAGTCCCCTGCACTCATGGGAGGACCAAGTATTATCTAGACCATCCCTGACAGGTGTTTGTCTAACCTGCTCTTAAAAATCTCCAATGATGGAGATTCCACAATCACCCTAGGTAATTTATTCCAGTATTTAACCACCCTGGCAGTCAGGAAGTTTTTCCTAATGTCCAACCTAAACCTCCCTTGCTGCAATTTAAGCCCATTGCTTCTTGTTCTATCCTCAGTGGTTAAGAAAAACCATTTTTCTCCCTCCTCTTTGTAACAATATTATATATGGAAGAAAGGGGAAGATGATAGTAATATAAATCAGAAGCTAGGAGCTGTAGTATCTTGATACGGGAAGCAAAGGGAGAACAAGGTTAAGGACAATACGGAGTTTTTTATGTATGTTAGGAACAAAAAGAATCCTAACAGTGGTACTGGTTTATTACTAGATGGAAATGGTTGAATTATCAATAATAATGCAGAAAAGGCAGATGTGTTCAATAAATACTTCTGTTCTGTATCAGGGAAAAACACGTCATATCATATTCCACTGATATCTCAGAAGGATGTTAAACAGCAGCTAATAAAGTTAGACATTTTTAAATCAGAAGATCCAGATATGTTGCAGCCAAGAGTTCTAAAAGGGATGGTTGAGGACTTGTTGGATAGTTAATGTTGATTTTCAGTAAGTCTTGGAACGCTGGGGAAGTTCCAGAAGACTGGAAAAAAGCTAATTTTGTGCCAATATTTTAAAAGAATAAAGGGGATGATCTAGGTAATTAGAGGCCTGACAGTCTGACAACAATCCCAGGTGAGATAATAAGTGCCTGATACAGGATTTGATTAATAAAGAATTAGAGGAGGGAAATATAATTAATGCCAATCAACATGGGTTTACAGAAAACAGATCTTGTCAAACTAACTTAATTTTTTTAGGAGACTACGAGTTTGGCTGATAAAGGTAAAAATGCTGATATAATACACTTAGAATTCTATAAGGCATTTTACTTTAATACTTAGAAACTAGAAAACTAGAAACTACATAAAATTAGCATGGCACACATTAAATGGATTAAAAGCTGGCTAACTGATAGGCCTCAAAATGTAATTGTAAATAGGAATCATCATCAAACAGTGGTGTTTTTAGTGGGATCCTGCAGGGATACATTCTTGGCCCTAAGCTTATTAATGATCTGGAAGGAAACATAACATCATCATCAATAAAGTTTGCAGAGGACACAAAAATTGAGGGAGTGGAACTGGTAAATGAGGAAGAGGAAAGGTCACTGCTACAGAGCAATCTGGATAGCTTGGTAAACTGGGTGCAAGCAAACAAGATGAGTTTTAATATGGCTAAATGTATATGTAACCCACACACCTCCTGGGTGTGGTGTTCTGTCCCATAAGAGAGAGATTAATGAGTCTGCTCTACAGCCTTAGCTAAGGGCTATGTGGCTTTTAACTCATGCATTTAGCTCCAGCGGCCCCAGGTTCGATCCCACCCACTGACAACCAGGGTCTGCCGGTGTCACATATACATCTAGGAACAAAGACTGTAGGCCATGCTTACACAGTGGGATACTCTATACTGGGAAGCAGTGACTCTGAAAAAGATTTTGGGGTAATGGTGGATAATCAGCTGAACACAAGATCCCAATACAATGCTGTGGCCAAAATGGCTAATGCAATCCTTGGATACATAAACAGGGGAATCATAAGTAGGAGTAGAGAGTTATTTTACCTCTTTATCTGATACAGGTATGACCACTGCTGGAATACTGTGTTCAGTTCCGGTGTCCACAATTCCAGAAGGAAGTTGATAAATTTGGGAGAGTTCAGAGAAGAGCCATGAGAATGATTAAAGGATTAGAAAACATGCCTTAGAGTGATAGTCTCAGGGAGCTCAATCAATTTATTTCAACAAAGAGAAGATTAAAGGGTGACTTGATTACAGTCTCTAAGTACCTACATGGGGAACAAATATTTAATAATGGGCTCTTCAATCTACAGAGAAAGGTATAAAAATGATCCAGTGTCTGGCTGTTGAGTTAGTCAAATTGAGACTGGAAATAAGACAATTCTTAACAGTGAGAGCAATTAACCATTGAAACAACTAAACAAAGGTTGCGGTGGATTTTCTATCAGTGACAATTTTTAAATCAAGACTGGAAGTTTTTCTAGAAGATCTGCTCTAGGAATTATTTTGGGAAAGTTCTATGTCCTGTGTTATACAAGGGCTCAGACTAGATGATCACAATGGTCCTTTCTGGCCTTGGAATCTATGAATAAATGCAGATCAAAATACTGAGCTTACACCTTTTAACTTTGCTTACATTATTTGAAGTCTGTAATTCTTTTTTACACATATTTTCAAGTACTGCTGAATTCCCCCCGCCGCCCCCCGAGGTTAGACCGTTGATTAGGTGTTTCTATGGCACTTGGTTAATATTCATCACGCTGGGACAGGATTGCAGAATGCTTCTATTTTTGATCTAGGAGTTTAACTTGGAAAAATATCCACATACTATCTAAAATATATAAATTTATACCCTCATAAATTCTTTGTTGTATATGTTTTGGTAACACATCTTATTCTTTCAGAAGAGCGGAGTTTTCACTTGTACAGCTGTTATTTGCAATTCTGAGTCCTAACCTATAATTTGTGTTTATTCTTGTGCATTTGCTGAGTCTGTCCTTAAAATTCAGAAGATTTCAGACAACATTTGGGCAACACAAGACAGTTTTGCCTGGTGATTTAAAACGCATAAAAATAACATGTGGCTGCAGAAAACGACAATACTTTAAAGATACTAACTCAATTTAAATAAATGAAGCTCCATTCAAATTATATGTACACGTACCTGCCATCAAAAGCTTTAGGTGAAAGAAAAGCAGAGCCAGGAATTGAGGGGGCAAGGATCAAAGTTCCAGCAACGGCACTGATTAGGCCCCTCCTGGCACAAACTGCCAGTTTATTTGTTTTTGTATATCACTATATAGTTGATTTCTGTTAGATCAAAGATATTTTAGTTATTTTAATTACTGTTGTAGCATTTAATGCACTGCAATTTTGTTTTCTTTAAAAATTGTATTAATATATATTTTTGTTGAAATTACAGCTACCATAGGTTAGGCAGACTGTAACATAAAAGCAAACCCATAAGCAGACCCAGTACCTCCAGTCAAGTGCTGTTAATCTTTTAGACTGTAAGCTTTTTGGGGCAGGAACTGTCAGTTACTATATGCTTGTACAGATCCCAGCACAATCTTACAGGTTGGCCTTTGGGTCTACACAATACAGATGCTAACTAATCAACAATAATAATAGATTGCTGATGGAAATAAAAAGCTATTTAATTTCTTATAATTAATACAGCTGAACCCATCTCCCTCTTAACTACAGCATAGCCAGAATAAAGGGATTTTCACTAGCAAGTGTTTCAAATATCTAGACTATAGAAAGCTCATATTTAAATGAATGATGTATCTATTATGTTCAATGTATTTGTTAGAAATATTTCTTTTCCTTTTGGAATCTAAATTGGTATACAACTGTGAAAGAGGAAAAGAGACAAACTAGTTAGCTAGATTACCACAATGGATGAACAGAGCTACTTTACTCTCTTGTCTTAGGTCATCTGATAAGAAAAAACCTGGGTCTGTGACTGCAATCACTGATTTAAATTTATAATTTTAAGCAATAAGCTCACTCGGGCAGGAAGCTGTGTTTATACATGGCTGTAAACTCCCCAGAAGGGCTTGCTGATCATCTCTCTTTGATTCTGAGGACTTGTCTATACTACAAAGTTAAGTCGACATAAGGCAGCCTATGTCGACCTAACTATGGAGGTATACACACTGCAATGCTCCTCCTGCCGGTTTAACTCTCCTGCTACACGGACATAATAAAACCACCTTGACGAGAGGGTTAGTGCTTAGGGTGATGTAGTTAGAGTGACAAAGCATTAGTGTAGACACCGCATTGCTTATGTCACCCTACGTTGTCTCCAGGAGGTATCCCACAATGCCCATCATGACTGCTCTGGTCACTGGTTTCAACTCTGCTGCCCTGCAACCAGGTATACAGGCATGTGCCCCTTCCCTTTTAAAGCCCCAGGATTTTTTGAAATTGCTCTTCCCATTTGCTCAGTGTGGAGAATTCACACATCAGCCCAGCTGACCATGCCAGCTCCCCGCAGCAAACATGCTCCTGCCTGGAGTATACCAGAAATGGATCTACTGGGTCTGTGGGTAGAGGAGGCTGTGCAGTCACAGCTCCGCTCCAGCTGCAGGAACTTTGATACCTACAGGCAGATTGCTTATGGCATGGAGAAGAAGCAGCACGAAAGGGACATGCCAAGATGAAGGAGCTGAGGCAGGCGTACCAGAAGGCAAGGGAGGCCAGTCATCAGTCTGATGCACTGACAAAGACATGCCGCTTCTATAAGGAGCTGCACACCATCCATGGTGGTGACCCGACCTCCACTGCCAAGAGTCCTGTGGATACTTCGGGGGGAAGAGCCTAGAGATAGTGGCCAGTGGAGCGAACCCCGAGGATGACGTGGTGGATGAGGAAGTGGAGTTGTAGGAGGATGGGGGACAAGCGACAGGGACATCCAATGGCGTGGCAAGCCAAGACCTCTTTTTAACTCCAGAGGGATCCAGCCAGTCCCAGCACTCCAGCTCTGGCGTGCCTGATGCAGGAGAGGGAAACTCTGATACTGTGCTTTGATACTTCAGGGAGATGTGGCAATGTTCTGCTTTTTTAATCATAGTAGAAGAGGGATTGAAATAACCAAGACAGATACAGTTTGTATCTGCTTCTCATTCTCCTGTGCAGCTAGGCAGAAGGGGCCCTATGGAATAATTGGTTTATAGACACCGAGATGTCCCAGGAATCCTCCGTAGAGATCTCTAGGAAATTTTCCTGGAGGTTATCTGCAATCCTCTGCCTTGTTTCTTCCCTCACGGTAGGAAACTTTGCTCTGCCAATCGGCAATTACTTCTGCAGTCACCATAACAGCATACAAACCTGGTTTGCAGCCATACGCATGCAGAAGTTGTACTCTTGCATCCTCTGTTACCCTCAGGAGTGAGATATCAGCTGCTATTAACCCCACTGGTGGAAAATGATGCCAGTATTTAGAACAGTAGTCCTAGGCACTTGTAGTGATACCCCTCTGAACCTCTCCCCCTTTGTCCCATCTTGTCCCTTCCTGCCCCGAGCCAAATTCACCATGGCTGGAGCTCCTGCCATGCTGTATGTCTGTCAAGGGAAAGCCATAAAGTTGTGTTCTAACTTGTTTGGATCAAGCATGTGAGTGCACTCACAATAGTGCCTCTGTCTATAGTTTCTTTAGCATTTGCAGATGTGCTCTTGACAGCCTCCCCTGAGTGGCTCCGTCTGATAAGGAGACAAAACAGGAGGAGTAAGGAAGACATGTTTTGGGAGATGCTGCAATCTTCAGATGCTGCAGATAGCGAGCACAGAGCGTGAAGAGAGGCTATCAGTGACAAACTGTGAATGGACAGTTAGGATAGGAAACAGGAGCAGGAGCAGATGATACAGCTGCTCAGGGAGCAAACAGACATGCTGAGGTCCCTGACTGAACTTCAGGCGGAACATATCCATGCTCACCTCCCCTTGCAGCCCATACAGAACTTCCTTCCATGCTCTCCCTGCACTCTCCTCACCACATACACATTCCTCCCATGTTCCAGGGCCATCGCAGTACCCCAGACACTTCACCCCAGGGGAGATGTTCCACAATGACAGCTTCACATGGACCCGGCTGTGAGAGCCTCATTGGCAAATGTGTTCTTGATTTTCATGTTCCTTCCAGAACATAGAATGTTTGCATGGGGTGCTGAATAAAAATGTACTTAAAGAAAGTGAATGAATCTTTATTTGTCTCCTAAATACAGTGGTTGCTGCTAAAATTCATAGACAGTGCCTACAGGTACATTTGCATTGTTAAATTACTGCACACACAGCAATCATTACAAGGTTCATACTACGGTGCAAGAAAACATTGCCAGGCTCAAAGCATTACAGAAACCCACATTATTGTGGCTCACTGTCAAAATGCTCCATTAAAGCCTCTCTGATTCAAATAGCTCTCCATTGAGCCCCTCTAACTACCCTGGTATCTGGCTGCTCAAAAGCAGCAGCCAACCGATTCACCTCACCACTCCACCCCTGTGGAAACTTCTCCCCCTTAGCTTCACAAATGTTATGCTGAGCATAGCAGGCTGCTATCACCATGGGAATATTTTCCTCACTGAGGTCTAACCTGCCAAAGAGGCAGTGCCAGCACCCCTTTATGTGGTCAAAGGCACATTCAACAGTCATTCTGCATCTGCTGAGCCTGTAGTTGAAGCGCTCCTTGTTGCAGTCCAGGTTGCCTGTGTAAGGCTTCATGAGCCACGGGAGCAAAGGGTCTCCCAGGATCACTACTGGCATTTCCACACCCCCAATGGGATTCTTCTGGTCTGGAAAGAAAGTCCCTGCTTGCAGCTTTCTGTACAAGCCAGTTCCTGAAGATGAATGTGTTATGTCCCTTTTCTGACTAGCCTCTGTTGATGTTGGTGAAACAACCCCAGTGATCCACCAGCACTTGAAATACCATAGAAAAGTAGCCCTCTCTGTTGATGTACTCCGTTGCAAGGTAGTTTGGGGCCAAAATGGGGATACGTGTTCCATCTATTGCCCCACTGCAGTTAGGAATTCCCATTTCCGCAAAAACATCCACTATTTCACGCATATTGCCCAGAGTCACGGTCCTTCATAGCAAGAAGCGATTAATGGCCCTGTACATTTGCATCACTGCACTCCCCACAGTGGACATCCCCACTCCAAACTGATTCACGACTGATTGGTAGCAGTCTGGCATTGCCAGCTTGAACACAGCAATCACCACTCGCTTCTCCAGCTTTAGGGCAGCTCTCATTTTGGTTTCCTGGTGCTGGAGGGCAGGGGCAAGCTCCAAACACAGTTCCAGGAAGGTGGCTTTGCACATCCAAAAGTTCTGCCATCACTGTTTGTCATCCCATACCTGCATCACAATGTGATCCCACTACTCAGTGCTTGTTTCTCGTGATGGTCCACCAGCTGCTCCGTGAATGCCAACAGCAATCTTGAATTGTTTTTGTCCATGTCACACAGTACGTCAGACACCATGGTGTCATCATTTGAGTCACAGCTCATTAAATACTGCAGGATCAGGTGCGTTGTGTTCATAACACTCATCATAATACTGGAGAGCAGTATAGGATCCATGCTTTCTGACAGAAATGACAGGGACACAGTTTACAGGGTCTGTTGAAAAGCGACGCGAGAAGTACTAGGAAGCCCATGGAATGATGGGATGAAGAAAACTGCATCATGGCACTACAACCCCTTCCCACAACACCCAGCAGCAGATGATGGCGAGTTGCACAGTGGGATGGCAACCCACAGTGCACTGCAAGAGCACCTACTGTGGATGCGCTCCACCATCTCAAGGAGCACCATGTGGACATGCAACAGCGATGGATGAACGTCAACATAACTTACATTGACTTAACTCTGTAATATAGATATAGCCAGAGCTAAATAAAATTAACAGCACTTGCGGAAAGTTGTGAATAGCATAAATGGAAATGATAAAAAACTTCTATAACATCACAACATTTTATAGAAGAGGATTCCAGAGGACCAAGAATTCCATAATGATAGATAAGACTGAGGGGAAAACTTGAGAAACACTGGATCTACAATTGTCTCAGCCATTGCTACTACTGCAAAACAAGTTGACAGTCTCAAATAAGAGGCAGAGAAAACCGCAACTCAAATGATCTGAGCTGGATAAATTTAATCATACAAACATTATTTTCACAGGGTAACTCCAGTTGTGTCTGCCTGGAGGATGTTTTCAGTCCCAACTGTCATAGATGATTTAGCATTAAGTTCAGAGGCTGAAACCTTCCCAGTTTGCTCAACCAGACTGTAAACTTGTGGACTGACTCAGTGGAAGTAAAACACAGATTTAGTCAGGAAGGGTTTACTTAAAAGGATAATGTTTGTAACCAGAAGTCAAAACATGTTAACATTTGTGAAAAAAAGTAACACACAACTCCCCCATGCCTGGTGTTCAAGCCCATCTTATGACCCTAGGTGCAGAGCCCTGACCTCTCCTTTCTCCCTTCTCTGTCCCTGAAGCAGCCAATTTAGAGACATACAGCTGTGCAAAAGGAGAGGAAAGATGAATTAAGTTAACTTCTTGGTCACTGAGAATCAGGTAGATCCCCTGCAGCCTGACACACACACTTTCTCAAAATGCTCATTTATAGTGAAAATAAATATAGGCATGTGTTCAGAATGAATTAGCTGACAATGCTGCACTATGAAAATCTTTACTTTTCATTGGCTAGATCTACCCAATTGATTATTTCAAGCCAGTATAACACAGTCAGATATGGTCAGTTTGTGAAAGCAGCAGAAATAAATGGATTTATTCTATAACAATTTTTTTATAAAATAAAATAGCCAAATCTAATTTCTTATGGATTATTTTTCTAGTCACATTCCAACTAACTGATGAAAGACTCCTCATTATTATGGTTAGTCGATTTGGTATGATAGAATCCAAAGTAAAGCAGAAAGCAACCACAATCCCAAATGTTTGTTTTCTGTATCGTCTCAGGAAACCTCAAGACCTTGGTAAACATTGCATTATGCCAGCCTAAGCATACAGGTAGTAGGTAGACAAAGAATCTACAAAATTAAAGTTGCATTCAAGTATAGGAGATATATGTTTTATCTGTAAACAACAGCTGAATTGCCTAGTCTTTCTCTTTTGAGGCCCTACCCATTTTGTCACTCCCTGTCTGTCATACCTACTAACATACCTAATCACTGACTTCTGCCTTATTCTGCTGACAATGGCAGCCTTGATGGCCTGTAGAGTTGCTACTTGGCACTGGTAAAAGCGATCTTCCACTAGAGTCCAAATGTAAAGCATAAATGAAGTGAGCTCTTTTTGGCCATAGCCCCTGGAAACAGCAACACGAAAATACCTTTTGGTTTTCTCCAGACTGTTTTCATCTCTCCCATTCTTGGCTCCCTCCCTGTGCAGGTTTACAATCCCTCTTGGGAAAGGGAGGCTCATTTACATTCCACCTTGGAGAGCCTGCTGATTCACTCACCTTTACTAGCAGCTTGCAAATAGGCAGGTGGCTCAATTACACTTTGCAGGAGCACCTAGCTCTGTGGGGCAGAGCTTTACTCTATCCTGGACACTTATTGAGCGCAGTTCATTCACTCCATACATACTTGTGCTTTACAGTCTTTGAACCATGCATTAAAACAGTGGTCCCCAAACTTTTTATGTCATGCCCCCCTTACTCCTAATGTAATCTGTCTGCATCTGCTGGGAGATGCAGTTGGGAGCGGAGCCAGGGCCGGGAGCCGGGCTGGACTCAGGGGCCAAGACTGGGGCTGGGGGCAGAGCTGGGGGTGGGACTGAAGCAGAGCTAGGGCAGAGCAGGACAGGATGGTGCTCCCTATTCGCCCCTCAGGAGGGCTGGTCCGGGCCCCACCACGCCCCTCCGAATGTTCATCCGTGCTCCCCTAGGGGAGCGTGTCCCACAGTTGGGGGACCACTGCATTAAAAATATACAACTGTTTGTAAAGCATGTAAACAACTTGTACCAAAATGTTTATCAGTTTACTCTCAAAAGAATTAAAATATAATTTTGTATCAATCCATTTTCTGTTCTCCTGATAGCATATGAGCAAAGATATAAACTTAACTGATTCTGCACATGCACAACACACCTCATGTAGAACTGTACCCTTGCCTCTCCTTTCACAATTGAGAAAATTAACTGCAAATGGCCAGATTCTAAAACTTCTGTATATTCCTAAAGAGTGACACACAAAGAGATACCTCCATGGTACAAACTAATGTCAGGTGTTCTAATACTTATTCTTTTGAAATAAATTATGAAAATAAACTGTTCTTCTGCTAGTAAACTGAGCCTGATGCTCTTCTCATTTACACCAATTATACAATAATGTTATTCCACTGACTTCAATGGAATTACTCCTGATTTACACCAGTAGTAACAGGAGAATCAGGCCCATTGCCTTCAATATTATCAAAATCTATGTACCACTAAAGCAATGCAATTTGCGTTCAATTTTGTCATCTTGTAGTCTCTATTTTGGGGGGTGTTTCATGTATCATTTTCTTTGCACAGAAACCTAAGAATTCATTTTAAGCTTTGTAGGTAAGGCAGTGAATCATTATTTCAATTGATGACTAAGTTTTTCTTGATCCCTGAAAAAGATGCTCTCTTAAGTCAGGGTTTTTATTTACTAGTGACTAACCTCAGCAGAAAGATTCCATTACGTACTTCATAGATTTTATCACCTGAGACATGATGAACTAATTTTCTTTCCACAAGAAAAAGGGTGACAGTCAGATATATTTCAAGAATTCCACACAGTTTTTCAGTATTCTTTCTTAGGTTACATAGTAAGAAAACCCACTCCTAAAGGTCTGACCAATATTCATTTCTCATCAAATATGCCTCACAATGAAAGACATTTGTTCATTCCTGGAAACAACTGATGTAACCTATTCAGCCATACGTGGTCTCAAAGTTTGAAGATGATTGTTATGCTTCCTTTGAAGACAGTAAACAAGGAAACAGCAGAACACTGTTTTGCACACACTCCATATTAACCATTCCATTTGTTGGAATATTTTTATGAAATTCTTATTAACTTGCAAGATTGGTTTTGGTTAAGCACTGGTTTCTAAAGAGAATTTCATAGAAGTGGACTTTGAGACATGTCATAAAAAGGAACTGTTCAGACCCAGACTATTTCCCTCTGTGGAAAATATATTATAACATTCTATTTTCCCCAATCTTCCTTTAAATTCAAACCAAGATTTATGGGGGATTTGAAAAGGCAATTCCCACTGTCGTAACAAAAGTGATCTTCATTATCCTAATTTTTTTCCAGATACTATTACACTAATGTTATTGTGGGGGTGTAAGACTCTCAAAGCAGAAAAAGAGCGGTTATGAGTATTAATGCTAATATTTTCTAAAAGATAGTGATAAGTGCCCTCCACACCAAGTCAAAGCTCAGCTGGCACTTCTTGTGTGTTCAAACTTTAAAGCACTTACATTTATACATGTAAAAATGTAGGTGCTTAAAGTTTAATCACACAAGAGATGACAGCTGAGCATTGGCTTGGCGTGGAAGTCTGGAGGCCATGCTGCTGAGAATGGCTGAAGGGGAGGGGCAGTGGGATGGATTCCTACGAACCAGTGCCTGAGAAGGCTCCTGTCCAGTGGAGCCAGGAGTTAAGTCTCTGAATTTTTTAAGTTCAGTGTTTACAAGTTGGCATTATGATTAAATGAATGTCTGAAGCGTAATTTATCTGTAATCAATTTAATATTGATATCAATTACCTTAGGTGATACTTTTCATACTTTTTTTAATCCTTAAAGGGTTTTTTTTTAAATTAATCTGGCTATGTTGTTGACATAAGAGTATGTTAATCAGAAGAAACTGTAATTATAAGCTAACGTTTTCTTTGTGGGACTAGTTTTTATGCAGAGAAGTTACTTACCTACATAGTAACTGGAGTTATTTGAGATATGTTGTCTATTCATATTCCCTGTCTGGTGTGCATGAGCCTGTTATGTTCTGGGGTGCAGACCGGTGAAGAGTTGTGTCACCTCTTACCCTGTAACGCTGAGTGCCGCACAATGCGCTGCTGATGTAGCGCTCAGCCTTGGATGCCCACAGGCAGCAGCCAGCATGCAATCTATGTCTATGTATTGGGCAGCCTTGGTCCATACTCTGGATCCTGGAGCCTGCCTGCAATACCACATAGTTCCATTGGTCTCCACCAGCCTTTAACAACTGGTAAAGTGATTACCCAGCCCTGAATTTCCCCAAAAACGTGTGATATGAAAGGGACAGCCCTATCCTGGAATCTTAACATTCCTCTGATTGTCTCCTTTGCCCCTGTGCTGAGGGCCAGAACCAGGCCCATGAACCACTTAAGTCCCAGTGAAGTCCACAAAATAAGTGAAATTGAAGTGATGCCTGGGCCTGGTGCTAGCCCTACACAAGTGAATATTATTACCCTGTGTCCTTTGTCTCCCTCCTTTTGATTTCCAAAATCAGGAATCCTTCCCCTGCCACAATTAAATGCTTACTGCTGCTTCAGGGGAGGTGAAAAGAAGGGATTGGGTCCATTTTACTAACTCAGCTGATCAGTGGCTCTTCCAGGTGACCAATCTGCAGATTTTACAAAACACTCAAACTGATATGGATACGCTGGAGAGACACTGGAAAAAAGAGCTTTCTAAGGTGTCTCCTTAGAAAGCTTACTCTATGTTAATCTAAGAAATTAATCTATGTGATTAACACTACATAAGGACTTCTAAAAAGCATTTGTTTGATATTTAATGTAGATATATGACTATGGTCACAAGAAAAGAATCCATTCTGGAAAACTTATTATCTATAACAACAAATAAAAGTGCACAAATATTTCTCATATTCCATTTTCTTAATCCCAGCCTCAATAAAACAAAGGTATGCTAAAGCCTTCAAATATGATTCAGTCACATTATCTTGAAGAGATCTTTCTCTAAAATTGTGAATAAGTTCATACATCAACTTTAAATCCTAAAACAGTCAGTTTACACATTTAGATCACTGGTCTATAACAAAATGCCAGAAACATACCCAAAATGACATTTATGCAGGTCTGCTGCCATCTAAAATTAGATAAAAGAATAAAATCCCACCAGTCTTTCCATCTGGAAAGGAAAACACAGCCTAAAATACCAAAATGTGTTGACATATTTACATTAATTTACAAATTACATTTTAGTTTAGTACAGAACACACTGCATAAATCAAAGGATAACACCAAGCTAATTAGGGGAAAGGCCCATTCTGTAACAATTTTTGCATGAAAAATAAGTAACACGTAATGCCTGACCATATGGTCTTTTAGTCCTGTTGGCTAATTATCTACAAATCGCTGTACCAATTTTACAGCTGCTGGTTATTATTAACTGGAGTGTGTTTTCTCCTGAGAATTGTTCCTCTCTTTCACGTTTTTAATTTTACCAGAGACAAACAATTTAGTATTCAAAATGTTTAATGGACTGAACTGCAAAGGATTCCTAGAATTGTCTAAATGTAGATTCTAAAAAACAGAGATATCTACTCAAACAAAAATATGGTTAAAAAAAACTATGCTTGTATACATTTAGATGCTTTTAAAACATGAAGTTGAAGTTATTAAAACAATTATATCTGCATCAATATTTTCATGTGTTCGGTTATAGCAATGCAACCCTGGGCATACAAACTGACAGGCATTAAAATGGTGCAAGAATGATTTTTGATACAGAAAGCAATTAGCATTTTTTAATGATCTATTCTGTAGGAGCCATGTCTAATTTGGGGCATCTGCTTCTAACAATACTTCACCATTCATGTATTACAGTTTAAATCTTAATTATTGCTTTTGCAATATAAGAACTGTAACATAACTATCAATTATGGAAACTACAATCACTTACAAAGCACAGCTGAGGCATTTTTGCCAACTAGACAAAACTAAAAGAATGAGTAAAATCCTCTTTTAACCACCCTCCTGTCCAAAAGAGCCTTGAAGTTCTACTCTTTGATTAGCAAGTAATTATGCAAATTCAGATCTACAATGCCAAAAGTTGAGAATAAATTACTTTGCTTTGCTTATTCACAGTATACATATACGAACATAAGAACGGCCCTACTGGGTCAGACCAAAGATCCATCTAGCCCAGTATCCTGTCTTCCGACAGTGGCCAGTGCCAGGTGCCCCAGAGGGAATGAACAGAACAGGTAATCATCAAGTGATCCATCCCCAGTTGCTCATTCCCAGCTTCTGGCAAACAGAGGCTAGGGACACCAAATATATACTCTATATTTCTCCTTCATACATGTATGAAACAAGAAACAAATCATCACGCTAGAGATCAATGATCTTTCAGATGCCCTTTTGGTATTAACCCTGTAAATATCATCACAGTTAAACAACAGGCTTCTTTATCTCCCACATGCTAGAAATATTTCTCATTGAAACAGCTGTGATGTTCTGTTAAATTAATTTCTATCACTAATTTCCTAGGTTGCCAAAAGTGCTAACTTGAACACAACAATTTAAAATAATTTGTTTTAAATTAATCCCAGAGTTGAGCATCTTCCCATTTAGTACAAAAATGAACATTCTTAGATGTGTGTAAACATCAACATGTTTTAGTATTGTCAAAGATTTTAAAATTTTAAGGGTATGATTAATGCACTTTCATTTTGAAAATATATAACCTAGCTTCCAGAAAGGAGGCCTTCAGCTAATTATTTAAATTTACCTTTCCCTCAATTTTATTAAACACACTAATCAGAAAACTCTTTGTGTATCAAAAACTTATTTCTGATGTGAAAATATATATTTTTTTAAATTCAGGACGATCAGAGCAGACTGATTACCCTCTGGGATTTATCTGTGAAGAAGAACATCGATGGGTAGATGTACTCCTTTGTTTTTCCTCTCTCTAGTGAAGACCCTCTATGGCAATTATGTGTAAGAGGAAAAGCTGAATAAATATAAACAAAACAAGTATCGTAATCCTACATACTCCTACTTTATCACAGTTCTGGATGGGTTTCTGGATTGTTACAAATCCAGATAGTGAATTACCAGGCAAAATATCATTTTGAGATTTGAATTTTCCACCTATTCACTTTGAGAGTTCTAAAACACAAGGCTTGTCTACACAGTGTGGCAATGCAGATGATGGTGTGATTTTTTTAAGTGTACTACCATATTGGACATTAATTGGTCTGTGTAAACCCTGTTGGTGTGCATTAAAATTTCCCTAGTGTGCTTTAATGTATTAAATACCACTATGTTGAGGCATACTACTGAACCTTTAGTGTGCAAACAAATTATTCCTTCCCTGCCAAAATTCAGGACCTGTTTGAACAACGGATTTAGTTTGAGACAATCTCTATAAGAAACAGAAACTCTAGCAAATTAGAGAAGTAACAGTGCTCATAAGAAGCATTTTTTAAAGATTTTGGCTTAAAATATATTACAAATTTAACTATATTATGTGCAACAAAATATATGTGTACAATAATTTAGAGCTACTTCTTAAAGAAGAAAGAATAGAAAGATTTACTTCCCATAGAGTGGGACCAAAATATTCTGTGTTCCATACATGGTTGCCAACCCTCCAGGATTGGCCTGGAGTCTCCAGGAATTAAAGATTAATCTTTAATTAAAGATTATGTCATGTGATGAAATCTCCAGCAATACATCCAACCAAAATTGGCAACCCTAGTTCCATACAATGTAGAGACTGAGAAAAGTAAAAGTATGTCTTCATGGTAAAATTAGCTCAAGTAATCTACATTCAAATTAACTCCTCTTGAGTTAGGCTAACTCAAGTGAGATTATCCACACTGCAAGATAACACTGAACAGAGTGATTGATCTGGAATGAGATTTGGATTTTAAGCAGCAGGCCACAAAATTTAACACATGGGAGGGGCAGGACCCAGGCTGTCACCCAAACTCTCACATACCAGGCATTTTAAGTGGTTCCAGTGCAGAGGTTACAGGGCTCCTACCACATAACCCATAACTCGAGGTAGACTCTCCACACCCACCCCTAGGACTCAGCTTGCACTTCTGAATCCTACCACTCCCATCCCATGAGGGGGATAGAGGGTACTAAAGGAGGGGCCCCTGGCCTGTGAAGGCCACAATGTCTCCCCCTATCTCCTGAGCACAAGACCCATCAGCAAAATCCCAGATCTTTTACTTCTAGGAACTATTCCTTTTAGCCTTTTAACTACACTGGAAGCTGTCTGCAAGTTGCGACGAACTAACACTCCTACCAACTACTACCATGAATTACTAAATCCTATTCCTATTTAACTCTGTCTCCAAGATGCTGTGAGGAAGGCAAAAAACCCACAAAGCCTATGCCAATTTGGCCCCAATGGGAAGAAAAAAATCCTTCCTGACCCCCACAAACAGGCGATCAGTTAAACTGACAGCATCTCCAAGACACAGCTATGAAACTACAATTACAAGGCAGGGGGAAGGGGAATGGGCCATAAATAGAACAGAAAGAGCCTCCGCACGGCTTGGGCTAGGGTTTAAACAAATGAAAGAGGAGAGTGAAGGAACAACTGCTGGCTCACCAATGAATGGATAAAGCCTCTGGAGGCAGAGGGGCTACCCCAGCTAGTGCTCTCCTCTCACTTTCTACTGGGGCTGTCCCAATCACCGTCTGTTTCATCAAGTTTTCCACCAGTTGAGGTGGGTGGGTGGTATTGTACTGGCAGCACAGAATTGCTGCATCCCCACTGTATTACTAGTTTGAGTATCAGTAGAGCTTAAACCAGGGGATGGACAAACTTTTTGGCCCAAGGGCCACATCTGCGTGGGGAAATTGCATGCAGTGCCATGAATGTAGGGCTGCGGCAGGGGGTTGGGGTATGGGAGAGAGTGCGGGGTGTGGGTGGGGGTGTGGTGTGCAGGAAGGAGCTCAGGGCAAGGGGTTGGGGTGCGGGGAGGGGGCTCAGGGCAGGGGGTAGGAGGGGTGCAGGGCACTCCGGGCAGGGAATTGGGGTGCAGGAGGGGTGCAGGGTGCAGCAGGGTGTTGGGGTGCGGGGTGCAGGAGAGGGTGCGGGCTCTGGCCTGGCGCCACTTACCTTGAGTGACAACGGGGTGGCAGCAATGCGCCACAGGCCTGCAGCTGCAGGGGGTGGTGCCAGCAGGCGAGGGCAGTGCGCAGAGATCTCTGTCCCACCCCTCCCCCCGGGGCCACAGGGATGTGGTGCCGGCCGCTTTTGGGAGTGGTGCGGGGCCTGGGCAGGCAGGGAGCCTGCCTTAGCCCCATGACACCACAGGGGTGGCAATCCTGCAGGCAAGATCCAAAGCCCTGATGAGCTGGATCCAGCCCGCAGGCCGTAGTTTGCCCACCTTTGGCTTAAACCAACATCCTCTCAAGGGCCAGCTATCTTGAGTTCAAAACATCACTTTACTCAAGCTAGAGATTTGTATATGTGGATAGGGGTAGGATTAGAGGCAACACTTGAGTTATACCTTGAGCTAATACTTCAGTGAAGACAAGCCCTAAAAGACAAAGAGCCATATCCTCAAGTGCTGTAAATTAGTGTAGATCAATTGACTTCAATAGAGCTGTTCCAGTTTGCACTAGCTGAGGATCTGCCCCAAAAACTAGAAAAAAAGATCAGACTTTGTCATAAACAGATAGTTAAGGGTTAATATCTCTTTTACCTGTAAAGGGTTAAGAAGTTCACCTAGCCTAGCTGACACCTGACCAGAGGAACTAATGGGGGGACAAAATGTTTCAAAAGGAAGGAGGGAAGTTCCCTTTGTCTGGGTCAGTTTCAGTTTTGGCCGGAGTGGAAAAGATCAAGGAATCAGTTCTTATCAGAGTAGTGAGTATTAGAAAAGGAATAAATAGGTTTTGTTTATTTTCTTTTTGTAACTTGTCTTGCAATTAGGGGAATAATCAAATTGGGTAGTCTTTTGTGTAACTAAATTTTGCCCAGGGGAACATCCTCTGTGTTTTGAATCTGTTGTCTGTGAGAGTAGCTGGTATGTTAATCTCTCCCAGAGGGTTTTCTTTTACCTTTCTTTTCTTTAATTAAAAGTCTTATTTTTAAGAACCTGATTGATTTTTTCCCTGTTTTTAAGATCCAAGGGGATTGGGTCTGGACTCACCAGGAATTGGTGGGGGGAAAGAGGGGGGCATGGTTAAATTCTCCTTGTGTTAAGATCCAAGGGTCTGGATCGGTGTTCACCAGAAAATTGGTGAATAAGTCTCTCAAGGCTACCCAGGGAGGGAAAGGTTTTAGGGGGGAAGACAGAGTTTCCCAAATGACTCAAACTATTTGGGTGGTGGCCGCCAGACCAGATCTAAGCTGTTAATTGAGCTTAGGGGTTCACATGCAGGTCCCCATATCTTTACTCTAAAGTTCAGAGTGGGGGTGAAACCTAAGACAGACTTTAATTTAGGCTGTAAATAACAGAGTGGTTTGTATTAAATTTAACTGATTTTAATCTATAGTTTTTGCAGTGTATTAAAGCTTTTATTTAATATATATTTTCCTAATTTTTTTTCTTCTGTTCCCTCTTCTCTCCTTCTTATCCTATGACCAGGAAAATTAGACTTCATAAAACTCAAATGAAGTGTAGCAATGGCTGGACCTTCAGGGATAAACCCATCAATACAATTGCAAATACACTTCTTGAAAGGACCATACGCATGGCCATAAGGCTAACATTATGACTTTACATTTGACCATTTTTTGTCTTATAGCAATGTCATTTTCATGCTAGATTTCAAATGCACCCTGACAATACAGCTATCATGCTTTAGTTTTGTTATTAATGCTTCCCCATTTTACTATTGTTTTACTTTTCTGTTGAAATGTTTAGTTCCTAATTTGGCTGGTACCCAGCGTTTTCTGCTGTCTTTGTAATTTATAAGTTTGCTGATTCTCAGTTATATGAATGAAAAAAGTATCTTCCCCATGAAAAACAATTTGCAATTGCTTAATATGACCTGATGAATGTGCTAATTATTTCACAGAAGCAGATATGCTGTCACCTTTCATTGTTGAAAGCTGCATGCCAGACGTTAGCTCTATCGAAATACACGCCATGCCTGTTTAATGTATAAAAATGATCTCGCCCTTACATAATGAATGCTTGATTTGTTCACAATACAATGAATTGCACAAGTCTTCTTGCGAGTGGAGTGGGGTGATTTATAGCATATACTGTTCACTAGTTTGTAATTTGTGATATTGAAAGGGTTTGGGGATACAGTTTAATGAAAAGTACTATATAAAGTAATACTGCATTGTACTGTAAAATGCTAGAAGACATATTTTAGTTTTATCACTATAACCATCCTTGAGCCCTATAGTCAGATTTCAAGGGGTGAAGTGAGTAATAATAGATTCTGAGCATAAGGGGGAAAACCTTTAAGAAAATTCCTAGTCCAACAAAATAAAGCTAACAAGATTTTTTAGGCTACTGCACAAAACAGTCTACAGTGGAGGGTTAAAAAATACCTAAGGTTTTTCTATTACATTAGGTTTTGAGCATTACATTATACTTGTAAATATATAGCAGAGGAGCCAGTTCACTTAACTGCCGAGTTGTGATAACAAACTCTCGTATTGCATATTTTTGGTCACATTTGCCTATTACATGCTCTCATTCTTGTTTTCTTAATTCCTTCCAGATGATCACAGTATAAATTAAAGCCGTTTCCCTGTAGAAAAAAAATCACTTGATAAAAATGACATCTCAGGGCAGTATTAATTTATCTCCTCAGAGCCTTACATGTAATGTTTGATCAGCATGTTTGCTTAGCCTTACAGGAATATATGCAGCTCTAGGGTATCATCTTTTTTTCAGCAATTTTGTATGCCACAGGACCATTTAAAACTGAAAGCCATCTTTAATTGAAAACAGATGTTCTTCTACTGGCCTAGCTAAGAAGTGGCTATGCACAAAGCTAATAATACTTAAAAATATTAGTTATCTTTCAAAAATTAGAATGCATTTATTTTCAGTATTTATTCTGACAGTTTTCTTGGAAGCTCTGTAACACCTTATCTCTTTACTGATTCCTCCTCTCCTCCTCCTCCCCACTCCCAGTTCTCACATTTTTGGTAATGTGATACAGAGCTTTTCCCCTCTAGATAAAAAGGTACCAATGTGGTCCAGCTTGGTAGTGACCAAACATTACTGCTGGAGATTTTTGTCTAATTTTAAAAAATTAATCTCAGTTCAGCCACTACTGGAAAACTGTTCTCAAAAACCTCACTTACTGGCAATCTCAACACTGAATGCATATGGAGAATGAACTACCCTCTCACAGATACCCCAGTTTAGGAAAACATTTCTATTCACGACTGCACTTAAACACATGCTTGACTTGAAGCCAACAGTACTTAGGCACATGCTTCAGTGCTATGCTGAATGGTGATGGACACTGGCACATTCTTAAGTGTTTTCCCTTAATTGATACCCTAGAGAAATAGTCCCCAAAATTCATAGCTGAAGAACAATGGCAGGGGAGTTGGAAACAGTTTTGCTATACATGTTCAGTGGACTATGATACTATTGATCCTGTTCCTTTCACAATTACTCTTCAAGGGCTCCATTGGAACTGTATTTCCATAGAGCTGGAGGCCAGGTCTAGTGCTGGCTTCTAGCAGATCCTTTAAGATCTGTGGATTTGAGTGGCCTAACACGCTGGTGGTCCTTCATTAGCAAAGTAAAACCTTTATCCTCATTGCACCCTCTTCCCCTCAAAAAAAAAAAAAAAAAAAAGAGTGTAGAAAACTCCAAATAGGAACCTCAACAAAATTCCCCATGTGGGTTTTTCCTTTCACAGAGCAAAAATTTGTGGCCCTGCATGCCTGTAAAAGTACATGGGTGGGCTCCTGGATCCTAAGACACTTTGGACAGACAGTAAGCAAGCTGAGATTTTTAGAGCAGTAGTCGGAGAGGATGCTAATGAGGAGTGCAGGGGTGAAATAAATGTCAGTTTGGCTTTTTACTGTTTATTTATAGCTTACTTCAAATGCAGGGACTATTTTGAAGAAAATATTTTAAACAATTAGACTAACTGATCTGTAGATTGAAGATGTGCCTAAGCAATGATCTTCTACAACTCAGAAACACTTTGCTATCCAGTTTATTGTACCTCCAGTTAACACTATGACATGAGACTCTGAGGCCTGCTCCAAGGTGGAACCACTTAAGGATTCTAAATGTAAGAAACTTGTTTTATGTTATTACAAGTCATATGGACATTAACAAAAGACTTGTTAATGTGAAAAAAGTCCTTTAATCTATAAATGCTAACTTAACAAGATGGATTCAAAATTTTCTCACAATAGCAATATTTTCTACAGATGTTCATGTTTCACTACTGTATGATTTTCACCAGCTACAGCAATAACTTAAGTGAACCTTAAGTAATCAAAAAAAGACCACTTATCAAACATACCAGAGTGCCTGGAATCCTGGATTCTATCAGTATTGTTAATATAGACATTTTTTGTTTGTGTGTGGGTCTGTTGTTTTGGGGTGTTTTTTTTTTGTAGAAGTGGGTTTCTGGATCAGCATTATTTTCTAAATCCTACTAGTCTGGATGCAGCAAAATCTATGAGAGTAGAGAAAACTGAAGGATGGACATAAGTGTCAGAATGTATATCCCAACACTTATTTCAGTATTAACAATTACAACACAAACAAATTCCCTGTTCCCCTCTTGAATGTGCAAAATGGAATCATGAAGGAGCCCAAAGAACCAGCTAGAATTCTGTGTGATAGGAAATAAATCTAAGTATTTCCAGACTATAATTAACGCTGCGTGTCTGTCACGGATTCCATGACTTCCGTGACCTCCATGACTACTGCAGCAGCCAGTGCTGGCTCAGGCAGCCCCTGGGCCAGCAGCAGTTTGGATGTGGGGGAGGGGACTCACGGCTGGGGGTTGAGATGTGGGGTGGTGTTTACCTCTGGGGGGGTAGAGGCCTTCCCGGCTCCCACTGGCATGTCACTGCAGCTCCTAGGCAGAGAGGCCAGGGGACTCCGCGCACTGCCTGCACCCACAGGCGCTGCCCCTGCAGCTCCCATTGGCTGCGGTTCCCAGCCAATGGGAGCTGTGGAGCCGGCGCTTGTGGGAACAGCACGCAGAACACCCCTGGCCGCCCTTCCCCCTAGGAGTTGCAGGGACATGCTGATCGGAGCCAGGTAGGGAGCCTGCCAGCCCTGCCAACCTTCCCTTCCCAGCACCAGTGGGGGTCCTGGGTCACATGCCACGAGCCCATAGCCCACCCCAGCATGGATGCCAAGCTGTGTGCCACTGCCCGCACCCCCCAACACACACACACACACACCAGCACTAGCAGGGGTCCCGGGCCGCACGCCGCTGCCCACCCCCTCCTGCCCCCCAGCACCAGCAGGGGCCCCGGGCCACCGCTCCCAGCACCCGCGTCACCCCCATCCAGAGGACCCCAAGTTTGAGTTAGGGGTATATAGTAAAAGTCATGGACAGGTCACAGCTATGAATTTTTGTTTACTGCCCATGTCCTGTCCATAACTTTTACTAAAAATCCCTGTGACTAAAACGTAGCCTTAACTATAATCTATCTTTACTGAAGCATCAAAACTCTTCTGTGGATGTAAAAAAACCATTAAGGATATTGTTTGCCTTTTCCCCCCTAGATGGCAAGTTTCCTATGGTAAGCACAGTTTATTTTAATGTTTGCAAAGGAAGCCAAACATTAGTGGACTATCGAGTGGCAGAAACACATAGAATGACAGAAGAATTTCTTTCAGAATCCCTGGAGATGCGACTGAACTACTGAAGTTTCTGCTTTAGAAAATTCATTTTCTACTTTTAAACACACTGAATATTCTTACTGCAACACTATAAAAGTGTCAGGAGTGTAATTTAAGGTTTCTTTAAACTACAGATATTCCTTTTGTTGCTGAACTCATATTACTGTTCTCATTAAGAATAAGAAATACACATATTTAATTTTATCTTCAAAATTATTTCTTTTCTTATAACTGCCATTAGGAGGGAGGACTTGGATATTTCCTAACACTAATTCATAGCATTTTGCCAGGTTAATTGTACTCACAAAACTAAGAGTAAATGATGTGAGTGCAAAACTGTTGCTCCTGCCATAACTAAATGAGATTGTGTTGCTTTCATTGGCAGAGAGATTTTTATGATAAATGTAATGAAGTTATGTTCAAAGCGAAGAAGCGTTTGCATAACATTTTATTTCTAGTAAATTTCATTTCAGAACTGGGTATTGTGATAGTTATTCATTGCAATGTTACCCCCATTATACTGTCCGGAAGAAATCTCCCGGAAGGTGACATCTCTGACCTTTGGAAATGTAAATACTTATATTCTTGTATAAGTTCTAGTAAGAATAGACCCATAAACCCTGTTAAAAAATGTGCTTGGCTCACTGATACTATTCATTATAACCTTTGGATATACTTAGTGGCCATAATTTCTGATATGGCTTTTTTCTTTCTATTAAACATATTTAATTAAGAAAATTAAGAAGAATGAGTTTCTTGTTAACATGTTAATCATTTTTTTTTAGGTCCTAGTCTTCAGTGCTGCTTTATCAATTTAGCATTCTGGCTAATGATACAATGTCATCTATGAAGACAAGATGAATATTGCAAAGAATTCTATGTCTATCATCAGCATTCAATAGCTTAAATCAGTCAATTTCCATGTGGTTCCTATTCCCAATGGAAGACAGCTAAGAACCTAAAAACTAAAGTTTGTAGTCCAACAGACAACTTTTCACTACAGATTCGTGTGTCTATTATGTGCACAGTTTTTGTCAGGAAGATATGCAATAGGCTGTGGTTGTGTAACTGGTGAAGTATACAAATTGTGAATTGATCTTCCTATTCTAGCTTTAGTTTTCAAGACAAATCATACATTAACTTCAAACTATCATTGAGAGGTGCGGCTAATGTTGGCATTAATTAAAAGTATCTTATCTGCTTTGTTTTTGTTTAAAGGGTACTGCCTTGATATGAGAGTAACCAGCATTTTCAGAGTGAGAATTAAACATGTAGTCATGTGTTGCATTCAGTTCTGGAACACACATTAGCAGAAAAATCTTGACAAATTAGAAATAGTTCAGAGAAAAGCAACAAAAATTAGCATGGGGCTGGAGGATTTGAAATTATTAGGAAAGATTAAAAGAACTAAAAAGGTACAGTCTTGGCTTTGGTTTAAAGTAATCTATGTATAAGGCAGACCCTGGGAAGGATGGTGAGTTTGTACAAGTGTTATTAAGAACAGTGTGGGAACACCATCTGCTTACAGTAACTGTTAGAACATTCCATTGCTTTCAGCAAGTGATGCCAGCAGAGAGGCTGGTCCACAAACTTTAGAGTCAGTGGGACCACTCATGTGCTTAAAGCTAAGCATGTGTTAATATGCTTAGCAGAATCAGAGCTTTAAACAGAAAAGATATAGAGGAATTATTTAGACCTTGGGGCTATAACAAGAATAGGAAATATGTCTGAATATCAGGAAAAACTTCCAGATGGGAAGATCTCTTAGGCTCTAGAACGGTTTTCAAGGCCAACTAATGGAAGACCCATTGGGTTGGGACCTTTTTAACTATACCAGACAAAAAAGTGGAAAACATAAAGCATGGAAAATGTTTGCTCTGATATATTTTCCCAGTTCTCACTTCTGTGAATCTATGAAAAAGGCAACAATAAAAACTTGTTAACAACAGCACTTTGTTTCACATGCATGATTTTTTCCACATATTGAGCCCTCACCCTCACCCTCACCCTCAGTTCCTTAATTGTTCATTTAATTGCTACTCAAGCTACTATTTAGCCAGGGATACTTCTCCCATTAAAGGTGATAAGAATTTTATATTTACCTGTATTTCATGTAGTAGGTGATTTTCAGGTTTATGAATATGCATGATATTTGCTTTTAGAAGTTCTTTGAAGACAAAAGGTGTTTCCAGGATTTCTTTGAAATGTATCTTTTTTATTATGCAGTTCATTTGGTTTTCATTTTAATGGTATAGCTTTATTGTAGTTAATTGGTTCCCATGTGTACAACAGCCAAGTACATAGTGAGAGGGCAGTTAATTTTTCCTTCATTTCATGCAATTCCCTATTAATGTAATTGCTTTCATATATTTAAGGGTACTATCTATTCCACAGGATAGAGGGTGAGTTTATTTTATTTTGCAGAAGTTTCACCACACATAAAAAACAACCCATGGCTTTCTAGCTGACTGTGTGGCCTGTAAACAGTATGCTCTTCTAGCTTTGGAGCAGCTCCACTGATATCAATTCCTCTCAATGTTGGTTTCTGGTGTAACTGTATAGGTTAAGACTTGTTTTGCCAATTTGTCGCCTTCAAATTATTGCATCAATCAAAAGAGGAAAAGGACTTAAAAAGGAATAACAGAAAATAATATTTTAATGTAATTATTAATATTATTTGTACAAATAAAAAGATCTACAGACTAGACCGTTAAAGTCTGTGAGCCAAATTCTCTCCTGGCAAGAAGGCAAAGGAAACGTACTTGAACAGTTGCTACTAAGAAAGTGTAAGCAGGTGGTGTTCGCACCGTTCCTAACGCAGCATGCACACAATGACTATTGTCCAAACTCACTATCCTTTTGGAGGCTGGGAGGGGTCTGTCTTTAAACTTCAAACTCCTGACTCAAAACTATAGTTACAAAGACCTGATACTACACTTTCTACTGAGTACCAGGCTTAAATCTGAGTACCCCCAATTACTTCAAATGGATTACTCGTGATAGTAAGCACTGTGGGTCAATGATCTGCAGATGTAAGTGAGCTCAGCTCCACTGACTTTAATTTGTTTTTTTCAATGTATACCAATAGGGAATTTGGCCCTACATGTGACAAGTATTTGACAATCAGGCTTATAAACTTTAGCTCCCAAACTCCCTCCCAAGTGTGATGGGAAGATTTTTCCCTGAAGGGCCTCCTGTCCTTCCCTCTATTTTTCTTGCCTCAGGCCTTTTTTTCATGGAAAAGTTTCACTTATTTAATCAGTTCAGAAACCAATTTAAATGTATCGTACAATGGGGTTATACTGATTTAATTAAAATTAAAACTATTTGGTTAAACTTTTGTGTGCAGATATGGCCTCAGAGAGATGTTTTTAAGTGACTGAGTGGAGTTACTGAAACCTAGTTGGTCTGGCTATCAGTGTGAGTTCACAGAATAATTCTTCACCACTATTCAGGTTCTTTTAGCTTGAAACCTGTTTTCAAAGAGTTCTAGTGTGGTTTCCCTAATCAGTGAATCTTGGACTCATGGTTTTTGTGTGTGAGAGAAAGCTGGCATACATCTGTGTTTTTCCATAGATTCATAGGTTCCAAGGCCAAAAGGGATCATTGCAATCATCCAGTCTGACCTCTTGGATAACATAAAACATAGAACTTCCCCAAAATAATTTCTAGAACAAATCTTTCAGAAAAGCATTCAATCTTGATTTAAAAATTGTCAGTGATGGAAAATCCACCACAACCCTAGATAAGTTGTTCCAATGGTTAATTACGCTCACTGTTAAAAATGTATGCCTTATTTCCAGTTTGAATTTGTCTAGTTTCAACTTCCAGGCATTGTATATTGTCTTATATCTTTCTCTGCTAGACTGAAGAGCCCATTATTAAATATTTGTTCCTCATGTAGGTAATTATAGACTATAATCAAGTCACTCCTTAACCTTCTCTTTGTTTAAAGCTAAAATGATTGAGCTCCATGGGTTTATCACTCTAAGACACGTTTTCTAATCCTTTAATCATTGTTGTGGCTCTTCTCTGAACTGTCTCCAATTTATCAACATCCTTCTGGAATTGCAGACACCAGAACTGGACAAAGTATTCCAGTAACAGTCACACCAATGCCGCATACAGATGTAAAATAACCTCTCTAATCTTACTTAAGATTCCTCTGTTTTTGCATCCAAGGATCATATGAGCTCTTTTGGCTACAATGTCGCACTGGGAGCTCATGTTCAGTTGATTATCCACCACGACCCGCAAATCTTTTTCAGAGCTACTTTTTCACAGAAAAGAGTCTCCCATTGTGTAAGTATGTCCTACATTCTTTGTTCCTAAATGTATATATTTACATTTAGCCATATTAAAATGCCTATTGTTTGCTTGTTTGTGACCAGCTTACCAAGTGATCCAGATGCCTCTGTATCAGTGCCCTATCCTCTTCATTATTTATCATTCCCCCAATATTTGTGTCATCTGCAAACTTTATCAGTGATGATTTTATGTTTCCTTCCAGGTCATTGATAAAAATGTTAAATACCATAGGGCTAAGAACTCTCACCCATGGATCCCCTAAAAACACACTCATTCAAAGATGATTCCCTATTTATAATTATATTTGGAGACCCATCAGTTAGCCAGTTTTTAATTCATGTAATCTGTGCAATGTTAATTTTATATCTTTCTAATATTTTAATCAAAATGTCATGTGGTAGCAAGTCAAATCCCTTACAAAAATCTAAGTATATTACATCAACACTACTACCTTTATCCACCAAACTTGTAACCTCATCAAAAAAGATATCAAGTTAATTTCACAGGATCTATTTTCCTTAAAGTTTTGTTAATTGGCGTTAATACTTTATTAATCAAGTCCCCAGCAGCCACTCCATTATCTTGCCCAAGATCGATGTCAGACTACAGGCGTATAATTACCCAGGTCATCCCATTTACCCTTTCAAAATATTGGCACAAATTAGCTTTCTTCCTTCCTTCTGGAACTTCTCCGGTGTTCCAAGACTTATTGAAAATCAACATTAACTGTCCAGTGAACTCCTTAGCCAGCTTTTTAAAACGTGTGGATGCAAGTAATCTGGAACTGCTGATTTAAAAATATCTAACTTTAGTAGCCACTGTCTAACATTCTTTTGAGATACTAGTGGAATGGAAAGAGTGTCATCATCATATATCATCATGACATATGATGTCACTTGTTTTTTCTCCAAATACAAAACAGAAATATTTATTCAACACTTCAGCCTTTTCTACATTATTGTTGATAATTCAACCACTTCAATCTATTAATGGACCAATACCATTGTTAAGATTATTTCTGTTCTTAATATACTTTTTAAAAAATTCTTTTTAAAATAAGCTTTGTTGAAGTACACATTACTTGGCTAGCATGGGTCTCAGACAAATCATCCTTATCCATGGCGCTATAGGAAACCATAGCAGTACTCTGATGGCAAAAGATATGTTTACATGTGGTTGTAACCAGTATGGTTCCAATTTCAACAGGGACAGGTCAAAATGAAAAGGAAGAGTTTCTAAAGCTCAGATGTTGAAAAATGAAATGGACACTGGATGGGCGAAAATTAGATAAGAATTTCAGAATGCATATGTCTTAAAAGGCCATCTTCTATGCCTGACTTAAATCCATCCAACTTCCTTTTCTATGCAACAAGATTGGAAAAACTGCAGGATCCCAATATCTGAAAGTGAGAATGTACCTTTGCCACTTTCAGCTAATGGCTAACTGGTGATCAATCAAAATACACTCTGAGTACCTTTCCCAGCCCTGAAGAAGAGTTCTGTGTAAGCTTGAAAGCTTGTCTGTTTCACCAACAGAAGCTGGTCTAATAAAAGATATTACCTCGCCCACCTTGTCTCTCTAGTATCCTGGGACCATCATGGCTATAACACAGGAAACAATTTGTTACAAAACAATTACAGCTTTCAGGTCTGCTCTGTAATAAGAAACTCTTGTACTAGAAACTTGATATTATAAAAAAAGGCAAAAAAATACCCAGCGCTCCAGAATTTCAAGTACTATTGTCTTTTTAAAACATTTTTAAGTAACACACATTTGAAGTAATGTGGGGGTCCTAATACTACTAAACCTTACACTGGTGAGTTCCAGTAGTCCTTACATTAACAGTTCCACTGACTTTAATGAGACTTTAATAAATAAGGACTGTTTGTGTAAGAGTTTGAAGGATAAGACCCTTACTTTTAATACACTGCTATAGTGCATAAAATACTGTATTACAATGTTTGATTCTCATTGTCCTTTTTGGTGATTTCTTTCATTGACATAACAGATATCATTATTTTGTGTACATTCTCATACCTTTCACATTTCACTGCATAATAGAACAATTAGATTAATTCCTTGCTTAGTGCCAGCATGATGTCTAATTTTATAAATTAACACTCTATCTGGCACTTCTTTGGCCAGTGGATTTTTAAATAATAGCTCTGTGGCTACCTATTGAAATATGGGAAAGACATCACACAAATGATCTGTTTACCATTTTCATATGTCCTTTGCACTGAGTCATCCATAGTAACTCAGGTACAACATTTAAAGACTGAAATTTTAGATATATTTTATTATTCAAAAATAAATATATAGTGTATTGGGCTAGAGTTAGTTCACATTAGTATTTTTGTTTGTTTATTATATGACTTCAGTTTCAATGTTGTTGTAATTTTTTTTCTGAAATCTGATTTAAAGTGTACGACAAAAGCATTCCAATCTAAAATATATTAAGGCAAAATTGGAAAAGTGAACAAAAAATCTATTAATTAGGCAGTTCAATTATTTAAAGTACAATTTCTTCAATTGAAACTGAGCCTGGAAACATTTAAAAATGATAAATTCACTGTGCAATGACAACTGAGTAAAAATAAGGTCAGATACAAGATCACCATTAAGATATTTTACAGAATCAAATGGCACATTTATATAGCATATTTCCCTCATAGGTCCCAAAATACCCAATAAATTTTACAAAGAGATTATATACATTATATACAAGGAACCCTTCACCCCTTAATGACATACTGCCACTTCGTAGTAGAAGGCAGCAGCATTTAAATAATGCCCAGCACCACTACAAAAATGCCTTAAATAAGTAAAACTAAGTTAGGTAAGCAGAATGTAAATACCCCTAATGACACAACAAAACAGACTGAGAAAGAAAAGTGCTACATGCTGAGTTAGAGCTCACAGACTATGCAGGGCCAGGCTAGGTCAGAATTGGAAAATGTATCTGTGCTTACCTGAAAATTTCTTTTCTTCGAATATTAAGGTCCACGTATCTGTTAACAATGCTACTTCACCTTGTTTACAGCTTAGAGGCAGAAAAAGACCTACCACTCACTGGCAGCAGGGGAATGCCCCACCCCCTGAAGTTCCCTCTATACGAATGGCAATACTGGGTCAGACCAATGGTCCATCTTGCCCAGTATCCTGTCTTTCAACAGTGGCCAATTCCAGGTGCCCCAGAGGGAATGAACAGAACAGGTAATCATCAAGTGATCCCTCTGGTCGCCCATTCCCAGCTTCTGACAAGGCACACCATCCCTGCCCATCCTGGCTAATAGCCATTGATGGACCTATCCTCCATGAATTTATCTAGTTCTTTTTTGAACCCTGTTATAGTCTTGGCCTTCACAACATCCCCTGGAAAAGAGTTCCACAGGTTGACTGTGCGTTGTGTGAAGAAATACTTCCTTTTGTTTCTTTTAAACCTGCTGCCTATTAATTTCATTTGGTGATCCCTAGTTCTTGTGTTATGAGAAGGAGTAAATAACACTTCCTTATTTACTTTCTCCACACTAGTCATGATTTTATAGACCTCTATCATATTCCCCCTTAGTTGTCTCTTTTCCAAGATGAAAAGTCCCAGTCTTATTAATTTCTTCTCCTATGGAAGCCGTTCCATACCCCTAATCATTTTTGTTGCTCTTTTCTATACCTTTTCCAATTCCAATATAACTTTTTTGAGATGGGGCGCCCACATCTGCACGCAGTATTCAAGATGTGGGCATACCACATCTTCCAGTTCCTCCAGTTGTAGGAATCAGTCAGGATAATTCCATTCTACTTTCCTAAATTACAGATTATGTTAGCTATATTTTGAAGAAAAAAAGAACAACAATTTCTTCTACAGCACAGCATTGGAATTTCCCTCAGTGAAGTAAACGTGACTCTTTCTATATCAATTTACATCTCTACTCTGCATGTTCTGCTTGTCTCCAGGATGGGCTGGATTTGTGGACATTATCAAAGAAAGGAAATCCTCAGATAAACAGAGATAAAATGGGATTTTCACAGCAGTGTGCTTGCAGGGTGGGAAGCATGATCATCACTTAAATATGGACATCTAAAATAAGGTAAATTACAACTCCTCTATCTTCTCCTGTCTATTGAGGAATAGAGAAGACTTCTGAAAAATGGCTATAGACTGGATGACCAATATGTAGTTTTTTGGTGAGTTTATGTACTGATGGTCATGTGGCACCTAGTAGCTATTACAGGAGACATGACTTCTCTGCATTGAGCTGGTCAGTACTCCTATAGATTGGACTTTAATGCTTGATCGAAGAATGAATATTTCTTTAATTTACTCTGTGAATGAATGATATAACAGTTGTGAGGACTACTTGTGTGAATTAAAAGTAAAATACTGGATCTCATCTAAGAAATCTCCCAACATCTGACTGGAGATAGTATTTATCAGGAAATCACCTTAATGGGTAGAAAGTATAAAGATACCTGTCACAGCGGTTCAACTCAGGTAGTGCTATAAGTTCCAGAATGAGGTTCCAAGTTTGTGCTCTATAATCTTGTGGGACTGGAAGCAGGACAGTTGCCCCAAGGAAGCATTTAATGTCAGGGTTTGTACAAAAAACTTTCTTTTTTTGAACATGCTGACAACATTATAGAACAGAGACTTGACCTTTTTGCTTGGACCCTTTCATAGGCCTATATTAGAATCCTCATGGAGGAATTCAATTCTTTATTTCACTTATTTAATGTCCACTTTGTTTCAGACAGTAGAATAAATTCTATTGGCTGACTTTTTTATAGGGCCCATGAGAGTGATAATTACTTCATCCAAGTATCCATTTTTAAACTGTCTGGTGCTGGATTGAGGATTGTTTTTTGTAAAAGGAGACCTTCTCTGTAACATAGAGGCATCAGAAAGTCCAATGCTAGGTACATCAGACCTGAGAACCATAGCCTCTTCAGAAAGATATAAACAGTATCACGGCAACTCTCTCCTTCCTGTCATCTGTATGGTCCTGTCCTAGGGAGTAGTGGAATAGGTGTTAAGGAATATAACAGAGATCTTGCTCAGCTGTGCAAGAGAGTATCCATTATCTTGCATCCCATGTCTGACACATGAAAAGAGCACAGTGTGCTTTATTGCTTTTTCCATGTGCAAAAAGGTCAGTCCATCAAACTGACTTACAATGAATGAGGATACTTCTGAATGCAGGTTCTACTCTGCTTAATCCAGTATCTGTTATGCAAGTCTTGGGGTTCATTCTCCCTTTGATGGGTGGTGCAGATAGAGATAAGAAACTCTGCTTCACTTAGGACATGAGGAGTTGATTTTCTTTCTTTCCCCATGTTCTTCCTAATTTGTTAACAAAATCTCATCAGACATGTTGACTCATGACCAGAACAAGTCTGTTTTCAATGCAAGGAATAATGCTCTGAGACCTCCATAAATCACTGTGTTCAGTAAATGGATGCTCTGCTCTCTCTCTTTCTGCTATCCACTCCGCTATCTCTCTTTCTGCTATCCTGGACAGAACGGGGACATGAATCAGTCCTCTCCATTATCCCCAGCAATCATCAGACATAAGAATCACTCTACCTGGTTCACTGAGTGGATCCCTTCAAAAAATCTGATTCTTTGAATTCACAAGCTGAGGGAGTGGATAATAGAAAATGGGACCTTGACCTCTGCCAATGGATGTGATAGAGTGAGAGGCAGAGGGGATAACAAGAATTCCTAGACTGAGTTTATGTGAACTCTAGGTCATTGAAACATGTCTGTGCATTAGATCAGCATTCCCAACAGACTTCACTAAAAACTGGATTTTTGATTCTTTGACACCACTTGTTTTCCTTTATGGCCATCTTCATCTTCTGTTTATATTCTTTTGAGATGAGACCTTGTATCTAATAGGATTCATCCTCAGCTCACACCTGTGATTGGCAACATATGTCGGTGTTTATCATGAATCCAAGATACTTCAGAAACTGTATCAGTCTCTGTGCTTATTTTGGCTCTCTGTAAAGAGCCTTGAATATGCAGAATTTTCCAGAAGACATGAGTGAATGTCCTTCTTCCTTAAAGCCAATATTAATTATAACCATGATCCTGAAAGACACCTTGGGAGAACTTATCAAATCAAATGGTAATGATTGAAGTTGAAAAAAAATCCCATCAATCTACCACCATATGCAAAGTAGAATGATAAAATGGGAACTGAAGACAAGCCTCCTTTAAGAACTTGATCAGATGGAGCCTTACTCTGTTCCTGATTCTATGTGGCTAGAAATAAGATGGGGAACAGCCATTGATGGGGAATATAGATCTGATCTGAAGTAGATGATGTATGGTTTCATTCATGTCCTGGCATATCCATGGACTGCCTGAGATTGGGAATGGAACAAAACTGTACATATAATTCTTGCACAGTGCCACACACAGTAACCCTTCTGGTAAACATCCAGTGACCTCATTTAGACCAAAACTGTAGGTAGTCATTTGCTCCTAAACTGAAAGAGTCTGGCACCAATTGGGAGTCTAACTGAAGATAGTGCTGGTTGGGAAACACACAGCGTGTTCTGAGGCAACTGAGGGAAGATACTGACCTCACCTCAGCATCTTGGATTTTTTTCCAGCTACAACTTGCAAACTGGTCTTCTCTATTGCTGTACCTTCAACTTACCTATGATCTGTATTCCTTTCTATAGTGTCCGTCAGGAGCTAGGACTGTAAATTTACTTTTTCAAAGCCTCAGCTTTCCACTATAGCACTGAGAGAGCTGGAAACTGATGTGCCTGAGCATCTGAGGTCAATAAGGATGACCCCATATAGTTGCTTGAAACAGATTTGAGTCCCACTGTCTTTTCAGGGAGACGCCTTTGCACTGTGGGATCTTTACGCTGAGAGGGACCATTCCCTCCTTAGTTTCAACCAGATATGTTATTTTTTCACTTCCTGTTATAAAGTATCATGTTGGGTTGCTGTGTGCTGTCAACAGCTGCTACATTTTATTCCTGAGGCAGTAAGATAAGTGATTTATCTATACTGACACCTACATACACACACACACACACACCTTCACACTCACACCCACTTTCTGAAGTTTGTATGAACTTTGGAAAGAAAGGTATGGTGCACTTGTCATTTATTATTAGTTTTGAAAGCATCCAGAAACTGCACAAAATATAGGTTCTGGAAAACTCCTGATCAACTTGATCACAGAAATGACAAAACAAAGAAAGCATTTAAAAAAATTAAACAGTTAAGAATCAAACAGGAAAAAAGCATTTAAATAGAAAGCTAGCAGCAATACTGAATGAAAGTTAAGCCTTTCAGCAGTATCACAGACAACACAAAAGAGGACACTCTTAAATGAATAACAAAAGGAAAATCCATAGCACTGCTAAAGATAGTGAAATTACCTGAATTGTTTTCAGTCTAATGAGTGATAGAGGATTAATGATACTTAAATTTACTATGAAATACTAATTAAAAAAATATCATCCAATCATCTAAATATGCAGGTTGCTTATTTACCTTATGCTTAGATACCTATCAATAGACACCTTATAAAGATCTTAAATAAATAAATGTCAAATAGCCAGCCTCACTTTAAATAGACCCCCAACATTTTCTGCAGAACACTTACAATTCAAAGTCAGAGAAGACTCTTTTTTTTGTTCTGTCCCCCATCGCTCATACTGAAAAGATTCAGGAACATCGTGTAATCATTTATCTCATCATGTCCTTTTTGTATATACAGTGAATAGCACTATGAATAAAGAGAAAAAATGGGTTCTCCTTTTCAGTCTTTGGTACCAAAGCGTAGGTAAAGTATTATTACACTATTGCAAACAGGTCTTAACACACAAAGCCTGAAAATGTACCTGAGAGAAGCAATCATCCGAAATAATAACAATTGAAAGTTACCTTACGAAAGCTGAATACTTCTAAGTGAAAACTGATTCACATCTAAGCACTTGTCTAATCCAGAAACATTAATCCAAATTAACTGAAGGAAAATTAATCTGAATTAACTAAAGGTGCAAATTTAAAGTGAATTAGTTAAACTGCATTAAACCTCTGTGTGGACACTCACTGAGAATTAAAGTGGCCTTAGTCTGTGAATTAAGGTAATCTGTTTTAAGACTATTTTAATTCTGAATAATTGTCCACACAGGGGTTTAATGCAGTTTAACTAATGCACTTTAAATTCACACCTTTAGTTAATTCAGATTAATTTTCCTGTGTGTCCCTGTGTGAATAAGCCCTACCTCAGACAATGATGTCAAACTAACATTCCTGGATAGTTCTGTAATAATCATTAATCCAAACCTGTGCTACAGAACTGAAATAGGAACAGGTAATACTCAGGTGACGATGCTCATTGTGACAGCTGTGGACATGCCCTATAATAATATACGAATACTAGGGCTGTCAAGGGATTTAAAAAAATTAATCAAAATTAAGCATGCTCTTAAACAATAATAGAATACCATTTATATAAATATTTGTGGATGTTTTCCCCAATTTCAAATATATTGATTTCAATTACAACACAGAATACAAAGTGTACAGTGCTCACTTTATATTTATTTTTATTATAAATATATTTGAAAATGTAGAAAAATATCTAAAATATTTAATAAATTTCAATTGGTATTCTATTGTTTAACAGTGCGATTAAAACTGTGATTAATCACAATTAATTATTTTAATCGCAATTAATATTTTTTAGTTAATCGCATGAGTTAAGTGCGATTAATCGACAGCCCTAAAGAATACTAAGAATAACAATTTTATGAACACTGTATGTGAACTGGTCAGTGGGGGAAGATATTGTATCTTATGTTATATGACTGTTTTGCTCTGATCTAGCTTAAATGGCAAGAACAAGCAGGAAGGCAACACAATGGATCTCCACATAAGTAACTTCCAACCAAATACTTCAGTGGGGGAGGAAGGGGTGCAATTACAAGGCAATAGCATACTTCCAGACTCCAGTCCAAAGTGACACAGCGGTTTTGTGAGGCTGGGAACTACAAATCAAAAGGACAAAAAATAGTTTTAAAAGCCCTTCTCAGGAGAAGGGAAGGTCAATTGTGAGAGCTATTAGGCAGATGGGTTGAAGAAGTTTGAAAGAGTTGGCTGATCTTTTCCCAGATCCAGGGAATGGTAAGCCTTAGGGAAAGATCAGCAAGAGAGTAGACAGCTTTATTGTTTTAAGACCTGCTTTCTCTTAAATGTTTTTGTTCTGAATACATAATACTTAGTTTGAAGAAGGCTGTTTGGTCACTGGTTACTGCTGTCATTGCTCCTTGAGGGAACGAACTGCAGGATCTGAGCCTAAGACCTGCTGAGACAATCATGGTTAGTACCAGTGAACTATAGCCTGGTTTGAGTAGGAAAATCGCAAGGTTGCACCCCAAGAAAGATGGCAGCTGGTGGTTCAAGACCTGACAGGGATCCACTTGAAGAGAGAAGGAAGGATCAGAGGTGCAATTAGCCTGGAAACTGAGATACTCATGTACTAATAATTATCTCAGTACCAATAATAAACAGCTGAATTGTTCTCAACTAGCACAGAAAGTAAGCTCTGCTCAACAGATTTCTTTCTTCCAGGTACTTCCCCTTGCCTCCTACCAGTAGTTTGGGGCTGATGCAAGCACTTCAGATTAAAAGTCATAGGGTATGGTTCAGGGAGCACATTTTCAATTCATAATCAAATACATATTTTCTTCTTAACACAATTACCTTTGAGGGCCACAGTTTAGAACCTGGGGGACCACAGGTTGAACACTTCTGTTCTTCAGCAATACTTTTAATGCCTTTAATGTGGGCTCTCATTTTCAGATGAAAACTATACAAAATAATAGGTAGTAATGTTACATATAGTTTAAATGTAATTGATGGCACTAACCACCATCTTCTTTCCCTGTTCACACTTTTATAAGATAACCTACACTAATTAGACCTGATTAGTAAAGTGAAACAAATTCCTCTTTCTTCCCAGTTAGAAGGCCTTCATATTTAATTTGCGTCTAAAGAAATTTTACTAACTTACAGGCCTGGGGATATAAATTTTAATTTTATGGTTATAATAGAAAACAGGGGAACTGAAAAAGCCTCTTCAGAGTTCAATCACAAAAAGAAAAGATTCAATTACTTTGAAGGTCTTTAGAACCACAAGATAGAAATACTGGAAATGATGAGCGAGGCTGGGGGACACCATTAATTATAATCCCACATGGCATTTATTCCTTGGCGTCTACTGTAATGTATTTGGACATATTATGAGCTGCAAACTAATAAAAAAAATTGGTGCACTAGCTACACATACCAAAATGTAAACTATGCCTTAATTATTCATTAGTGGAATAAAAGACATTTTTAGCCACATAAATGTTACTGTTGTTTGCCTGGTGTTCATTATGACAAAACTGACCTTTTAAATTAATTTGGGTCTCTGTATTATGTCTATCTATATAACCTCCTTATTAATATTCTAACATTACAGTGTAAATAAAGAAAGGAAAGAGCTATTAATGTAATTTTTAATTCAGTGAATCTTACTCTAATAAATATCTAATAAAATAACTTGATGAGAATACATTTTAATATTGCATATTGGCATTTTCACATCTTGGACCTGACTCTCCTTTCACTTACATCAATTTTACACCAGTGTAGCATTACTGATTTCAGTAGATTACTCTTAACATACATAGAGAGATGGATCAGATCCCTTCTGTCTATAAATCTTTGATTTGATAAAGGATGAAAGTGAATTACCACTACCCAGCTCTATGCATCAAATATATACATGAGCTACATGCACAAAATAAATAGAATGAGGGTCTGACCAGCTGAATTAATACAGTTGTTAAAAATAACCCTTCTTTCTGGACTGCTTCATTGCAGTGATTTGTATTTGTCATCAAACATATGGTGAAACCCAAACATATATGTCTTTTCAGTGTGCTCAACTGTATACAGTATCTGTCAAAATAATAGGAATATTACATACCAGAACCACACATTAAAATATATTTTCCATGCATTATATTATGTCAACAGAGTGTGTTCTCATAACATAATAAATAACATACCATAAAAAATAAAGACAATGGACTTCAAGAAGGCAGGCTTTAGCAAACTCAGAGAATTAGTAGGTAAGATCCCCTGGGAAGCAAGTCTAAGGGGAAAAAGAGTTCAGGGGAGTTGGCAGTTTTTTACAGAGACATGATTAAGGGCATAAGAGCAAACTATCCCAATGTGTAGAAAAGATCGGATGTATGGTAAGAGACCATCAGATGATCTTCAATTACCTGAAATTCAAAAGACAGTCATATAAAAAGTGGAAACTAGGTCAAATTACAAAGGATTAATATAAAAAAAAAAACCCATGAACATGTAGGGACAAAATTAGAAAGTTCAAAGCACAAAACGAGATTAAACTTTCTAGGGGCATAAAGGGTAACAAGAAAACATTTTACAAATACATGAGAAGCAAGAGTAAGACCCAGGACAGGGTAGACCCATTACTCAATGAGGAGGGAAAGACAAAAACAGAAAATGCAGCAATGGCATAACAGTTCAATTCCTTTTTTGTTTCAGTTTTCACCAAAAAGGCAACCAGTGATCGGACGACTAACTTAGTGAACATCAGTTTAAATGGGCTAGAATCCAAGGCTAACATAAGTAAAGAACAAGTTAGGAATTACTTAGACAAGTTAGACGTCTTCAAGTTGGCAGTACCTAATGAAATACATCCTAGACTACTTAAGGAACTGGCTGAAGAAATCTCTGAGTAATTAGTGATTATCTTTGAGAGCTTGTGGAGGACAGCAGAGAGTCCAGAGGACTGGAAAAGGGTAAATACGATACAATACCTATCTATAAAAAAGGGAATAACAACAACACAGGGTATTATAAACCAGTCAGCTTAACATCGGTCCCGGAAAGATAACGGACCAAATAATCAAACAATCCATTTGTAAGCACATAGAAGAAAATAGGGTGATAATTAACAATCAATGTGGATTTGTCAAGAACACATCATGTCAAACCAACTACTATCATTCTTTGACAGGGTAGCAAGCCTTGTGGATGGGGGAAAGCAGTAGATGTGATATATCTCGACTTTAGTAAGGCTTTAGATATTGTCTCACATGACCGTCTCATAAACAAACTAGGGAAATACAGCCTAGATTAACCTTATATAAGGTGGGTACACAATTGTTTGGAAAAGCATACTCAGAGTACATATCAATGGTTTATAGTCAAGCTGGAGGGATGCATTGAGGGGGATCTCACAGGGATCCGTCCTGGGCCTGGTTCTATTCAATATCTTCTTAAATTATTTGGATAATGGTACAGAGAGTATACTTATAAAGTTTGCAGACAATACCAAGGTGGGAGAATTTATAAGCACTTTGGAGGACAGGATTAGAACTTAATATGACCTTGACAAACTGGAAAAATGGCCTGTATTACGTAGGATTAAATTCAAAAAGGACAAATACAAAGGTGGTGGGATAAACTCACATGACTGGAGTACTGTCATGGATGGATATAAACTGTTCAGGAAGGACAAGCAGGGCAGAAAAGGTGGGGGAGTTGCTTTGTATGTAAGAGAGCAGTATGACTGCTCAGAGCTCTGGTATGAAACTGCAGAAAAACCTGGGAGTCTCTGGATTAAATTTAGAAGTGTGAGCAACAAGGGTGATGTCGTGGTGGGAGTCTGCTATAGACCACCAGACCAGGGGGATGAGGTGGACAAGGCTTTCTTCTGGCAACTAACAGAAGTTACTAGATTGCAGGCCCTGGTTCTCATGGGAGACTTCAATCACCCTGATATCTGCTGGGAGAGCAATACAGCGGTGCACAGACAATCCAGGAAGTTTTTGGAAAGTGTAGGGGACAACTTCCTGGTGCAAGTGCTGGAGGAACCCACTAGGGGCAGAGCTCTTTTTGACCTGCTGCTCACAAACCGGGAAGAATTAGTAGGGGAAGCAAAAGTGGATGGGAACCTGGGAGGCAGTGACCATGAGATGGTCGAGTTCAGGATCCTGACACAAGGAAGAAAGGAGAGCAGCAGAATACGGACCCTGGACTTCAGAAAAGCAGACTTTGACTCCCTAACGGAACTGATGGGCAGGATCCCCTGGGAGAATAACATGAGGAGGAAAGGAGTCCAGGAGAGCTGGCTGTATTTTAAAAAAGGTTGCAGAAACAAACAATCCCGATGTGTAGAAAGAATAGTAAATATGGCAGGCGACCAGCTTGGCTAAACAGTGAAATCCTTGCCGATCTTAAACACAAAAAAGAAGCTTACAAGAAATGGAAGATTGGACAAATGACCAGGGAGGAGTATAAAAATATTGCTCAGGCATGCAGGAGTGAAATCAGGAAGGCCAAATCGCACTTGGAGTTGCAGCTAGCAAGAGATGTTAAGAGTAACAAGACGGGTTTCTTCAGGTATGTTAGCAACCAGAAGAAAGTCAAGGAAAGTGTGGGCCCCTTACTGAATGAAGGAGGCAACCTAGTGACAGAGGATGTGGAAAAAGCTCATGTACTCAATGCTTTATTTGCCTCTGCATTCACAACCAAGGTCAGCTCCCAACCTACTGCACTGGACAGCACAGCATGGGGAGGAGGTGACCAGCCCTCTGTGGAGGAAGAAGTGGTTCAGGACTATTTAGAAAAGCTGGACGAGCACAAGTCCATGGGGCCAGATGCGCTGCATCCAAGGGTGCTAAAGAAGTTGGTGGATGTGATTACAGAGCCATTGGCCATTATCTTTGAAAACTCATGGTGATCAGGGCAGGTCCCAGATGACTGGAAAAAGGCTAATGTAGTGCCCATCTTTAAAAAAGGAAAGGAGGAGGATCTGGGGAACTACAGGCCAGTCAGCCTCACTTCAGTCCCTGGAAAAATCATGGAGCAGGTCCTCAAGGAATCAATTCTGAAGCACTTAGAGGAGAGGAAAGTGATCAGGAACAGTCAGCATGGATTCATCAAGGGCAAGTCATGCCTGACTACCTAATTGCCTTCTATGATGAGATAACTGGCTCTGTGGATGAGGGGAAAGCAGTGGATGTGTTATTCTTTGACTTTAGCAAAGCTTTTGATACAGTCTCCTACAGTATTCTTGCCGGCAAGCTAAAGAAGTATGGGCTGGATAAATGGACTATAGGGTGGATAGAAAGCTGGCTAGATCGTCGGGCTCAATGGGTAGTGATCAATGGCTCCATGTCTAGTTGGCAGCCGGTATCAAGCGCAGTGCCCCAAGGGTCAGGCCTGGGGCCGGTTTTGTTCAATATCTTCATTAATGATCTCAAAAATGGCATGGACTGCACCCTCAGCAAGTTTGCAGATGACACTAAACTGGGAGGAGTGGTAGATATGCTGGAGGGTAGGGATAGGATACAGAGGGACTTAGACAAATTAGAGGATTGGGCCAAAAGAAATCTGATGAGGTTCAACAAGGACAAGTGCAGAGTCCTGCATTTAGGACGGAAGAATCCCATGTACTGCTACAGACTAGGGACCGAATGGCTAGGTGGCAGTTCTGCAGAAAAGGACCTAGGGGTTACAGAGGATGAGAAGCTGGATATGAGTGTGCCCTTGTTGTCAAGAAGGCTAACGGCATTTTGGGCTGTATAAGTAGGGGCACTGCCAGCAGATCGAGGAACATGATCGTTCCCCTCTATTTGACATTGGTGAGGCCTCATCTGGAGTACTGTGTCCAGTTTTGGGCCCCACACTACAAGAAGGATGTGGAAAAATTGGAAAGAGTCCAGCGGAGGGCAACAAAAATGATTAGGGGGCTGGAGCACATGACTTATGAGGAGAGGCTGAGGGAACTGGGATTGTTTAGTCTGCAGAAGAGAAGAATGAGGGGGGATTTGATAGCTGCTTTCAACTATCTGAAAGGGGGTTCCAAAGAGGGTGGATCTAGACTGTTCTCAGTGGTAGCAGATGACAGAACAAGGAGTAATGGTCTCAAGTTGCAGTGGGGGAGGTTTAGGTTGGATATTAGGAAAAACTTTTTCACTAGGAGGGTGGTGAAGCACTGGAATGGGTTACCTAGGGAGGTGGTGGAATCTCCTTCCTTAGAGGTTTTTAAGATCAGGCTTGACAAAGCTCCAGATTTGATTTTGATCCAGGATGATTTAGTTGGGGATTGGTCCTGCTTTGAGCAGGGGGTTGGACTAGATGACTCCTGAGGTCCCTTCCAACCCTGATATTCTACGATTCTATGAAAGGTTGTGAAATCTCTGTCATTGGAAGTTTTTAAGAACAAGTTAAAAAAAACACCTGTCAGGAATGGTTTAGATAATATGAAGTCCTGCCTCACTGCAAGGGACTGAACTAGATGACGTCCCTTCCAGTCCTACATTTCTATGATTTCTATGTTATTTACAGAACTATTCTGATATTCTTGCTGGGTTATTGTTCAATCTTTCAAATTATTGCTTTATAAAAGTTTGATTAATTTATTTTAAAAATAGGATTGTGATGTTTAGAGTATTTTGTTGCTGATTTCTCCAGACAAGAATAAGTGTTCTTATCATAAGCACCAATAAAAATAAGTGAATTTAAGATTTGTATAAACCAGTACCAAAATGTGAGTGGACTGTAAGAAAAAGCACAGTATACAGTCACATAATATATAAGCATGAGAAAACGAATCTTATCGAGCTGCAAAACTGCATTCTCCAAATTCCTTTGTACCAACCTAGTATTGATAGCTTATACCCTCCAGCTAGCAAATACAGTGAATTTTTTCCAACTCTGACTCCCTGATGACACAATTCAATTTCATGAGTCATCCAGTTGTAAAAACCCTCGGTAATGTACAATAAAACAATACTGTACCACCTTCACCTTTCCTACTGTTGGAAGAATTCTTAGATTGGTACAGGGCAATTTAAAAAGTGTAATTTCAGATATGTAAAACAAATTCCTCTTTCTGTAGTATTTCTGTATGAATCTGAATTTGGTAATAATGAGCAGTACAAGCAACTGAATATATATAACTGAATGGCAGTATCTTCTACCAAACAAGATCTGCAAAGAAAACGTTATCTCATTAGTAGTTAAAGGAGAGAATTGACCTCCATGTACACTGCCTTACAGTTTTCTGGGTGTACACAAAGGTTTCCAACAGCCCTATATATAAGCATAGTCGGAGCAGCAAAAGACTTTGGACATGCATAGTACAACATTTACACCCCTATTCTGATCAGACTAGTCTTTTTTCTCTGGAGCAAGGGCTCTAAATTCAGCCTGAATTCAGAGCTCTTGCTCCACTGAAAAACACTGTGGTGGTCTGTCCCCAAAGACCTGTTGTAACTTTCAAAATCTCCTAAAGCAAAATACTAGAAAGAGAGAAAAAGCTTTAAGAAATAAGTTAAAAGGAGTTTCCTATAAATTCAAAGACAAATGGCTAGATTGAGAGTTTATGACTGGCACTGAATAAAGGGCAGCACAGAGTTGCCCTGCCCTTGCAACACCCAGAGATTGTGCTCCCAGAGTCCTACTCCCAGAGTCACAATCTCTCTCTTGGTCTCCTTGCTGCTCTGTGAAGGCAACACACTGCAACAAGTCTATACCTAGTGCTCTGTTTCATCCCTGATGCACCTGTATAGTTAAGACATCGAGCATGTTGGAGAGAGGGGAGGAGCCAAGACATATAAAATTGGGATATGACCTCCACCCAACATTTGCATAAACAATTGGTAGTGATAAATATTTCTCATGAAATACATAGAACCATAAAACCAATTTTAGTTAATAGAAAAAATAGGATAGTTAAATTATTTCAAAGACAAAAGTTTGGATCTAAGGTCATGTCACTTACCCCATTATGGAGTAAAATTATTGCTGAGGAGAAGTTGATAGAGCTACTCTTGGATCTGCCTTTGGGATAGTTCAGGCTTACCATTTTGGATTATCTGAATATCCATGCCAGAGATTATTCTTGTGTATTAGCTTGAGATCTTATGTCCACCATCAAAAAAAGTTACCTACCTTTTCGTAACTATTGTTCTTCAAGAAATGTTGCTCATGTCCATTCCATTCTAGGTGTGTGCATGCCCTCGTGCACAGTTGTCAGAGATTTTTGCCTTAACGGTATCAGTAGGGCCAGCTGTGGTGACCTCTGGAGTGCTGGGCTCATGCAGCTGTATATCAGGCGCCAGCAACCCTACACCCTCTCAGTTCCTTCTTGCTGGCAACTCCAACAGAGGGGCAGCAGGGTGGGTAATGGAATGGACACGAGCAACTCATCTTGAAGGACAACAGTTACAAAAAGGCAGGTAGCTGTTTTTTCTTCTTCGAGTGCTTTCTCATGTCGATTTCATTCTAGGTGCCTCACAAGCAGTATCTATGGAGGTACGTTCGGAGTTCACAGCTTAGCACACGTTTTAACAGTCTCAGGCATGTGTGGGTGGTGGTGAGCAGTTGGGCACACAGAGATGAGATCCACCGTGGCTTGGAATCAAGTCTCGGGGAGGAAGGCTCCGGCCCAAGTGGAGTCTAGTACTACCCCAATAAATTCTATGCGTTGCACTGGAGTCAGGGTTGACTTTTCTCATTTATTATTAAGCCCAGGTTGCGACAGGTGGAACAGACCAGATTGAGATGCCTCCACACCTGATCTGAGGACCAGTGCCTTATCAACTAATCGTCAAGGTACGGGTAGATTTGGACTCCACGACATCGCAGGTAAGTGGGCACTAGTGCTATAAACTTTGTGAACACTCTTGGGGCCAATGAGAGATGAAAGAACTGGAAATGGCATTGACCCAACATGAAATGGAGGAAATGCCAGTGCCCTGGGAATATGGAAGTATGTGTCCTTTAAATCGAGGGCGGTGTAACTGTCTCCCGGATCCAGGGATGATTGATGGAGGCCAGGGAGACCATGCGAAACTTCAACTTTTTGAGAGACTTGTTGAGGCGACACAGGTCTAGAATAGGTCTGAGGCCTGATTTTACCTTCGGAATTTGGAAGTAGCAGGAGTAGAAACCTCTTCCTTCCATGTTCCGCAGAACGTCTTCTACTGCCTCCAGGCATGGAAGGTTTGACCTCCTAAACGAGGAGTTGCTTGTGGGAAGGGTCCCTGAAGAGGGACGGGAAAGGGGGGTGGAACGGTTGGTCGGCTATAAATTGCAGGGTATAGTCCAATGAAACTGTGTCGAGCACCCAGCGGTCCAAGGTGATATGGGACCCAGTCAACCAGGAAGGGTGGAGGCAGTAGAAGAAGATGGGGAACGGATCCTGTGCATTCACTGGGGCATCATCCTAAGGCGCACCCTCAAAATGACTGCTTTTGGTTGTCTTGGTCCCTGGAAGGACCAGACTGGTCAGGGGGACGACATGACGACTGGTGGCGTCACTTAAAGCCCCTGTCTCTGTCCTTTCTGTAGGAGCCAGACCGACAGGCACCTCAAGACCTTAATGACAGTGGAGGAGGTGGGGGACAGAACGGCTTTCTAGCCTGATGAGGAGTATGCAGGCCCAAGGAGTGGAGGGTGGCCCAGGAGTCTTTAAGGCCATGGAGCCTTGCATCAGTTAGCTTGGAGAATAGCACCATTCTCTTGAAAGACAAGGTCCTGGAGAGTAGTTTGAATCTCCTGAGACAGCCCAGAGTCTGTAACCAGGAGCTGCGCCTCATGGCTATCGCAGAGGTGACCACCCTGGATGCCACATCCGTGGCCTTCCTGGCCATCTGGAGGGCACCTGTGGCCACAGCCTTGCCTTCCTCTGCCAAGGTGGTGAACTCCTGAGCCCAATCCTGTGGGAGGCTCTTCTTGAACTTGCTGACGAAGTTCCACAGGTTGAAACTGTATCTGCCAAGTAGGGCTTGATGGTTAGATACCCTAAACTGGAGGCTGGCTGTCGAATAAATCTTTCTGCCAAATAAGTCCAGCCTCTTGGCGTCTTTATTCTTGGAGATGCCATTCGCCTGTACCTGCCTGTCCCTCTCATTGAAGGTGGACACAACCAGGGACGCCGCAGGAGGGTGTTTCTACAGGTATTCAAACCCCTTTGCGGGGACATAGTACTTCTTTTCCGGCTTCTTGGATGTGGGTGGAAGGGAAGATGAGGTCTGCCATACAGACTTGGCAGTTTTCAGGACCTCTAGGTGAACGACCAATGCGACCTGGGCTGGGGCGGAGGAGGGGATGACACTGAAGAGGTCATCGGACTCCTCAGTTAGCTCAACTTCCAACTTCGGGTTGGCCGCTGGGCCCACTTCAAGCACAGATGGTGTTGCGATGGCCCAGGACCCCCTACCATTCTCCGGAGTCAGGTCCCTGGCTGGGCTAGGGGGTCCGACCACAGCGGTACCCCCGAGACCCTCCGTAGCGGGCACGAGGCCTAACAGGTCCTTTGCCTGAAGGTCCCTTTTGCATGGTACCTGCAGACTTAGACCACTTCTTTGGTACCGGTGAGGGGGAATAGTGCCAGGAGGATTCCAGTGCCAGTGGTGCACTGCATGCCCACATCGAAGTACTGGGTGTGGAGTCCAAGTGGGAGGGCTCCAATGCTGGACGCAGAGAGGCCTTCATGAGGAGGGCCCTCAATCGAATGTCCTGCTCTTTCTGAGTCTGGGGATGAAAATTTTTGCAGATCCGGGATTTGTCTTTTCTATGGGATTCCCCCCAGTGGCACTTTAAACAAATATTGTGGGGGTCACTGATGGGCATAAGCTGGCTCCACTCAGAACATGGCTTAAAGCCTGGGGAGCAGCTTAACAGCTAACTAATCATTTGACTAAACAACAAAGGAGAATGATCTAAACAGTGAAGAACAGCTAATGCTCTTGCTAAGCAAGACCAGGCGCTCCCCCTTGTCCACATATTTGTTGACCCCTTCAAAGAAATCTAATAAATTAGTAAGATATGATTTCCCTTTACAGAAACCGTGTTGTCTTTTGCCCAACAATTTATGTTCTTCTATGTGACAATTTTATTTTTTACGATTGTTTCAACTAATTTGCCCGGTACTGATGTTAGACTTACTGGTCTGTAATTGCTGGGATCACCTCTAGAGCCCTTTTAAAATATTAGCTACCTTCCAGTCATTGGGTACAGAAGCCGATTTAAAGGACAGGTTACAAACCATAGTTAGTAGTTCTGCAATTTCATATTTGAGTTCTTTCAGAACTCTTGGGTGAATGCCATCTGCTCCCAGTGACTTGTTACTGTTAAGTTTATCAATTAATTCCAAAACCTCCTCTAATGACACTTCAATCTGTGACAATTCCTCAGATTTGTCACCTACAAAAGCCGGCTCAGGTTTGGGAATCTCCCCAACATCCTCAGTGAAGACTGAAGCAAAGAATTCATTTAGTTTCTCCGCAATGACTTTATTGTCTTTAAGTGCTCCTTTTGTATCTTGATCGTCCAGGGGCCCCACTAGTTGTTTAGCAGGCTTCCTGCTTCTGATGTACTTAAAAAACATTTTGTTATTACCTTTTGAGTTTTTGGCTAGCTGTTCTTCAAACTCCTTTTTGGCTTTTCTTATTACATTTTTACATGATTACATTTTTACACTTAATTTGGCAGTGTTTATGTTCCTTTCTATTACCTCACTAGGATCTGACTTTCACTTTTTTTCCACTCTCATACTATGTGTATGTATAATACCAGTACAATGGGACCCCAACTGTGGCTTGGGCCTTTAGACACTACTCAAATACAAGTTAATAATAATAGAGCATCATTTAAGCTGGTCGGTTTCATTCCACGCTAAATGATATCCACTGTGGCACAGAATTTTCTCAGTCTAATGCTGTGGCTGTGGTGGTGACTCCTTTACCACAGTATCATAGAATGAGAAAAATGTCAGCTTGGAAGGGACCTTGAGAGTTCAAGTCCAGCCCCCTGTGCTGAGGCAAGACCTGACAGTTGTTTGTCCAACCTGTTCTTAAAACCTCCAATGATGGGGATTCCACAACATCCCTCCGAAGTCTATTCCAGACTTTAACTATCCTTATAGTTAGAAATGTTTTCCTAATATTGAACCTAAATCTCCATTGCTGCAATTAAGTTAATTAGTTCTTGTCCTACTTCAGTGGACAAGGAGAACAACTGATCACCATCCTCTTTATAATAGCCCTCTAACTCCATCTGTGATGCTCAGACCAGCATATCAGTGGTACTCCTCTGAGTGGTGGGCACGCTAATGAATCTGGACTACTCTGAGTTGGTAGCCACAGCCGATTAATTAATTTCCACTGCGGAATTTTCCTTCGACTTTGCAGATATAAACAATCAGATGTGGGTTATTTGTCCAATAACAAGAGAATAGCAGTGGAGCAGGAGAGGACAAATCCATCATCGTCCCTTTCTGAGTTCAACTCAGCTTCAGGCTAAATATCCCATTTCTTCCTTTTCCATTACTTTTAGTTATACCCTAAATAATAATTCTCCCTCCTTAGTTGATTACACAATTTGAATACTTGTAGACTATTCTCTTTAAACCCATTCATCTAATTTATCACAATTTTTCCTCCAAAACATGTTTTGTTAATTAATAATAATAATGCTAAAAATAAGGAGTCTATTGATACATTAGTGTAAGAAATATTCATAGAAGAAGAGAACAGATTCCTAACTATTTTGGTACTAATGTCTAAATGTTGCTTGATATTAAATTATGTCTAAAATTTACATTACTTGATAAGAGCAACATTACTATTTCCTTTCTACAACCCAATAGTTAGTGCTAAAATGATTTGCCTTCTGAACTACACTGCCCAATAAATCACTAATAAAATTTAAACTGTATTTACCACTTACTTCAAATATAAAGAAAAAAAGAGAATAGTAACACAAGTATATCACAGCACTGTCAAATAATTAATGAATCACACTGTATAAATCTTTAAGGGGTTACCCTAGGCTAATTAATTAATCCATTAACAGTTAGTGACCTGTCCACTACAAGTTGATTTCCCTTCTACAAGTGGAATTTCAGTTGGACTCCACATTCACACTATAACACTCCAGGGACTCTTTACCAATCCTGCCATTGATCTGTCACTCAACCCTTCCCTCACCCCCAAATGACTTCAAAGGGAGTTCTTCATATGGTACCTTACTGGTTGGCATACTTGGTATATAAATTAAAGACTGCCAACTTAGTAAAAGTATTCTTCCAAGTTCCTTCCTCTCTCCATCCATAAGCCTCAAGAGGTAATAGGTCTAATAAAGTTTCATAAGTAGGTTTAAGCTAAGAGGTAAGGCATCTTGTCTAATTTATCACACTTGTCCTAGCTAATGCCTGTTCATTCTAAAATACATAGTGGCAAACATTATAAAATCAGCATTTGCTAACATTTACTGCACTGTGGCACCAGAGATTACCGCCATTTCCCCCTATACTTAAGAGAAATCTGTGGTAAGACTGTGCTATGGCTGGCAAATGTTGGCACACTTTTTAATGTTCTGCTGTAGTCACTAAGAAGGATCAGAAGAAAAAAATAAAAAAATATTCATTTCAGATATTTTTAATAAAAGCAAAGGAAATAAGGGGCTAGATTCAGAAAAGCTGATGCATAGGAGGCGATGGTCATGGTAGCTCCCTTATACTCAATAGCCCAGTGGTTAGGGCACTTGCCTGGGATGTGGGAGTCCCAGATTCCAATTACCATTCTGGATCAGGGACTTGAATCCAAGTCTCCCCCTTCTCATGAGAGTGTCCTAATCACCAGGGTTTTGGCTATTCTGATGTGAGTGTCTCTCAATCTCTCCTGTTAAGCGGTTCCACCTTGTATAAATACTTAAATATTCTTTGGAACAGGGACTGGAACCTGGTTCCAGTTGAGTGCCCTATCCACCGGGCTATTGTGTCTTTTTCACCGAGTATAAGAGGAGCACATCTGCACTACCACTCGTCCTCCAGTTTTGTGAATGGTGCCTAAATCTCCTTGTGAATACAGACTGAAAAAGCAAAATGTTTCATTTTGATAATGTCAAAAATAGTTTATTTTGACATTTCTGAATTATTACATTTTGAGTAAAACAATTTGCCAAAATTGACATGAATTCATGAAATATTTCAGTCAACCCAAATCTGCATTTTTTGCCAAAAAAGTTTCATCCAAAAAATGTCACCCAGCTCTACTTATAATGTTAATACATCTTTCCTGAACAAAAATAACAAGTCTAAGTCCTATCACTGGCAGGTTCACATTGGATATTAGGTCCTATAGACAACATTCTTCAATATACAAGACCAGTAAACTTCCATCAAATGCCAGTCAATAAGCATTTTCAGTTCCAGTCTTTAAAGTCTTTTAGCCCTTCTTTCAATGATCAAGTTAAAAGAGACTGAAGACACTTTATCAATTTGCTACTTACTTTTAGATTGACATCAAAATACAGAAACACAGACAATATATTAAGTAATACAGAAGAGAAAACAAAAACCATGCAGAGCATACGCAACAGGACAACAAACTATACAGGTTAACACTATCTTATCCTACAATAAAATACTTAGAAAAAATACTAATAGATAAACATACTAACGCTATTTAACTGAGCTACTCTACTGGAGCAGGAACTAAAGTCTCCACTGTAATGCACTGGCATGTACTGCAGCCCAACTGATTCATTTAAGGTTCCTCAATGTTATTTCTGTCTTACCCATCTTAGCCAAATCAGCTCAGAGGAAGAATTTAATCAGAAAAATGTGAATAATTGGGAATTGTTTAAGAACACTTAACTAGATGCCCTAAAAGTCACAATCCCACAAAGAAAGGAGGGTCATATTGGTTAAAAAAACTGACCTGCTTTAGAGGGACTGTAAAGGCCGCTATAAAAAATGTAAAATAATGTATAGCAATGGAAGAAAGGGGAAGCTTAAATTAACATAAATCAGATGCCAGGAATTGTAGAAAGTTGATAAATGAAGCAAAGGAACACAAGGAATAAACCACGGCTAGCAGAGTTAAGGAGAATAAGAAGGAGATATTCAAGTATATTAAAACAAAAATAATCCAAACATTGGTATTGATCCATTACTAGATGGAAATAGTAGAATTATTAATAATAATGCAGAGAAGGCAGAAGTGTTCAATAAATACTTCTGTTCTGTATTTGGGGAAAAACAGACAGTGTAGTCAGATCATACGATAACACCCTTTCCGTTCCACTAGTATCTCAGGAAGATATAAAACAGCAGCTATTATACATTTTTAAATCAGGAGATCCATATAACTTGCATCCAAGAGTTTAAAAAAAAGAAGCCTGAGGGACTCACTGGACCATTAACTCTCAGAACACCAGGGAAATTCTAGAAGACTGGAAGAAAAGAAATGTTGTGCCAATATTGAAAAAGGGTAAATGGGATGTGTTTTATATTCTTTATAGAAATGTGGTTATGATCTGAATATGGCATAACTAAGATATACTTTATGCAAGATGGCTCATGTAAGATATCATTGGAAAGGTTATGATTTACTGAATGTGATTATCCAATTTGTATGCCTGCATCATTTCTGTATCTCAAGTTAGGAATATTGACCATGTATCTGTATTTCAAATGTGCTACTTTAGGTGTCACCCACAACTAGTCCTTCAGGTACATCAATGAAAATGTCAGAGAGGGCTGATGGCCCATCAGCAAAGACAATGGACTGTGAAAGAGCTTATTCTTCCTGTGGATGCTCCAGACAGCCTGTGAGTAATGGCTGCTATGACCTGCAGAGACATGTGACTGAGTCACCTGGTACTGGACCCCACCTTGGAATGCCAGTGTTTTTCCACTGTAAGACAAAGGGTTCTCGCCATACACAAAAGCTATCTAGGGCGGGGAGTGACATCATCATGGTTCTCCTCTGCCTCCCCACCCAAAGGGAGGCTGGAAAACACCTGGAAACAAGAACTGAACTGGGGGAAGAAGAGCTGAGCCCAGGCTGGAAGTGTATTTAGCCTGTGAGTAACAATACCTGAAGTTTGAAGCTGCAGGACAGTGCAGCTGGCTTTCAAGAAACTTTGCAATCTGCCTGAAACAGCATTTAGGGTGAGAAATTACTATTTGTAGCCAATTTCTGTATTGTATTAAATTTAGTCTGTGTGTTTTATTTTATTTGCTCAGTAATTTGCTTTGTTCTGTTCACTATCTCTTATAATCACTTAAAATCCTGCTTTTATAGTTAATAAATTCATTTAGTTTATTATTAAACCCAGTTTGTGCAATTTCTAAGTGGGGGGTGGGAGGGGAAGAAGTTGTGCATATCTCTCTTCACATTGAGGGAGAGGGCGAATTTTTATGATCTTGCGCTGTGCAGATTTTTCTATACAGCGCAAGACAATATACCTCCTGAACACAGGTTCGGGAACATTGACAGATTATTATAGGGATGCTTATGTTTCTGTTATTTCTGCTTATAGTTGTTCTGTGGATAAATCAAGGAATTTCAAGTCTCTTGTGCTGTCAATACAGAATCAATCATAATCACAGTAAATTAACTTTTTAAAAAATTTCTAATCTCTGAAATTCCTATACAGATTTTTTATAGATGTGGGTGTTCACTGAGGCAAAACAATTTAGTACCATTGTAATATTAGAACTTGCAATAATATTTTCCTCTCTTTAGGCATATTGAATTAGCAATAGACCGGGTGATGAAGCAGGCAACAAAAGGCATTGTGGACGTGTAAAATGGGTTAGTGGTGACAAGATATACAACCTTGACTTTGCCAACAACATTGCTTTACTAAATATAATATGGAATGGAATGATTGCCCTTGCATCAGATGTAGAACACAAAGCAGCAAAAGTTGGATTGAAAGTAAATGCAGAGAAAGCCACAGTTATGAAAGTAGGAAACTGGACAACAGATACAAAGGTGTATGTGGATGGAAAATAAATCAGACAGGTAGAAGAGTTTTGCTATCTGGGGAGTGTGATGACATTTGAAGGTGGCTGCAATAAAGATACTCATATAAGCTTAAGAAAAGCAAACATCACTTTTGGAAGGATGAACAACATCTGATCAAACAAAGGTCTCCACACCACACTAAATGTCAGATTACAGAATCATAGAAGTGTAGGACTGGAAGGGACCTCAATAAGTCATCTAGCCCAGTCCCCTGTACTCAAAGAGGACTAAGTAATAACTAGACCATTCCTGACAGGTGTTAGTCCAATCTGCTCTTAAAAACCTTCAGTAATGGAGATTCCACTACCTCCCTAGGCAATTTGCTCCTGTGCTTAACTACCCTGACAGGAAGTTTTTCCTAACATCCAACTTAAACCGCCCTTGCTGCAATTTAAGTCCATTTCTTCTTGTCCTATCCTCAGAGGTTAACAAGAACAATTTTTCTCCCTCCTCATTGTAACAACCTTTTATGTACTTGAAAACTGTTATCTCCCCCCTCAGTCTTCTCTTCTCCAGACTGAACAAACCCAAGTTTTTCAATCTTTTCTTATAGGTCATGTTTTCTAGACCTTTAATCATTTTTGTTGCTCTCCACTGGTCTTTCTCCAATTTGTTCAGATCTTTCCTGAAACGTGGCACCCAGAACTGGACACAATACTCCAGTTGAGGCCTTATCAATGCAAAGTAAAGTCGAAGAAATATTTCCCGTGTCCTGCTTATACTCCTGCTAATACATCACAGAATGATTTTTTTTTGCAACAGAGTTACCCTGTTGACTCATATTTAGCTTGTGATCCACTATAATGACCCAGTGAGGTCCTTTCCAGTCCTACACTTCCATGATTCTATAACCCCCAGATCCCTTTCTGCATTACTCCTTCCTAGACAGTCATTTCCCATTTTATATGTGTTCAATTGATTGTTCCTTCCTAAGTGGAGTGCTTTGCATTTCTCCTTATTGAATTTCATTCTATTTACTTCAGACCATTTCTCCAGTTTGTCCAGATCATTTTGAATTTTAATCCTGACCTTTCTAATTTTGGCCGAACTTGCTTGTGTTGTTTTTGTTTTTTTATATTCATTCTTCGTAATTTGACTTAGTTTCCACTTTTTGTATGACTATCTTTTGAGTTTCAGATCACTGAAGATCTCCTGGCTAAGCCAGGGAGCCTTGCCACACTTTCTATCTTTCCCATGCAGTGGGATAGTTTGTCCTTGTGCCCTTAATACTGTCTCTTTGAAAAACTGCCATCTCTCTCTTTAAGTAACCTGAAAGAAAAAGCCAAACAGCCAAACAAGCTCACTCACCCCAAGATTAGTACTTGCACCTTTTTCAGCAGGGAGATCTCCTTTTCTCTCTCTCAAACTCCCCTTTTTGCTGTCCCATGTTTGCTAGCTCCCCTTGGTCACTTAACCTTGATTTTTAAGCTCTTCTCTTCTAGATCAGCCTTATCCCCTCAATCACACAGTGGGAAGGTGATCACGAGGCTGATCAGAGATGATCAAAGATGATCAAAGGCTCAAAGAGTCACCAAACACACAATCCCAATTGACACTGTAACTTTAAGTAACCTGAAAGAGGAAAAAAATAAACATCCAAAAAAACCAAATACCATGTGATTGTAATGAACAAGGGAAGAAACAAGAGAAACAAGGTGGCTGAGGTAATATCTTTTATTGGACCAACTTTCGTTGGTGAAAGAGACAAGATTTCGAGCTTACACTGAGTTCTTCTTCAGGTCTGGGAAAGGTACTCAGAGGGTCGCAGCTAAATACAAGGTGGAAGAGACTGTTTCGCATAAGAAGTTAACCTATTGTAAGGCAAAGGAGGGTTAGTGGGTTATATATTGTTATAGGTAACCCCTTTTACATGTGCATTATGATACACTCTTTAATTACATGATCACATACCATTTTTCCATTGTAGTAGCTCTATAATAAGGTTGTCATGGTTACAAGGCTAGCAGCACCTCTGTCCCCTTTCTGGTTCCTCTGAGCCCTGGTCTACACTGGGGGGTGGGGGGGGGAAATCGATCTAAGTTATGCAACTTCAGCTAAGTGAATAACGTAGCTGAAGTCGATGTACTTAGATCGACTTACCGTGGTGACTTCACCGCGGTGAGTCGACTGCTGCCACTCCCCCGTCGACTCTGCTTGTACCTCTCACGGCCCTGGAGTACAGGAGTCGACGGGAGAGGGCTCAAGGGTCGATTTATCGTGTCTAGACTAGATGTGATAAATCGATCCCCGCTGGATTGATCCCTACCCACCGATCCGGCGGGTAGTGTAGACATACTCTGAGTACAGCTTCTCTGGTTGATATGTCTTGTGCCTTTACCTGTCTCAGGGAGGAAATTCACAATTCTCTCACACCTAGACTGGGACATAGGAAACAGTACCCTGTCTATCAATGGTTCTTACCCTGGAGGATCAACTGAGTTAGGGCACCTGTGGTTCTTCCCTTTTAGAGTCCATGACCAATGGTATAGACGATCAGACGGCCTTCTTAAAACAAAAGTATTATTTGTCTTAACAATTGGAACGAAGCATCAGAGAAAAAAGGATTTTAAAACAACAGTCTGCATGTGTCTCCCTTACCTAAAAAGCCCTACCATTCTTTGATAGTGACCCTGATAGGCCTAGCTTCTCCAAGCACCCCAGACAGTGCCGGTATCTCAGGGCTTGTCTATACTGCAACGTTGTCACCAAAACTTTTGTCTTTTGCGGATACTTAAAAAAGCGCCCCCACGAAAGACAAAAGTTTTGCCGACGCAAGCAGAGCTGGAAGTATTTTGTCGGCAAAAATGCCGACAAAATACTGATAGAGAGCGTTCACAAACGCTGACTTTTAGCGACAAGGCTTGACAAGGCCTTGACATAGCCTTGTCGTTAAATTCTGCGTAATGTAAACAAGCCCTCAGTCTGGTTCTCCATAACAATTGCTGCCTTTCTTTTGTGAGAGGTTCCCTTTTAATCCTGCCAGAGTTCTTTTGTCCTTAAGTGTTTACAGCGTTTTTCCTGTCTTGATCCAATACAGTTTTTTAGGATGGGTTGGAGAACAGGTAAAATAATCAAAGCTAATAATTCTAACATTGTCCCTTAATAACTCTTAAATTTTTGCTGAGAAGTGGCTTATCTTGAGCCATTCTTTTCCTTCCTAGCTGTTCTTTCCGACAGACTCCTGTTGAGTTAAACCAATATAGTCCGACATAAAATGCCTCAATAACCAGGTCAACATACAGTGTTCATAAATTATTACAGAGAAGCTCCAAATTCACCACAAAGGTATGCTATTTTAAAAGATATATTTTGTAGATAATATACAGAAATTATATTTCATGAGGCTACTTAATGAGGTTAACTGAGAAACCCGTACCAGCTTTAAATGTTTAGTCAAGACTCAGCCCATCCTCCACTTCTCAAGCATTTTTGAAATTCTAATACTTAAACGCACAAGAGATTGAAAATATACCCCTAAAATAAGAAAATGAGTACATTCCGTGATTGTGCGGTCCTAGATTGTGGAATCACAAATGTTCTGATTTTGCTCTACAGTACATATTCATGTTTTTGCTAGTCTTGCTGAGTACTATGCTATTCTTTGAACAACAATTTCTTATTTAAAGTGCACTTAAAAATGCATTTTTTAATTAGAACACATCAATACTTTGAAAAGGAGTTCTGACTGGCAGCTTTCCATGAGTATTCTGGGAAATCATCTTACTCTGTCTATAGCTTGATCAACCTTGAAAGAAGCTTTATTTGTTTAGCTTTCTTTAAACTAAAGGGTCCTGATTTTAATTCCATGGGCCAGATGCTGAGCTGATGTAAACAGATGTAGCTTCATTAAAGTGAATTGTTTTTCCAACCTCTCAATCCCAGCCCACCTAATTTAGATTCTTACAGCCCCAGCTATACATTTCTCATATTTTCTGCAGTTATGGTGCTGCATACTTTTGAGGCACAGCTCTCTACTACATGTTTGTGGTTTTTTCTGCCTATAAGATTCTGCTCTCTGTAGTGGATAGGATCATGTGGCCTTATGTTTGCTTCACAACTGCCAATTATGGACCTGCTCCAAGGCTCATTGAAGTCAATAAAAAGATTCCCATTGACTTCAGTGGACTTTGGATTGGCTCCTATATCACAACCCCTAACGAAGTACTTAATCCCTGGTTCTGGTTTAGCTAATTTCAGTGCCATCTGCTATTTCTGGGCAGGTCTAGTCAGATAAATTACGAGGTCCTTTCATAATATTTTAAAAATATATGAATGCATTTTTAAAACAAAGTCTATATTTAAATTACTGATTAAAGATGTTCTATCAAATATTTTTGTGTTTTTTTTTAAATTTTACAAACATTTGTAGTTAACCTTTAAATTATTATTTTGGCCCTATCTAACCAAACTCTCTGAAAGCACAATTTTCTAGCTGTAAGATCCATGCTTTCTCATAAGCATATGAAAAACAGAACACACAGTATGTATGGATTGATATTAACTTCTCTCTCATTTATTCTGTATATATTACTGTGCTCACAAGAACTGAAATTCCAACATGAAATGCTGCACTATATATTCTTGTTCTTAAGAAGAGGTGTATAACTGAACTATAAAAAAGGTTAACAATAGTCTCCTGTACTTAAAACAATCTGAATTGTTGCTCTCAGTTCACCTCCTGTCAGATCAAGCACCCACACCATAGGCACCACCACCAGTAATTGGTACACTACGGTAGTACTATAAGGAGCACTTTATCAGTGCAACTCTTGTGTGTAAACAAGGCCTAATTCTCAGTGCCAGCAGAGACAGTGAGGACTGAATGGGCATGGGCACTGAATTATCCTCTCACCCCAAGATGCAGTTCCTCTATATCAGTGTAGAGGTACATCACTTCATAGCTGGTGCATGGCAGATTCCATTCCCCATGCTTATATTATAACTGTTCCATGGTTAAGTAGATTTCACTCTACGGCTCCATCAACTTACCTCTTTTAGTGAGCAGTAAATTTACTTTAAAATGTTTAGCAGAAAAAAAGCTTCTGTGCTTATTTTTTTTCTGTTAAGGAACTAAGCCTTGTATACAAAAATAAAATAAAGAAATAAATAGACTATGCCCCTGATTCTCCCCTCACTTACACCAGTTTTACAGCAGTGTAATTCAATTGACATGAGTGGAGTTACTACTGATTTACACCACTGCAAGAATAGAATCAGAGCTAAAATTTGTAATTTTCCCTTGGCTCATGTCAAACAGATCCAGGAGAGGCAGTTATGCACTTATGAGTTATGAGATCACTTTGGCAGCACATGACCCCAGTCAACAAAAAAGGATTTATAGGGAGAAAACAAATCTTTTTTAGAATGATAATTTATTTTTGACAATATCCAGTGGATGTTACAACTTGAAGGACAACTTAAAATTTCTGAACAGCTAGCAGCTGTATATAATTGAGTGTGCTTAGGCAAATCCCTCCATGTTTTCTTCCCTTTCCTTATATGTACACAAAACTCACTATATTCCCTTAAACACACATGGAAAGGGTTTATGTACCTACTGTTAAATATTGGGTATAATGGCAGAAAATCATCTTCATTAGATATAAAAAAGCAATGTGTACACCGAAAATGTTTTAATTGATATGTGAGTAAATAACAACTATTTGCCAATTTTCTATCAAAATTAATTACTATATTAACACACAATCATATAAAAAGGATGCATCCTCTCATTCACAATCAAAAATAAATGTTATTATGTTAGCCCTCTGCAAACATTGAAATTACACATATTTTCGTTAAGAAATTAGATAAAATGTATGCAGATATTCATACGCTTGAATCATTTAATGAAGATTCTAAAAACAGTAAGATCCTAGGTAGAGAGGGGAGAGAACAGACAAAAGTTTAAGTAGGAAGTCAAAGGAGAGAAGAGCTCACCAAACCTGTCCCCAACTCTTTACAATGTCTTCCCACAGAATATCGTAAACCACTGACATCGTCTCTGGAGAAATATGGTGAAAGTGCAGAAGCTGGATTTTAGGCAGATCTTCTTGAGACAATTGCAGTACAATTGCAGGCACCTGCAACCTAAAGCCTCAGTCTGGCAAGAGAGGGCATATGGGTCATTTCCCAGAAAGAGGTAATGGCTAGGGGCCTGAGTGGGCACTCCTTCAGCAGAGCACAAAAGGGGCCAAAAGTGCAATTACCCCAAAACAGTGACAGGAACTTTCTCCCATAACAGTATATAATTGTCCATGTGGGAGAGAGTTTTCTCAAGGGCTGGTTTGAGACTGTGGAATGAACTCCCATAGGGGAATGAACTCTCATAGGAACCAAGGCCCATCACAAACCTCACCACCTTCCACTCCAAGTAGAAAGCACACTTCTTCAACCTTACCCTTTCTAATTTAAACACATTAAAAAAAATAAAACCCACCAAAACAAAGCATTAAACTGCAAATACAATTCTCCCCCAGGGAGAGAATGAGAGAAAGAGTTAACCACATGTGACAGTTGTTAGTCACGTCACCTAATACACTACTGAAAGGTGCTCAGATATTGTGATGATGAAGATGGCATAAGAACCTCTATAGACTATATTAGACTAGCTGTAATAGATTAGTGGAATGAGAGTGTATTAGAGGGGAGTAGAATTGCTTGGTCAAGAACACGGTAGAGCTGAAGAAAATGAAAACATAATGGAAGAATATGACAGTGCCACAGGACTTTCTTCACAATCATTCAGCAGAGTGAGAACAGGAGCAGAGGTGACAAAACCAAGCCTGGGGACTTGTGTAAAGTTCAAAGCAATGTGGAAGAGACTGTAGAGTTGAGGGAAGTAAGTATGGAAGGAAAGTTGGGGTAGAGAGCAGCTGAAAATCCAATAGGTTAAGGAACTAAGAATCACACAAGGAGTAAATGACATGGAACAAGAAGATCTGGAAAAGCTAAAAAGATAAGATGTTGGTTGGAGAGGGAAAGTCTGAGATAGAGAGATCAGAGAGGGAACAGTTTATTGAGAAGACCAGGTCAAGAGACTGAATCTAGTGGGGAGTGGGAGAGAGAGTCGACCCTGAGTTGGAGATAAAAGAGAAAGTGAGGCCTAGTCTACTTGCTGGTCGATTTAAGCTACGCAATTTGAGTTACGTTAGTAGCATAACTCAAGTTGACGTAGCTTAGAGCCACTTACCGTGGGGTCCACACTATGCTATGTTGATGGGAGACACTCTCCCGCCGACATTGCTTCCACTTCTCACTGAGGTGGAGTACAAGAATTGATGGGAGAGCGCTCTCCCACTGACTGAGCGTGTCTTCTCTAGACCTGTTAAATCGATGCCACTGCCGATTTAGCCCCATAGTGAAGACAAGCCCCAAAAGAGAGGAACTAGGAGGCAGAAGAGTGAGAATGGATGTTGAAATTGCCTAGGGTGACAGGACAATGAGGAAAGAGAAACAGTGACAGCAAAGCATCAAAGTCAGAGAGGAAAGTAAAAGCAGATCTGGGGAGAAGTTAGATTCCCATCACTGAGAGGGATAGAGCAGAGAAGAACTGGACTATGTGCAGCACAAAGTTGGAGAGGAGTGGAAAGATGAGGGGCTGGATGTAAATAAGAGAGGAAAGGAAGAGCCAGAAAAGGGGGGACTCCATAGGAGAAGGCTGCAGCAGTAGCAGAGTTAGAAAGACAGCCAGGTTTCTAAGAACCTTGAGGTGAACTTTGAGAGTTTAAAAGACAGTTAACAGTAGTGAACTTATTAGAAGAAGGGCAGGAGGTCCCGAGGGAGAAGTAAAAGAGGAGTGGAAGAGCAAGAGATAGGAATAAGGTTAAGTGAGAACAAAGCCTCAGGAACAGGAAGGGAGATAGGACTGATAGGGAGAAGCAGAGAGTGTGTATATGTGCTAGGGACTGGGATTAGGACAGACAGCAGGAGCTAGGAGGAGGTTGAAAAGGGAAGGGCACATGTCAATTGAAGATATGTGTGAGTGGGAGAAAAGGAGGGGAAAAGAAGAGGAGAATATGAGAATTCATCAGCTCAGAAGAGGGAGGAGGAGAGGAGAAGAGAGAAATGTATATGATGAAGGGGAAAAGGGAAGAAATAGCAGTGTTGAGAAAGAACAGTAAGAGGAGAAGAGTTAGGAAAGAATGGAGAGAAGAAGGACAAAGAGCAGGGTAAGAAGGGTAAGTGGTGCTGTGCTGACATCACACATAAAGCAAAAATGAAAACTCATACTGATAGTACTGGGTTGCTACACTTGTGAAGGTCTCAGGCTGTGTGAAGTAGCAGTTGGATAGAGCCTTAGCAACTTTGCTTTAAATCTTTCTCCCCTTGCTTTGGATGATTTTGGAGGAGAGTCCCAGGGGAAGATGCTGCTGGCAGCTGCAGGAATGTTATCATGTTTCTGTCCTATAGCACAATCAATGAAAATCATTTGGTTGATAATTGCATTGCATCAAATTAAACCATGGGGGAGTAGATGGGTCAGGGGACTGGAAATAAGATGTGAAGCCTTTCACGTCTAGGTCGCTACTACAAACACAACCCAAGTCAATAATGAATGAAAGTCATTACTGTTGTGTTAGTAAAGAGACTGATGCTAAGCTTTGCTACAACACACATTTACTGAATCACAACCTTAGACTCCTTCTGCTAGCCCCTGAACAATGGCTGGTGAAACTTGCAATTCTTGCCACGTGACTCTTACACTGTGTAGGATTAAAAGCTATACTAACACTGTTACTAAAAAGCAGGCACACTCTGCATGACTTCAGTGACCAAAAGGCTGGATCCTTCTCTGAAGCTTAGCTTCAGTGATCCAAAATGGTTTAGTTTGGAACTAAGACTGCAAAGTGCATGAAATAAACTTGCAAGATTGTAGTACTTTAATTTTAGACTGGGCTGGGAATACATGAAGCATGGTCTTGTTTCAGTATTTCCTTTTTTCAGTCCCTGCCAAAATGAGGCAGAACAAAGATGCATAAAAATTAAAAGTGAATTAAATCAGACTCTAGAAACCTCGAAAATGTTCATTTAGTATTTTCATTAGAATTTTCTGTTTTTATTTAATTCAACCATGTCTTCCATGCTATTTGGTACTCTGTTGGCAGTTCAGTAGAATGAGCCTGCATTTGACACTGCACTATATACTATCAGCTCTAGAAGCAATCCCTCCAGGGAAGAAATGATACATTCAGGTGGATGTTTTGTGGTATCTTTCACTGTTGCTGTCCAAATTGTATTTGTTATGTGCTTCGAGAAAGTAGTCAAGGCTTCAAGGCTGTCAAACCTGCACCTCTCAGGAGCACTAAACTAAGTTCCTTAAAGACATTTAAAAGAAACCCCCAAAACCACACAATCCCCACAACACTATCATGAAGTCAATACTGATCTTGATTTGACTGACTGAGTTGTACAGAATTCTGTAACTGTGAATAATGTCATCAACAGACCAGGCCATCTGAAATATAAAAACTATCTACTAGGCTTTGAATGTGAAACCAAACCAAAATATGTATAATAAAAGGAACAGAAATCTCTACAGAAAATGATTATACTAGTTGCTTAGCATTGGAAGACATGAATAAAAATGCAATATTCATAGCATAAGAGGTGACAAGAATCTTTATGAAACCCATTCCTTTTCAAACATTTGAGGAGCAAGATACATAAGAACAGTTCAGCATGAGAAACCTTTGAAGTACTCCTATGCCGGCTTTTACTCCTTTGCACTAGACAATATATTGGGAGACCAAGGAAAAGAAGCAGACATAAGGAAAATATGTTGCATAAAAGTGGTATACATTACCTGGGCATGTCCACTGTTTTTAAAAGCTATTTTGCACTGTAACCCTTTTATGAATTAAAATGTTAAATAAGATATTTGTTAAGCATTTAGGTTGGCTAAGAAAAGGTAAAAGGGTGACTTGATTACAGTGTATAAATATCTACATAGGGAACAAATACTTAATACTGGGCACTTAAATCTAGCAGAGAAAGGTATAAATGATCCAATAGCTGGAAGTTGAAGTTAGACAAATTCAGACTGGAAAAAAGGTGTAAATTTTTTACTGTTTGGGTAATTAACCATTGGAACAATTTACCAAGAGTAGCGGTGAATACTCCAGCATTGGTACGTTTGAAATCAAGATTGGATGTTTTGCTAAAAGATATTCTCCGGGAATTATTTTGGGGTGGTTCTAGGACCTGTGTTAAGCAGAGGGTCAAGCCTACATGATCACAATGGTCCCTTCTGGCTCTGGAATCTATGAATATAAGTATTAGTATTATTTTCTCATGAATGTGTGATTTGCTTGATAAAGTATTTGGATAGTCATCTTTACAAGGAAAATATGCAAGCCCTCTTAAACATAATTTATCAATTTATGTGCAGAAAAAAGTAACTTATATGAGATGTTCCTGTATGTTACCTCATGAATTTAGCCCTTTAGGTTTCATTGTATTGGTAACTTGCTCTGGGAGAAGCAGAGCTTCTCTGCATCATCCTGAGGTCTGTATGCAGGTCCAGTGTAATGACAGATGAATCGTATAGCAGCAAATAGCTCTTGTTAGATCCAACCAGACTGTTAAAGGGGTTGGAGTACCTCTTTGGGCACAGGTTACTAAGATCTGTAACAAAATGGTCTTTCAAGGAAAACCTAGGAATAGTCAAACTTGGAGGGAAATCTTAAGGTGAGTTTCATGTTTGGTTGTTTTTGAGTTATGAATAAAGTCAAATTCCAGGAAGAAGGTAAGTTTGGACTACATTCAGAGTATGCATGTTTATGTATATTCTTTTCAGAACAGGGTTGGAACTACATCTATTTACACGATCCCTTAGGCTTATAGTCATCAAGTTGATATTAAATTGAAACAAACAAAAGGAAAAAGACTGTTTATCACCTCAAAGACTCAAGGCCAAATTCTGTTCTCAGTTACAATACTGCAAATCAGAAGTAGCTCAATGTGATAATATAACAAGAAACCAAACATCTGAATTGGTCTACAGCGGCCTTGCTTTACCCAAAAAGCCTATGTTTTGGAGGACATTTCAATATATTCACCTTCTCAAAGGAACCAAATTGCTTCATTAATTTCTGAACTATATTAACTAGTATGGAAATACATTCTGTTAGTGTGTAGTAAATCCCCTCACAGAGTCAGATGGCTTGAACTTTAATTCTTCAGTTGGGATTTGGAAGTGTATGTTACAGGTTCTCTTTCCTATTACGTATTTTGTTTTATACAAACTCAATCAACTGATGTAAAGCTTTTGATACGGTCTCCCACAGTATTCTTGCCGCCAAGTTAAAGAAGTATGGGCTGGATGAATGGACTGTAAGGTGGATAGAAAGCTGGCTAGATCGTCGGGCTCAACGGGTAGTGATCAATGGCTCCATGTCTAGTTGGCAGCCGGTTTCAAGCGGAGTGCCCCAAGGGTCGGTCCTGGGGCCGGTTTTGTTTAATATCTTTATTAATGATCTGGAGGATGGTGTGGACTGCACTCTCAGCAAGTTTGCAGATGACACTAAACTAGGAGGCGTGGTAGATACACTAGAGGGTAGGGATCGGATACAGAGGGACCTAGACAAATTAGAAGATTGGGCCGAAAAAAACCTGATGAGGTTCAACAAGGACAAGTGCAGAGTCCTGCACTTAGGACGGAAGAATCCCATGCACTGCTACAGACTAGGGACCGAATGGCTAGGTAGCAGTTCTGCAGAAAAGGACCTAGGGGTCACAGTGGACGAGAAGCTGGATATGACTCAACAGTGTGCTCTTGTTGCCAAGAAGGCTAACGGCATTTTGAGCTGTATAAGTAGGGGCATTGCCAGCAGATCGAGGGACGTGATCGTTCCCCTTTATTCGACATTGGTGAGGCCTCATCTGGAGTACTGTGTCCAGTTTTGGGCCCCACACTACAAGAAGGATGTGGAAAAACTGGAAAGAGTCCAGCGGAGGGCAACAAAAATGATTAGGGGTCTGGAGCACATGACTTATGAGGAGAGGCTGAGGGAACTGGGATTGTTTAGTCTCCAGAAGAGAAGAATGAGGGGGGATTTGATAGCAGCCTTCAACTACCTGAAGGGGGGTTCCAAAGAGGATGGAGCTCGGCTGTTCTCAGTGGTGGCAGACGACAGAACAAGGAGCAATGGTCTCAAGTTGCAGTGGGGGAGGTCCAGGTTGGATATCAGGAAAAACTATTTCACTAGGAGGGTGGTGAAACACTGGAATGCGTTACCTAGAGAGGTGGTGGAGTCTCCTTCCTTGGAGGTTTTTAAGGCCCGGCTTGACAAAGCCCTGGCTGGGATGATTTAGCTGGGAATTGGTCCTGCTTTGAGCAGGGGGTTGGACTAGATGACCTCTTGAGGTCCCTTCCAACTCTGATATTCTATGATTCTATGATTCTATGTACTTATAATTCATATGTGTAACCCACGCCACATATGATGATTATTTTTAATAGCATTTGTTGCATTCAAAACTTTATTCAGTGCATGTTTTTGAACACGTGTGCACAGTGTGACATTACACTCCATATTCTTTATGGAAATATGCTTATGATATGGATATGACATAACTGAGATATACTTTATGCAAGATGGCTCATGTAAGATATCATTGGAAAGGTTATGATTTACTGAATGTGATTATCCAATTTGTATGCCTGCATCATTTCCATATCTGAAATTAGGAATATTGACCATGTATCAATACCATGGTTCAATACCATGTGGTATACCTAGACTTTAGTAAGGCATTTGATACAGTCTCGCATGATATTCTTATCGATAAACTAGGCAAATACAATTTAGATGGGGCTACTATAAGGTGGGTTCATAACTGGCTGGATAACCATACTCAGAGAGTTGTTATTAATGGCTCCCAATCCTGCTGGAAAGGCATAACGAGTGGGGTACCGCACGGGTCTGTTTTGGGACCGGCTCTGTTCAATATCTTCATCAACGACTTAGATATTGGCATAGAAAGTACGCTTATTAAGTTTGCGGATGATACCAAACTGGGAGGGATTGCAACTGCTTTGGAGGACAGGGTCATAATTCAAAATGATCTGGACAAATTGGAGAAATGGTCTGAGTTAAACAGGATGAAGTTTAACAAAGACAAATGCAAAGTGCTCCACTTAGGAAGGAAAAATCAGTTTCACACATACAGAATGGGAAGAGACTGTCTAGGAAGGAGTACGGCAGAAAGGGATCTAGGGGTTATAGTGGACCACAAGCTAAATATGAGTCAACAGTGTGATGCTGTTGCAAAAAAAAAACAAACATGATTCTGGGATGTATTAACAGGTGTGTTGTGAGCAAGACACGAGAAGTCATTCTTCCGCTCTACTCTGCTCTGGTTAGGCCTCAGCTGGAGTATTGTGTCCAGTTCTGGGCACCGCATTTTAAAAAAGATGTGGAGAATTTGGAAAGGGTCCAGAGAAGAGCAACAAGAATGATTGAGAACATGACCTATGAAGGAAGGCTGAAAGAATTGGGTTTGTTTAGTTTGGAAAAGAGAAGACTGAGATGGGACATGATAGCAGTTTTCAGGTATTTAAAAGGGTGTCATAAGGAGGAGGGAGAAAACTTGTTCAACTTAGCCTCTAAGGATAGAACAAGAAGCAATGGGTTTAAACTGCAGCAAGGGAGGTCTAGGTTGGACATTAGGAAAAAGTTCCTAACTGTCAGGGTGGTTAAACACTGGAATAAATTGCCTAGGGAGGTTGTGGAATCTCCATCTCTGGAGATATTTAAGAGGTTAGATAAATGTCTATCAGGGATGGTCTAGACAGTATTTGGTCCTGCCATGCGGGCAGGGGACTGGACTCGATGACCTCTCCAGGTCCCTTCCAGTCCTAGAATCTATGAATCTGTATTTCAAATGTGCTACTTCAGGTGTCACCCACAACTAGTCCTTCAGGTACATCAATGAAAAAGCCAGACAGGGCTGATGGCCCATTAGCAAAGACAATGGACTATGAAAGAGCTTAGTCTTCCTGTGGACACTCCAGACAGCCTACGAGTAATGGCTGCTACAATCCTCCAGAGACATGGGTCTGAGTCACCTGGTTCTGGACACTGCCCCCCCTTGGAATGCCACTGTTTTTCCATTGGAAGACAAAGGGTTCCTGACATACACTAAAGCTATACAAGGCAGGGGAGTGACATCATCGTGGTTCTCCTCTGCCTCCCCACCCAAAGAGACACTGGAAACACCTGAAAAGAAGAACTGAACTGAGAGGAGAAGGGTTGAGCCCAGGCTGGAAGTGTGTCCAGCTTGTGAGTAATAATACCTGAGGTCTCAAGCTGCAGGCCAGCGCAGTTGGTTTTCAAGACTCTCTGTTATCTCCCTGTGACAATATTTAGGGTGAGAAATTACTATTTGTAGCCAATTTCTTTAGTGAATCAAGCTTAGTTTGCATGTTTTGTTTTATTTGCTTAGTAATCTGCTTTGTTCTATTTGCTATTCCTTTAACCACTTAAAATCTGCCTTTCATAGTTAATAAAATTTGTTTTGTTTTTTATTAAACCAGTTTATGCAATGTCTAATGGGGGGCGGGAGAGGCAAGGAGCTGTGCCTATCTCTCTTCACATTGAGGAAGAGGGCCAATTTTTATGAGCGTGCGCTGTGCAGATTTTTCTATACTGTGCAAGACAATATTATTTTGGACTTATCTCCCAAAAGAGGTGTGCACATGAGTGCTGGGTGAATCCTCTCACACAGAACTGACTTCAGTATGTGTCTGCAGCTGAGAGTCAGCTTACCTGTGTGTGTATGTGTGTGTGCTGCAAGAGGCCGGAGAGCCTAATTCAGCAAAACAGGGAGAGGGAATCCAGGCTGGTGGAGCAGTAGAGGCTCAGTGAAACCCCACCCTAACCATTAACCCCCAGCCTGCTGACCCCAGCCCCAGCCGCACAGGCTGGAGCAGCAGGCCCGCCGGCCGGCTGGAGTGACCCTGTGACAGAATGCTAGGTATGAAACCCTGAGTCAGCACTCTGTTCACAGCAGCTCCAATCAGGCATAGCAGATTGGAGCTGATGAGGCAGACCTGTGCTTAATTTGTAGGTGAGGCAGGGCAGAAAGGCTAATTAAGCCATTAGCCAGAGCCCACAAATAGGCACAGGAAGGAAGTGAAAAGGGGGAAAGCACGCAGTGAGAGGGAGAGAGAGATTGCTTTCCCCCTGCTTATAAAGGCGCTAGGTATGCTGTGAAGGTGGTGGGACTCAATTATAAATAAACTGCATAGGATGTTGAACCAACCCAAGGGGCTCTGCATGGTTTGTCGCCTGAGACAAGCAGCACCAAGGAGGTCCTGATACAGACCCCAGCCCTGGGCCGGCTGGCCGGAGCGACCCCAGTCCCTCTCCTTTTAATCGGTTAACCGATTAAATGATATAATTTTAATCATTTAAACGGTTAACTTTTTAAATGATATTTACATCCCTAATAGGGCCTGATTCTGCAAGTTGCTGAACACCCCAAAATCACAATAAAGTCTAATAAATAATAACAATAATACATAGATCTTATGTAGTGGTTTTCATCCATAAATCTCAAAGGCCTTTACAAAGGTGAGAAGTATCATTAACCCAATTTTACTGATAGGAAAACTGAGGCAGAGAGGCAAAATCACTTGCCCAAAGACACAAAGCAAGCCAATGGCATAGCTGGAAATAGAACCCAGGCTCCTGAGTTCAGTGATCTCTCCAATAGGCCACAGTGCCCCTCAAAAAAATTGAAGTTGCTCCATACATCACAGGAAGAGCTATGTACATTGCGAAATGGGGTTCCTAGTGGGCAGCTAGTTGAAAAGTAGATTCTACTACCAAGAGCTTGCCATTGTCAAAAATAATGGAATTACAGATCTGTATTATAGATTCATTATAGACAATCTTTAAATTACTACATGAAATAATAAATGTTGCATTACAAATTCTGAACTGGATACTTGAAGATGCAGTTATAGTGGTTAATAAATATCAGTTCGATATCTGACTATGCTTGAAAGCTAACTAGTTTACATTTATTTACTATGTCTTTTTTTTTAACAGAATAACTACTGCCATTTTTAGCAAATCTCAAAACAGTTTGTCATGATTTTTAAACATACTTTTTTATTGGCATAAACCAGTGTGATCTTAGCTTGATTTATAATACTGGTTTCATAGTGTTATTTTTCTACAGCGGCTCTGAAAAGCCACTTCCATTCAGATACATTGTAGAGAACAAAAAAGTTACACATAAAAAGTAATGTGCCACTATAATTTGAAAGTATTCATCTCATTCACATTCCCCTGCCTACACTAAAAGATTTATAACACGTCTAAAACAGGAATTGATGAATTCATCAGTGTCTGGGACATTTTGATCATAATCAATAACATAATTTTACCCTTTAAATGGGATTTCAATTAAAGTGCATTTTTCAAAGTAATTTTACTTTTATCATGAAAATGGTTTCCTTACAGACCAACAGCATTAACCCATTTGATGCCCAATTGGAAGAGGTTTAAAGAATACTTCACTACATAGCTAAACAAAACCAACAAACATACTTAAAGGAAAGCATATAAAATTAACTGTGGTGTTTCACAGGTCAAATATAAAAGGTAAAATGTTCTTTAAATAAATATATGTGAACATAAAGTTTTATCACAATCACACCTTTTTGCAGTAGTTTAAAAGGATCACAGCCCATAAAGAGATCTGCCTTCTCCCTGCAAGGAGGAATCCAGGGGCAGCAGCAGAATAGTAATAGAATAAGGAAAAAACGGTTACCTACCTTTTGTAACTGTTGTTCTTCGAGATGTGTTGTTCAAGTCCTTCCACATTAGGTGTGTGCAAGCTGCGTGCACGAGCGTTGGAAACTTTTCCCTTAGCAGTACCTGTCGGGCCAGCGGGACCCCCGCCTGAGCAGCGCCACTGCGCCATGCATATATACCCCTGCTGGCCCAACCTCCTCCAGTTCCTTCTTGCCGGCGACTCCGACAGAAGGGTAGGAGGTGGGTGGTGGAATGGACGTGAACAACACATCTTGAAGAACAACAGTTACAAAAAGGTAGGTAACCGTTTTTTCTTCTTCAAGTGCTTGTTCACTTCCATTCCACATTAGGTGAATCACAAGCTTACCTTCGGAGGAGGGTAGGAATCACGGAGCAATTGATTGGAGGACTGCCACGCCAACCGCCGCGTCCTCTCGGGTCTGCTGGTTGACTGCGTAGTGGGTCGTAAAGGTATGCACCGATGACCAGGTGGCTGCTCTGCAGATCTCCTGGACCGGCACCTGTGCCAGGAAAGCCGCTGAAGCTGCTTGCGCCCTGGTCAAGTGGGCCATGACCGCCGGAGCCGGAACACCTGCGACGTCATAACATGCCCGAATGCAGTCTGTAATCCAGGAGGAGATTCGCTGCGCCGACACCAGGAGGCCTCTCATCCATTCCGCCATGGCCACGAACAGCTGCGTGGATTTATGAAAGGGCTTGGTGCGCTCCAAGTAGAATGCCATCGCTCAATGGACATCCAGGGAGTGCAGACTGCGGTGACTCTGGTCCGCATTGGGTTTGGGAAAAAACACCGGCAGACAAATGTCCTGGCCTAGATGGAACTGTGAGACCACCTTTGGGAGGAATTTGGGGTGTTGGCGGAGCTGCACCTTGTCTTTATGAAATACTGTATATGGCGGCTCCGAGGTGAGTGCCCTCAGCTCAGATACCCTTCTGGCCGAGGTAATGGCCACCAGGAATGCCACCTTCCAGGAAAGGTGAAGGAGGGAGCAGGTAGCAAGAGGATCGAACGGGGGCCCCATGAGCTTAGAAAGGACTAAGTTGAGATTCCATGGGGGAACTGGAGGGCGTGAGTAAGGGAACACCCTCTCCAGTCCTTTAAGGAAATACCCCACCATTGGGTGGGAGAACACTGAGCCCCCTGAAAACCCCGGGTGGAAGGCAGAGATGGCCGCCAGATGCACCCTGATCAAGGACGGGGCCAGCCCCTGCTGCCTGAGGTACAGTAGGTACTCTAGAATGGTAGACACCGGAGCCTGGCATGGCTGGACCTGTTGGGGCCAACACCAGCACAAGAAACTTTTCCACTTGGCTGGGTAAGTCACCCTGGTAGAGGGATTCCTACTATCAAGTAGAACCTGCTGCACAGGAAGGGAGCACTGGCTCTCCAAAGTGTTCAGCCACAGAGCTTCCACGCCGTCAGATGCAGTGATTGCAGGTCAGGGTGGAGGAGCCGCCCTCCGTCCTGCGTGATGAGGTACAGGTGTAGGAGCAGGGTTACCGGGGTTTCCACCGATAGCTGCAGGAGCGTGGTGAACCAAGGCTGGCGGGGCCAGGCCGGGGCAATGAGGATGACTGCCCCCCCCCCCGCCCGCCCTGAGCACCTTGAGCAGGACCTTATGCACCAGAGGAAGCGGGGGGAAGGCGTATTTTAATTCCCCTCCCCACGGGATCGTGAACGCGTCTGCTATTGAGCCCGGGCCGCGGCCCTGGAACGAGCAGAACTGCAGGCACTGGGCATTGCCCCGGGCAGCAAACAAGTCTACCTGGGGAAACCCCCTCTTGCGGAAGAGCGAATACATGACGTCCGCTCTGAGCATCCACTCGTGCATGCGGTACGACCTGCTGAGGTGGTCCGCTAGTTCGTTCCGCACCCCTTGGAGAAGTGACGCCTCGACGTGAAGGGCGTGGGCTATGCAGAAGTTCCAGAGAAGGAGAGCCTCGTGGCAGAGTGGCGAGGAGCGGGCTCTGCCCTGCTTGTTTATGTAAAACTTGGCAGTTGTGTTGTCCATCCGAACTGTCATGCTATGACCACTCAAAGTGGCGTGAAAGGCCTGGCAGGCTAAACGAACTGCCCTGAGCTCCTTCACATTGATATGGAGCGACTGCTCTGCTCCTGACCACAAGCCCTGAGGTCTTCTAGGTGAGCACCCCATCCGAGGTCTGACGTGTCCGTCACAAGCATCAGGTCTGGCTGTTGTGCAGCAAAGGGGATGCCTTCGCAAACCACGGTCGGGAACAGCCACCACTGTAGGGAGTCCAACACTTCCCTTGGGGCTGTCACTACCAAGTCCAGGGAGTCCCTGCCTGGGCGGTATACACAGGTGAGCCAAGCCTGCAGCGTCCTGAGTATCAGTCTGGCATGCTTGACCACATGTGTGCATGCTGCCATGTGGCCCAGCAGCCTCAGGCACCATCTGGCCATTGTAGTGGGAAACTGGCACAGGGAGTTCACTGCTTGCTGGATGGCCAGGAATCGTGATACTGGGAGGCTCGACTTTGCCTGTACCGCATGTAGGACCGTCCCTATGAATTCCACTCTCTGCGTTGGAATGAGGGTGGACTTGGGGATGTTGACCAGGAGCCCAAGCGTGCAGAATAGTCTCAGGGCCACTTGCACGTGGAACCGAACCTCCTCTTCAGACCAGCCCGCCCCGCCAGGAGCCAGTTGTCAAGGTACGAGTAAACTCTAACCCTCTGCCTCCGTAAGAAGGCCGCCACCACCGCCATGCATTTTGTGAACATCCGTGGGGCTGTAGCTAGGCCAAACAGGAGAACCGTGAACTGGTAATGTTCTTCGTTCACAGTGAAGCGCAGGAATCGGTGATGCGCTGAGTGGATGGCGATATGAAAGTACACGTCCTTCATGTCGAGGGCAGCGTACCAGTCCCCCGGATCCAGGGAAGGGATGATGGTGCCCAGAGAGACCATGTGGAACTGGGCCTTGACCAGGAACTTATTGAGCCCTCGCAGGTCCAGAATGGGACGAAGGCCTCCTTTGGCCTTGGGAATGAGGAAGTAGCGGGAGTAGAACCCTTTCCCTCTTAGGTCCTTTGGTACCAACTGTACCGCCCCCGCCTCTAGTAGCGTGCAAACCTCCTTTTCCAGGAGGTGCTCGTGAGAAGGGTCCCTGAAGAGGGTCGGGGAAGGGGGATGGGTGGTAGGCAGGGAGGAGAACTGTAGCCTGTAACCGCTTTGCACCATGCATAACACCCAGCGGTCCGACATAATACTGGACCACGCGCGGAAGAAGCGGGACAGGCGGTCCAGGAAACAAGGGTATGGATCCGGTGATTGGTCTGGTACGCTGTCCTCGAGCGCACCTTCAAAAGCCTGATTTAGGGTTGGGCTGAGACTTATGTTGGCCTTGGCTCCGGCCTGGCCTATTGGAGCTATTGTTATTATTATTGCACCGCCTGCTGTTATCCCCATTTCACCTGCGGTAGGGCTCTTGCCTAGGACGAGGTTGGTAGTGATGCTGAGGAGGAGGCTGCGGCTTGAAGGGCTTTCTTTCGGTCGCCGGAGTGTGCATACCCAGCGACTTGAGTGTGGCCCTCAAGTCCTTGAGGCTATGCAGCTTTTCATCGGTCTGGTCTGAAAAGAGCCCAGACCCTTCGAAGGGGAGGTCCTGGAGCGAGTTCTGGACCTCAGGCGGCAGACCTGACTCCTGCAGCCACACCAAGCATCGCATGACCATGCCAGACATGATTGTCCTGGCTGCCGCGTCCATCGAATCCAACGACACCTGGAGAGAGGTCTTCGCTACGGCCTTGCCTTCGTCCACCAGCGCCATAAACTCCTGTTGGGAACTCTGCGGGAGGCTGTCCTTAAACTTCCCCACTGCCGCCCAGGAGTTGAAGTTATGCCTGTTGAGAATGGCCTGTTGGTTAGCAATCCTCAACTGGAGGCCCCCTGAGGAATACACCTTCCTGCCAAACAGGTCCAGGCACTTCGCTTCCTTGGCCTTAGGGCCCGGGGCCTGCTGCCCATGGCGCTCTTTCTCATTTACCGCCAAGACTACCAGGGAACATGGGCTTGGGTGGCAAAACAAGAAGTCGTACCCCTTTGACGGGGCGAAGTACTTGCGTTCCACTCCTTTGTCTGTTGGAGAGCTGGAGGCCGGAGTCTGCCAGATAGTCTTATAGTTCGACTGTATGATCTTAATAAGCGGAAGCGCTATTCTGGATGGACCCTCTGGGCTCAGGATGTCCACCATGGGGTCCTCCTGCTCCACCATCACCTCGGCCTGTAACCCCAAGTTATGAGCAACCTTACACAGTAGCTCTTGGTGGGCTCTGTGGTCTATTGGCGGAGGTCCTGATACCACTGTGCCTGCCACCGCTTCATCCGGGGATGATGAGGAGGTCAGCAGCTACTCTGCTTCCTCCTGTTGGTCCCCTTGGTCGCCCTCCCCCGAAGGAGGGGCTTCCAGTTCGGGCCTGGACAGCTGACCCTGGGGCGGCACTGGACTCAGTGCCAGTTTCTCCGGTCTCTCGCTCGGCGACGGCGCAGGCGGTCTGGACTCTGTAGCTTCCCTCATGGAGAATCATCGGTGCGGGGACTGGGACTGGTGCACTGAGTAGCTGGTGGTAGGCCCAGAGGGTCCAGAAGGGCCAGTGTCCCGGCGGACCCCGCTGGGGTTGCCATCCAGCCAGGTGTTCTCTGCTGTCCGGTGCCCGGTTCAGGTAAATGTACCGGCCTGAGTTGGCGCCAGATTCTGGCGACGCCGAGCGCAAATGCCACGGCGGTGCCATCAATCTGTGCTGGTGGGAGGTAGATGAGACCTGGACAGGGACCGGTGACTTACGGAAGCCTTTGGCGATGGTCGGCTCACCTTCTCCTGGGTGCCTGTCTCTGGAGGGTGTCAGGGAGTGTCGGGTCCCTTGCACCAATCCCGTGCGCTGACTCACCTCCGGTACCGAGGCTTCCCTCTGCGTCAGGGTAACTGATTGTCCGCAGACTCGATGCTCAACCGGGACCAACGCCAGGAGCGATGCCAGGACAGTGACCTCGAACGGTGCACCACTGCCAGCTTTCCCCTCGACGGCACCACGCGCCCGGGTGCCAGAGACTTCTCTCTGATCAGGAGGAGGCTCACCGCCAACAACCTGATGAGGTCCTTTGCCACCTCAAAGGTGTCAGGCGTGGAAGGCTGATCCATTACTCCCTCGAGCCCGTCGTCCTCACTGAGTTCACTTATGACCGGACTCAGAGGGACTTGTGGTGCCGGTGCCACCGGTGCCGGCGCCAGTACGATGTCCATCCCGCTCTTTCCGGTGCCCGGGCCCTTAGATGGCGCCGGTCTCCTTTGCGGGGAACGTCTGCATCCTTCTTTTGGTTTCTCCTTGGGTCGCACCAGGGAGGATGAGCGGTGCCGGGGCCAACGGCTTGCGGTGCTTGTCCGGCACCGGGTCTCTTGACGACTCCGGGGCACTCTGCACCGAGGAGGCTGGAGCTGGCGCCGGGCGCTCCGTAGACAGGAGTCGTAGGGATCACTAACCGGCACAGGATTGCAGCATGTGGCGCAAGCCTTAAACCCGTGGGCCTGCGGCATGCCCCACATCCTGGGGCGGGTGCTGGAAGCCTCCAAGCACCTAATCTATTAAGTGTCCACAACAATAGAATGCTAACGAACTGATAGCAGCTAAGTACTCTAAAGCTAAGGGATTGCTTCTTGTACGAGAGCAAGAGGTTGTTTCAACACCGCCACAGACGGTAGGCAAGAAGGAACTCAAGGGGGTCAGGCCAGTGGGGGTATATATGCATGGCGCAGTGGCGCCGCTCAGGTGGGGGCCCCGCCGGCCCGACAGGTACTAAGGGAAAAGTTTCCGACGCTCGTGCACCCAGTGCGCTCACACCTAATGTGGAATGGACATGAACAAGCACTCGAAGAAGAACAAAGTGACCCTGCTAAGATCTGTATTTTGAGTCACAAGCACCGACGCTCCCAATCCATAGGCCTCTACCAGTGCCTGGGGGTATGTGGGGCAGGAAACACCACCAGCACATGCAGGGAGTTGCCTGTAAAAGCACTTCACTTCCCACCCTGCCAGCAGAGCAGAACCAGCAGTTGGAGCATGGGCATGAGAGACAGATTCATACATTCTAAGGCCTGAAGGGGCCATTGTGATAATCTAGTCTGACCTCCTGTATAGCACACAGCATAGAACTTCCCCAAAATAATTCCTAGAGCAGATCTTTTAGAAAAACTTGACTTTAAAATGGTCAGTGATGGAGAATCCACCATGACCCTCGGTAAACTGTTCCAACAGTTAGTTAATTATTTTCACCATTAAATATGTACGCCTTATTTCCAGCCTGAATTTCTCTAGCTTCAACTTCCAGCCATTGCATCATTTTATACCTTTTTCTGTTAGACTGAAGAGGACATTATTAAAATTTTGTTCTCCATATAGGTACCTATAGACTGTAATCACGTCACCCCTTAACCTTCTCTTTGCTAAGCTAAATACTGTAGATTGAGTTCCTTGAATCTATCACTGTAAGACATGTTTTCTAGTCCTTTAATCATTCTGTTCTCTGAACTCTCTCCAACTTGCAACATTCTACTTGAATTGTAGGCACCAGAACTGGACATGGTACTGCAGCAGTGGTAGCACCAGGGCCAAATACAGAGGTAAAATAATCTCTCTACTCCTACTGAAGATTCCCGTTTATTCATCCAAGTTTGCATTAGCTCTTTTGGCCAGTGTCAGACTCGGAACTCTTGTTCAGCTGATTAGCCAGCATGAACCCCAAATCTTTTTCTGTTTGGGCTCCTGCTCCCCACATCTAAACTGCACTGCCCCCTCAACTTCTGAGCCTTCTTCTAGCCCTCAATGATATGTGGGGTGGGAGCCTCCAGCAGCACCTCTAAAAGGCTGGCCTATAAGTGGTTCCCCTCGGTGGAGAAGATGGGGACAGCAGTAGAGTAGCACCAGACAGACCATCACAAGGCTAGCATCAGATGACGTTGCGAGACACAAGAACTCATTTGGACTTTAATTTTGCAGAGAGTGATTCCTACTGGAAGGGTGTAAATGGAAATTAGGTGCAAGAATACACGAGGTATTCCATTCCTTGGAATGTGGTGTGCTTTATTAATTTTACAAAGAAAAATTGGTTGTTTTTAAATGACTTAAGCAAGGGCAATTAGTTAAAGAAACAGAAAGATGTATGCATAAGAACCTGTAATGCAATGGGTGAATGGGCACACACAGACAAGACCTCTGAGCAACTGGAGCTTGTCTATGTACAGACTCAGGAAGATGATACTGCATCAGTTTACATTTGTTCCACATTTGGTCCAATGAACACAAAGTCCTGATTATCTCCAAGGATCACTTATCACTGGTTGAACTGGTTCAGGTACTGAGAGACTTTCAGCCTCTCCCTGAGGTTGGCAGAGATTGGCCTGGGGTAGCATGGTTTTATTGTGACTTGGTATCACTGTTAACAGAATTGGCCCTCTACAGAGAGGAGGAATTGAAGAGAGAGAAGTTGAAGAATCATTTACCTATGAAAGGTTGAAAGGGGATGATACAGGTGTCTGTCCTTTCTGCCTGAGCTGAACCCACATCTGTGTCCAGAAGCCAGAGAATGTTTTCTTTTATTAATCCTGGGAAATTAACTGTACCTTGATCAAACTGTGGCACAAGACACTGCCAAACAGTATCTTATTAATGGATAAGATGAGATCTGGATATGGAGGTTGAAATCTTGGTCCCATTGAAGTCAATGGAAAAGCTTTGGCGATATACCCATGCTAGCTCTATAACTGGGACAGTGCAAGGTGCAGAAAGGGCTAGCTGCCCTGCGCACATACTCATCCAAGACCCATAGCAAATATTCTGGTCGTTCCCACTGCTGCAACTATTTTTAGCACACTAGCTAGATCAGAGATACTGCAAGTATGTCTCCTTGAGTTGGGAATCTCAGCCCCAGCTCCAAGGGCAGACATACCGTAAGTATTACCAAAATCCTAAAAGCCAGAGAAGTAAACTAATCAGCCAGAGGCCAATTGGAAAACAGATCTATTTATGTTAAGGGGCAAGCACTCCTAGTATCTCAACTGCTTCTCAGAGTTTTGCCAAGCATTAGTGAAGCAAAACTTGTCAGTTTCACGGCTAACAGATTTCTAAACAGGAACAATGAAACCTAGCAGTCTTGTTAATTTCACTTGTAAAAGCTCTGAGCAACTGGAGCTTGTCTATGTACAGACTCAGGAAGATGATACTGCATCAGTTTACATTTGTTTGCATCTGGAATTTGTTCTTCACAAGCTCAATCATCAAGGAAAATCTCCCCTCCCCAACTGGTGAGCAAGCAATCAGGTTCATATTTCAAGCCATAACTGATGAGATTAGGGTTAATGATGCAATGGCAAGCCAGGAAACACGTTACGAAGACCTTGAGAGGACTATGAGAGAGAAGTCTTCATTGCAGGATTCTGCAATTTCCCAATTAAAAATGTCTAGACCCCTGAACGAGCCACTAAACCACCAGGAAAGTCTGAGCAATTAATTCTAACCCATTCGCCCAATTAAATTACACTGAATTTTTGTTTTTATGTCCATCTTGTTAAACGGAGTTCTTTAATTTAAGAGACCCACTGTTACCACTAGCCTGTATTACTACACAGATCCTTAGTTCTCTGATGCGGTGAGTTTAAATCCCAGCTGGGAGGATTCAAATTTACAGTGGCATTCTAGTGAGTTTCTGAGTCTCAGTAAATCTGGCATAGGAGTCAGTCTCCTCAGAAAGGGATGACAGCAGATATCCTTAAGGGGAGCTTGGAAACATGCGTCATCCTAGACTGCTGAATTGGGTGCACACTGTTGACTCTAGAAAAGAAACTGACAGGCAACAGCCATGGATAATTGCAGATGTTCCATTTATATCTCTCCCAGCAGGTGTCACTATGAGGTAGCGTTGCTATAAAATCTTAAAAGGGTAGCAATCAGACGGGGGGAGGGGGGGAGGAAAAAGAAAAGAGGCATATATACATAATAATAAGTAAATACAAAAGGATTGGATTTTTTCTCCAAATGGCAAAATATAAAATATACATATGGATGATAACTGCAGAAATCAGCTTTCGGGAAAAAATAAGTTTTGTGGTAGATGGAAAATATTATTTGAATTCTGATATACCTAATTTTCTGCCTACAAATTGCTATCTCTGGAAGATCCCTTTTTAAGTGTTTAATGCAAACATTAAATGCTCCTTTTATGCTATGAATACAGCATGCATGCAGCCTCATACAGTATACATCAGTCATCTATTCATCAATTTCAAATTGTTATGAAACTACAGTTGAATTCTATTCTTTTGGGGAGATGAAATATACTTATAATAAACAGAGCACCCACAAACAAGTTTTCTTGTAACAGTCTCCTGAAATACAGAACTTTATGACAATAAGAAAATGAAATTTCATTTTAAAAGGCAGTCTCTATACAATTGCTAGATATCCTGCCACCCAGCTATTCTGCAGGCATTCAGACACTTCACTGTAATGTCTCAAAAATCAATAGCAATTTATTCTCTCTTTGGACCCCAAGCAACAAAAGTAAATAATACTGTCACCTCCAGCCGGCCTGCAGAACATGGCCACAAAACAGTCTTGCCGCTATAATACAAGCCTATATGGCTCTTTATCTATGCTGGCTCTGCTGATTGTATCGGCTTTCATAAGGGACAAATACTCCAGGAAAGCAACACACAGGGGTCAGGTTCTTGTACTCCAGCCAGAAAGAATGCTGGGTCTGAATTAAGAGAAAGGCTTGGCATCTGTCTCACTTCAGTTTCACTTACGTTGATTTGACTGGGAAAAAAATAGACAATATTAGAAACCTGTTCTTTTATTTAATAGAATAGCCAAACGAAAAGGAAAGAGTTTGAAAAAAGAGTTTGCAATATGTCTTTAAGGCTTTCATAGCATCCAAAGAAGGGACATTTTACATTTTACTCTGCTTTTGAAGGTGAATGGCAGAGTTCGGGGTTCTTTTTAAAGCAACCAATACATATTTTACAATGCTTAAGAATCAAAACTATGAGCAGAAATGAATCCAGAATATGCAGACAGATTTTTTTTTTAAAATCACAGTAATTTACAACAAAATATTTGGAAACCAATTCCTTCTTCATGTAGATGCCAGAAATTCCCCTGCAACTTTGATAAGCTCACAAACAACACATACACATGGAGCTACATAGTTTTAAAATATATTTGTAATTTTTAGATCTAAGCATGCATACAGTTAACAACTGGTGATCTTACATATGTTCATATTGAAGAAGGTAATTTACTTTTCCAGTACTAATATTAAAGGATGCCCAATCCAAGAAAAATATCTGCTTGCATGGACTCTTATGCCTGCATGGAGTCCTATTAACTTCAGCTTCTATCTCTCTGCAGACATAGGTGTGTCTGTACTAACATATCACATTGTGAGACTGGGGCCACAGATGTTTGATATTTGAACAATTTCCCCCTCATATCCCAATTCCATTTCTTGTTGACCATACAGTGATCGTCACAGATTTTAAGTTTAGGAAGGGTCATTAAATCATCTAGTCTGACCTCCTATATAACACAAGCCATAGAATTTCACTCATTTACTCATGTATTGAACCCAGTAACTTATTTAACAAAAGCGTATCTTCCAGAAAGGCATCCAGTCTTGATCTGAAGACATCAATGGATAGAGAATCCACCGTTTCCCTGGGTAGTTTGTTCCAATGGACATAAAGGAGGAAAAAATTCGATTCTCTAACATGAGGGGGAAGTTGATGATTGCAGAATTTACCTCTCCCCCCTACAGCCTCCAATATGGACAATGATTCAGGAAAACTGTTTCCCTCCCAAAAAGAAATAGTTGCTGACATTAAAAGGCACATTTTAAAAATCCATATCTGTAGGAATTTATATTAATATTTGACAATTACATGAAAAACAGCAACATCTGAGGAGACTTGATATCAGTTTTCAATAAATCAACAGAAAAGGGTGGAAATCTGAGGGTTTTATCAATAATAGACTATTAGAGGAGAAAGTGGGAAAATTTGAGGTATTTTACAATATTCTATATTAATCAAGGGGCAAAATCTGAGTCAGAGTCTAGCCAACTGTCCTGTTAACAGCTAGGAAACAATGTTCCCCTGTATGTTTTTCTTTTAAGTCTGTTTCTCTGTCCTCATCACAGTAGTATCCCAGCACCTTCTAGCAGGCATCAAGTGACATGACTAGCATTGGTCACGTGAAAGTCTCTCTCTTTCCCTTTTCTCCCTTTCAAAATGGACTGATTTATACCTTCAACCTAAAGTCAGAAACATAAAAGAATGTATTCACATACTAATGGTTGAGCTACAATTGACCCAATTTAGGCAACATTAGAAGCAGATAAAGGCTGATCAAAACTAGGTTCACAAACATCCTTTTTTCTCTTTATTAAAAGTGATTTAAAATCTATTTAAAAAAAAAAAAATTGCATGGATGTATGTTTACAGAATGCTATTCCTGTTTCCAAAGTTCAAAGAAAAAAAGTATCTCAAATTAAAATCACTGTTGAATATCATAGCTTTCATCCAGACCACATCACATGATCCATTGTCTATAGCCAAGCTCTAAGATACAACTGCATCTGCTCCGATCCCTCAGACAGAGACAAACACCTACAGAATCTCTATCAAGTGTTCTTAAAACTGCAATACCCACCTGATGAAGTGAAGAAACAGACTGACAGAGCCAGAAGGGTACCGAGAAGTCACCTACTACAAGACAGCCCAACAAAGAAAGTAACAGAACGCCACTAGCCGTCACCTACAGCCCCCGACTAAAACCTCACCAGTGCATCATCAAGGATCTACAACCTATTCTGAAGGACGATCCCTCACTGTCACAGACCTTGGGAGACAGGCCAGTCCTCACTTACAGACAGCCCCCAACCTGAAGCAAATACTCACCAGCAACTACACACCACACAACAAAAACACCAACCCAGGAACCAAACCCTGCTACAAACCCCAGTGCCAACTCTGTCCAAATATCTAGTCAAGGGACACCATCATAGGACCTAACCACATCAGCCACACCATACGGGGCTCGTTCACCTGCACATCTACCAATGTGATATATGCCATCATGTGCCAGCAATGTCCCTCTGCCATGTACATTGGCCAAACCGAACAGTCTCTACGCAAAAGAATAAATGGACACAAATCTGACATCAGGAATCATAACATTCAAAAACCATTAGGAGAACACTTCAATCTCTCTGGTCACTCAATAACAGACCTCAAAGTGGCAATTCTTCAACAAAATACTTCAAAAACAGACTCCAACATGAAACTGCAGAACTGGAATTAATTTGCAAACTAGATACCATCAGATTAGGCCTGAATAAAGACTGGGAGTGGTTGGGTCATTACAAAACCTAAACTTAATTTCTCAAACACTAATTTCTCCCTACTGTTACTCACACCTTCTTGTCAACTGTGTGTAATGGGCCACTCTCTTAGCACTTCAAAAGTTATTTTTCCTCCCTTGGTATCCTGCTGTTAATTGATTTATCTCGTTAGACTGACCTAACACTTGGTAAAGCACCCCCATCCTTTCATGTATTTATACCTGCTCCTGTATTTTTTACTTCATACATCTGATGAAGTGGGTTCTAACTCACGAAAGCTTATGCCCAAATACATTTGTTAGTCTCGAAGGTGCCACGAGGACTCCTTGTTTTTTGTTGTTGAATATATATTATACCACTTCTCTGTCAAATAAAAGATTTGTTATATTAAGTTATTTATTGAGCCATTTTCTGGTCTAATCATAATTTTAAAATGTGGGGAGGAAGTAAATAGCTAATATTTTAAATAAATGTAATTTCTGGTAATGTTAATCTAATATCTTGCCATATTTTTGTATTTTGCTCCCTGGCCATTTTATCTCTTCACTATAGACTCACAGTAAGCAGGAAAAAAATCTCTTGAAAGTTACAAAGAGACATTTTATTAATTATTATTATGTGTATTACCATAGTGTCTAGGAGCCCTAGTCACAGACTAGTATGCCATTGCACAAGGCTCTGTACAAAAAGATTTGAGCATACACCTCTACCTGATATAACACAAATTTGGATATAACGCGGTAAAGCAGTGCTCCGGGGGGGAGGGGGGGGGAAGGGGACTGCGCACTCCAGAGGATCAAAGCAAGTTCGATATAATGCAGTTTCACCTACAACGCAGTAAGATTTTTTGGCTCCCAAGGATAGCGTTGTATCAGGGTAGAGGTGTACTTATTCCACTATTTCAGTTTCTAAGAGATCTGCTTTTATTTAAAAAAGAAAAAAGTAGTAAATGTAAAGTTGACAGACTTGGAGTTTTGAAGCTTAAATCATCTGTCCACAGAAATGTACCACATAGGCAGCAGCAATGCATGCTTCCTACCCAACCAATTCTTTACCAATGTGCCTCAGTCCTGTCCTGGAGGGAAGTAGAATTGAGAAGACAGTTCCATATTAGTAACCATTCATTCCTCACCCTGGGTACTGATACTGCCAATAACCATACTACTAGGATGCCACTTTTCCACTAGGAGATCAGCTAAAACCATAAACTCCTTTTACATCTATTGGATAACGACTTTTGGTCACTATCAAAAATTGACAAATTTACACCTTCAACTTAAAGACAAAAGGATAGTAAGGATAGTACATTTTAAAAGATAGCATTTTTGTCCTGTAATTAAGCTTTAATTTAATTTAATAATAATAATAATAGCTGAAATTTGCCATTAGTATAAAATGGTACATTTGCTTTTATTATTTATTGATTATTTTCTTGGTCTTTGATATATGGACCAGTTTTCTAAATACACCTCTACCCCGATATAACGTGACCCGATATAACACGAATTCTGATATAACGCTGTAAAACAGTGCTCCGGGGGGGAAAGGGGGGGGAACTGCGCACTCCAGCGGATCAAAGCAAGTTCGATATAACGTGGTTTCACCTATAACGTGGTAAGATTTTTTTGGCTCCTGAGGACAGCGTTATATCGAGGTAGAAGGGTATTACCCCATCAGGGAGAGATAGTATTTCACACTTGAAAAAATAGCACTACTGAGGGAAGATAGACTCTAAACACTAATCTGGTCATTTAACACGATTTAGGCAGCATGTAACATTTTATAAAAGCTAACTGAGTATGCAGTGATTCTCTAAATGTATATGATCCTAGAATACTGTAATTGGAATATCTCTGAATACATTTAAGAATAAAGTGACCTTGAAACCAGAGAAAAAAGGGCCAAATTTCAGCCTCTGATGAATCCCCTTTATATTGTTCTAATGGAGCAATGGGGTCTCAAGAACTCCCCGTGAAATACCTCCTCCCACATGGCTCCTATTGTAGGGGCTGAGAGCAGGGCTCGTCGTATGTTAGGGTATGAGGGGGATTGGTTGTAATGTTCTGGCAATTCTGGGATGCAGAGTAGACATAAGCAACCCAGGTAAGGAGGATGTAGGGTAGCCCCAGATCCTGGATCAGCCCAAACACTGAGAGGTTCAAAGGTGGCATAGAGACACTTTTTCTTTTTGTTTATTCCTAGAGAATCACATGTATGAACACTCTCAAATATTTCCTTTAGATGCACTTGGGTTCAGCTTTTTTGTTTCAGAAATATTACTCTAGGTCTGTAGGTGTAGATACCCAAATACAGTAAGGAGGGATGGTCTTGTAGACAAGGAATTGGACTAGAACCAGAGATCTAGGTTCAGTTCCTGACTCTGCCACACACTCTGTGTGACCTTGTGTAAATTGCTTAATCTTTCATGTACCTCCATTTTCCCATCTGTAAAAGGGGATATATATACATCCCTATTTCACATGGCGATTGTGATAACAAATTCATTAATAGATGCACTCAGATATCATGGTGATAAGAAGCATTCAAAATCCTATAAATAAAAAAAATAAAAATCTAGTTATTCTGAATGTCCTTTGTGTTATAATTTATACTGTGCTTTACTACCCTGGTATCTGAACACCTTTGTGTCCTGTATCTCAGCTGAGCAAAGATGCTGACATCCCAGTAGTGTGTATTTTTCCAGAATGTCTCTAAAACCAAATCTTGGCTCTGTTCACATAAAAAGACTTGTAGTTCTTTCTGCGTGTCTCACATTGGTACAAACATTTATCTCCTAGAGTAACACTGACCTTCTGTGGTTGAGTTATAACTTTTCCAGGGCCTGCCAGCCTCTTAAGCAGCAACTCAGACTGAGAACTCACAATACATACCTTATAGCATAAAAATATTTTTCCTGAAGTTGAATGTGGAGCTGTATCTTACCCTTGTTTGTTCTCCAAATAGGCTAGTAACAAAAACACAATGTTAACTTCCACCCAGCATTCATACAGCAAGCAAATTCACTCTCCTTTCCCAGGTATGAAAAACTGATAAAGAAGTGGCAAATTCAGCATTTTTTACCTCTCTTCACCTAAAGCAGAAGAGTGTTCCAGGGGTTGTCAGGATTAATGTTGTTGTCTTGTTACTTATGCTTGGAACAAAGCAGTAGCTGTATATTATCAATGGTTTATTATTCATGAATGATTTAGATAATGGAATAGAAAGTACATTTATAAAGTTTGTGGATGATAACAAGCTGGGATGAGTTACAAGTGCTTTGGAGGATAGGATTAAAATTCAAAATGATACGGACAAACTGGAGAAATGGTGTGAAGTAAAAAGGATGAAATTCAATAAGGACAAATGCAAAGTAGGAAGGAACAATTAATTGCATACAGACAAAATGGGAAATGACTGCCTAGTAAGGAGTACTATGGAAAGGGATCTGGGGGTCATAGTGGATAACAAGCTAAACATGAGTCAACAGTGTAGCAATGTTGTAAAAAACCAAACATCCTTCTGGGATGTATTAGCAGGAGTGTTGTAAGCAAGACACGAGAAGTAATCCATCCACTCTACTGTGCTCCTATAAGGCCTCAGCGGGACTATTGTGTTCATTTCAGGAAAGATGTGGACAAATTGGAAAAAGATCAAAGGAGAGCAACAAAAACGATTAAAGGTCTAGAAAACATGACCTACAAGGAAAGATTGAAAAACTTGGGTTTGTTCAGTTTGGAGAAGAGAAGACTGAGGGGGGAGATGATAACAGTTTTCAAGTACATAAAAGGTTGTTACAAGGAGGAGGGAGAGAAATTGTTCTTGTTAACCTCTGAGTATAGGACAAGAAGCAATGGGCTTAAATTGCAGCAAGGGATGTTTAGATTGGACATTAGAAAAAGCTTCCTGTCAGGGTGGTTAAGCGCTGGAATAAATTGCTTAGGGAGGTTGTAGAATCTCCCTCATTGGAGGTTTTTAAGTACAGGTTAGATAAACACCTGTCAGGAATGGTCTAATTATTACATAGTCCTGCCTTGAGTGCAGGGGACTGAACTAGATGACCTCTCGAGGGTCCCTTCCAGTCCTACACTTCTATGATTATAGGCAGGGCTGGTAGTACTGTCCTTTTTACTAATGTTGCCTGGCACATCCCATTGTAAGATCCTCTTTTCAACTTTCAGTTTATAACTTTATTTGGCCTTAAATTTTCTATGCTGGGTGTCTGCCTCAGCCTGGAGGTGCAATGGAGCAGGGAGGAGAAAAAGAGAGCATGAATTCATGCAAATTTTCAGCTAAAATGTTTCACTTGTTTCCCAGGAATGAGGCTGGGAATAATACGTTTTACAAAGTGAAAGCTATTCCAAAGATCTGTACTTTGAAAAGCACTGGCACATCCCGGCTGCTTGCGGGAGAGGGAAGTGGGGGCGGGGAGGGAGGAGCAGATATTTGAAATTTGGTAGGGAGTGGCCTTTGTGTCAGGAATGTGCCTTTTGATTTTCTTGTGAAAATCCATCCAATTTGTAGCCCTCTGAAAAATATCAGTACACAAATACTTAGTAGAGACTCAGATTTTAGCAGCTAAAATCTCCAAAGGTCCTCTGTGTGCTGAGCATAGATTCCTAGAAATGCTGAGCTGAAAAGGGCCTTGACAAGTCATCAGAGCAGAGGAAGGACCATATACATAGGCCATCCGCGAAAGGTATTTATGTAACCTGTTCTTAAAAACCTCCAATGACAGGGATTCCACAACTTCCCTTGGAAGCCTCGTCCACTACTTAACTATCTGTACATTTACAAAGCTTTTCCTCATATCTAACCAAAATTTCTCTTGCTCCAGATTAATATTTAGCAGTAGACACAGAGAACAACTGAATCCCATCCTCCTTTTTCAATAGCCCTTACCATATTTGAAGACTGTCATCAGGTCCAGCCTCAGTCTTCTTTTCTGAAGACTAAACAAGGGCAAGTTTTTTTAACCTATCCTCATAGGTCACGGTTTCTCACTCTATTACCATTTTTGTTGTTATCCTCGGGATTCTCTTCAATTTGTCCACATCTTTCTTAAAGGATGGTGCCCCAAACTGGACACTGTATTCCAGCCACGGCCTTACCAGTGCCAAGTAGAATGGGACAATTACCTTCTGTGTCTTTCATATGTCACTTCTGGTAGTGCATCCCAGAATTATATTATTTTTTTAATTGCAATTTTTTGTTAGCTCACATTCGATCTTTGATCCACGATAAACCGTGGATCCTTTTCTGCAATATTACTGTATAGCAGTTTTTCTCCGTTTTGTAGTTGTGCATTTGATTTTTTGTTCCTAACTGCAGTACTTTGCATTTGTCTTCATTTAATTCCATGTTGTTGATTTCAGACCAATTCTCCAATTTGTCAAGTTTGCTTTCAACTCTAATCCTGCTCTCCAAATTGCTAGCAGCCCCTCCCATCTTAGAGTCACCCACAACTTTTATAAGCATACTCTCTATTCCAGTATCTTAGTCATTAATGACAATACTGAATAGTACTGGACCTAGGACAGGACCCTGTGAGACCCTACTAGATATGTCCTCCGAGTCTGACAGCAAACCACTGATAATTACTCTTTGAGCTCTTTGTGCCCCCTGCCCACTGGTGCCCAGGCACTGTGGAGGAGGAAGCTACCTGATTCAAATGCAGAGGGGAGAAGAGCCAGACCTGGAGGTATGAGAGCAGAGGGAGCAGATTGGGACATAGAGTCAGGGGCAGATTGGGATTGGAAACTGGCAGGTGAAAAGAGGGAAACTGGGATTAGGAGCTGGGGAGAAAACTATTGGGAGCTGGGGAGGTGCATGGGAGGCACTGTGAGTCAGTGGGTGGCAGGAGACTGGGACTAGCTGGATAAGGAGACTGGGAACTAATAGGGTAGAGGAAAAAAGGTTTGAGGGAGAGGAGACAGATCTGATAAGGATCTGGGATGTGAGGGGACACCCTGTTTGACTGGACAAAGAAACTGGAAGAAGTAGCTGAGGGAGGTGGGAACACAGATATTGAGCAACAAGTCTCGGTAGGAGAATGGGACGGTGGGCCAGTTGGAACAGGAACACTGGCTTGTGTGGGGGGGGCAACTGGAGGACAAGGAGAGAAAGAGACAGAGCTGGGTCAGGGACGGGTTGGAAAGGATGACCCAGAAAGAGTCAGGGGAATGGATTGAAGTGTCTGGGTCCACAACAGCACACTTTCCTCCAGAGCCTGGAATGGAACCCAAGATCCTGATCCATTCAGCAAATATCTATGAAATGCACTAGCAAAGCACGTGTCTCATCCCCCTCTACTGTCAGCCCACAGAGAGGATGACAACCTACAATCTGTAGTCCATTAGCTTAGGTGTCAGAATTCTGTGTGGCACATATAACGGTTCTAACTCTGCTGATGAAATGTGTGTGTCATATGATGCAACATGATGGAAGTTGGGTTTTTTTTTTCAGTTTGCTTTTTTAAAAATCTTGGAAATTACACACAGCCCTTCTCTGTAGTTAAAAACAAAACAAAACAAAGCTTTAAGGCTGCAAAATCAAGCACTCAACAGTTAGGAAAAGCCAAAATTAAGGTTGACTCTGCAACCTTAATTTGGTCCCCTTGTGCATACACATTATGATGCAGTCTTTATTTACATGATTACATATTATGTTTTTCCACACTAGCCCTGCCTCATTCAGTGCATAAAAGAGAAAGGGCTCTAGGAATGAATCAGAGATGTGTAGTAAAGGGGAGAGAGAGTTGTCTGTAGAGCCCCTGTTTCATTTGCTGAATAAATTGGAAGGTGTGTAGTGAATGAGACAAGGGATAGCAAAGGGGAAAGGATGGTCTCGTGGTTACGGCAGTTGAATGCAATCCTGGAGATTTGGATTCTATGTCTGCCTCTTCCAAAGATCTCCTCTGTTATGGTAGGTAAGTCTCTTGAACCAAACTTTTCATAGGTGGTCATTAATTGTGTGTTACTCATTTTCTAGGTGATCAACTTGAGACCCTGGAGTCTGATTTGCAGAAGTGTTGATCACTGAGAGCTGCAACTGAAGTTAACAAGAGCTGTGCTTTGAACAAATAAAGCATATATAATGCTAAGTACTCTGAAAAATCAGGATGGAGGTATCTCAAATTGGGCACCCACAATTAGTGGATACTTTTGACTTCAATCTCTCTGTTACTCAGTTCCCCATCTGTAAAATGGGGATAATGCCACCTCTCCATCTCACAAGGATATTGTGAAAATACATCAATTATTGTGAAGAACTCACATACTAGAGCTGTGGTTCTCAAACTGTGGGTCACAATACCAAAGTGGGTCATGAGTTCTTTTGAATGGGGTCACCAGCACTGGTGTTAGACTAGCTGGGGCCTAGAGCAGAAAGCTGAAGCCCAAGCCCCCCTGCCTGTGGCTGAAGCCAAAGTCCAAGGGCTTCATCCCCTGGCGGTGGGGCTCGGATTTGGGCTTCAGTTCCCCAGGGGGTGGGCTCAGGCTTGGCCTTGAGCCCCCCTCTCGCCCCATATGGCGAGGCTTGGGTGTCAGCCCCGGGGAGCGCAGCTTGGGCTTGGGCTCAAGGTTCAGCCCCAGGCAGCAAGACTCAGGTTTTGGCGTGTGGGGCTGTAGCCCAAGCCCTGACGTGTGGAGCTGAAGTGGAAGACTAAGGGCTTCACCCCGGGCAGCGGGGCTTGGACTTCAGCTTCTGCCCCAGGCAGCAGGATTCAGGCTACAGCCCCCTCCATGCAGGGAGGTAGAATAACACAGAGTACTGGAGTCATGTAGTCATTTTTGTTGTCAGAAGGGGATCGCAGTACAATGAAGCTTGAGAACTGCAGTATTAGAGTAATGAGAACCACAGAAAATCCCATGAGGAAATTAATAATTCTGGTCTTCAAAGTAGGGTTCAAATAGTGTTCAGCAAATAACGCCTGGGGCTATACATTGAAAAACAAGGAGAAAACATAATATTGAACAGCTGCTCAGTAAGTGGGCACCATCCATTCTCTGCACTGAATGAGGCATGGATCCTGTAGAAAAAGCAGTATGTGATTATGTAAGTAAAGACTGTACTATAATGCATATGCACAGAGGGGTTGAACTACGGTTGCATAGGCAACTTGAATTCTGGCATTTCCTAACTTCTCAGTGCTGGACTTTGCACCCTTAATGTCGTCTTTTAAACCTAGTCTTTTTATATGTAATACTAATATGTCTGTATGAAATGTTCATCTTAATTAGAAAATAATGTGTACTTCAATAACAACTGAAAATGTAAATAAAAAGGTTTTAGGAAATTAATATATTCTGGAAACAAAGACTATAAATATAATGGCAAGGGAGGGAATAATTTAATTCCCATAGTAAAGATTTCAAAAAGATAGGGAAGTAGTCTAAAATTAGCCTACTGTCGGTACAATCACATGAAAAAAAAGTTCAAAGCTGGTCAAATACTATAAACTACTTTAAACTGTAAGTAATAAAACTTTGTTGTTTTAAAAGAAATGGATTGTCTGACTTAATCCCTTTTACTTGTAAGACTGCAAACAGAGAATAGAAGAAGGATGTAAAATATTTCAGTTGTTTATTACTATGTTAGACCAACATGCATCTTGGTAAGGTGACTTTCTTCATGATTTCTCCTGTTATTTTAAAGAAACAATGAAGGACAAAATTAATAACTTCCCATCTGAACACAACTCTCTCTGTAGGATGGTTAACAGAATTTCAACAAATAGGGATCAATTCCAAATGAAAATTGAAAGTTTAGCTTTTTCAGCTTATTTTACGGACAGGGTGAGTTAAATACATCTGAAAAAAATTAAGTAGTTCTCTGATACAAATGTGGACTAGAACCATAAAAGTCAGTAGCTGAGTTAATAAACAGAATGATACATATCCTTACAATGTGACTTATGTTCTTCCTCTGCTAACTAAAACAAATAAGCAAATCTAAAGATACAGGACTTATTCATATACAATGCACCATGTTATCGTCAGTGAAAGCTTCATCTACTGTAACATCTTATGCAGCTGGTATTCCATTACATATTACACATTTCCCATTACCGAGTGTATTTAATTTTCTTGATTTACCCTCATCATTTCTTGAAGATGTTCCAATCAATTTTAAATTAATAGACTGTCTTCATTTCAAATATGCAGGCTACATTTTACTGAGAGATTATGAACAAGACAAAAGACTGATTATGTTTGTTGAAGTATGCCAAGCTCCTTTGATTTTAGTGCACTGCTTTCTACTCTTCAGGACTATAACTCTCCAATTTTACCAAGAAAATCAAGGTGCAACTTAATTGGCCCTCAACCTATATTTAAGAAAGTGATATTCTCCAACAAAATTCCCTTAACTATTAAACTCACAATAAAACAAGATTTTAAAAAGTTGACTAAATGTTCTGTATCAATTTCTTTATAGGTACATAGGAAATAATATTAACGAGTTTTCAGTAGAAGAAATGGCAGGTTTAATGTTTGCCTTTAAATAGTGCCTTTTCACAAAAGTTAACGAGTTAAAACATCATCAACTTAAAATCACAGTTCTTTCCTGAATATTTACCTATGATCCTGACAAGCAGCACCCAAAATTACTATAATTGAGAAAGATTAGAGTTTTTTTCCAGTTTATTTGTACATTTCATAGTACTCCGGATATAGTAAATTTCAGCACTTCCCTTATTGAAGACAATGGGATTACTCATATGAATAACATTATGCATCTGAGCACATATTAATAACCTGCTGGCTGAATTTAAACAAATAGTATAATGTGATGTAAAATACTTTTTGTATTGTTTCAGCCATCTGGCTTTAAGAAAAATAGAAAAATGTAACAATCAACCGTGCTGAGTTTAAAGTTTTTTTCTCAAAATCCCACTGGACAATTCTGAGAAATATAATGATAAATTCATGTGCTAGCCTGTACAAGTTGGCAGTAGTCCAGGTAAGGAGGGCAATAAACCAATATAGTCAAACATGCAAAAAGGACCTACTTGGCACTCTTAAGCCAAATCCTGCATGAGGGAAGAAGGAAAGATAACTCATCATCCTGACGGGCTTTGGAGCCCGCTCTCCTTCCCTACAAGCCACCACAAGGCTGCTACTTTCCAGGAGGGTACAAAATCCTTACCCTTATCTGACAGGTACCCCAGAAACAATCAAATAGCGGTTTTATTTGAAGATAACTGTTTCAGGAAATGTACCACAACTGCAGGATTTGTTTTTAATACCCTTGGGAAATAATTTACTGTTGTTCCTCTTGGAGCCAGGTAATATTTATGTATTACCTATGGACATTTATTTTAGAGCCTGAATCAAAGCCCATTGAAATCAATAGGGTTAACATTTTATGTTGGGCTTCTAAGGGGCACAGCTCAAAACTTGAAGTCCAAGAAGAGGTGGGACTGTGGGGCTTTAAGCCATCTTTATGCCCTCCTGTGCTGCTCCTGGGACTAGACGGACATAATTTAGACAGCTCAGAGTTATGGCAACCTTCTTGCACTGCCCAATGAGCTGTAGCACTGCTCAGAATCTCCACAGTGCTGAGTGCTGCAGTCACAACCTCACAGAACCCTCAAACCCCAACATGCTCCCTATGCCAGGGCGTGTGATCAGAAGGCAGCCTTATAGCTGTCTTCTGAAATGCCTACTCTGAGGGAAGTCTTTTAAGGCCTCTTCATGCCACTTTGGGCTGTAGTGTAAAGGAGCTACAGAGGGGGTGAGGCTCTCACTCCAGAAAGCTTTCCGTTGACTTCAGTAGACTTTGGATCAGGCCCTTATCTGGAATACTGTCTCCAGTATTTTTATAAAGATTATACATTTGCTTTACTGGCCATATTCAGATCATATTCTTTAGGCAGATTTCATAGTTCCCTGAACCCCAAATATCAGATAACTGGCACTGTACAACTAATTTTTTGAAGCAAATATGCTAGTGGCTAAACATGAATTCTTTGCATTTAAATTACAGTGAAAGGAATAAACTATCAAAATAAAGGGCACAGTTGTAAAATCTTCAAGACAAACTCCTCATTAATTAAATGAGAATTTTACCATAGGTTGTCAGGATTGGGACCGATATCAAGTAAACATGAGACATCCTTCCCCGTCCCAAACAAACATAGATCCAGATACTGCAACCACTTATGCACATAAGTAGCTTTGCACTTGTGAGTAGTCCCATGCAATTCAATGGGACTACTCACATATGTGTGGTTACTCACACACGCCAGTGTTTGCAGATTCAGGCCCTAAATTGTAAAATCCTTTTATTTAATGTCACTCAACCACGACTGGACAACACAGTCCCCCAGAAAAAAAAAGACAGAAAAATATGCACTCACATGGAAGTAAGAGTTAGCGTTTTTCAGTCAAGAGCTCGCCTTCAGAAAGTGAAAATGTGTTCCAGTGTTTTCTAAAAATCATCTAAATCTATGTACATCAAGGTTTTCAGCATGATTTTGGGGACAAATATTAATATTTGGAAAAAGTTCCAAACAAATACTGTACTGGTGCAAGAAAAAATATAGTAATTTTTCTCTGAGCAAGGGGGCCAAGAGTGGGGAAGAGGAGGGAGAAAACCAAAGCATGACCTTTCCTAAAACAGTCTTATTAGTAAAAAAAAAAAAAAAAAAAAAAAAAAAAAGAAGAAGCCCCAAAAATTTCAATCTAAAAGGAATCTAAAACAAACACAAAAAATTATATTACAAATGATTTACCTAAGGAGTATAAAGAACTGCTAACTCAAATGGCAATGTACAAGAACAATTTACAAGCTGAAAAACAGAGTTGAAAAAATTGGAATTATATGGGAACCTTTTATGAAATACTTTATGGAAAGCTGATTTCAGTCCAGAGAAAAGAAGAGTGCTTAGAAGATGCACAGGATAGAAGCACTTAGCCACACTCCAAAGAACAGAGAAGGGTGTTCTTTTCCCCTACTTGGATTGCTACTGATTTTGTCTGCCATTTAAGAAAAGTTTCTACATACAGTACTTGGAAATGGGGATGAAAATTGGAAACACTGGAAAATTAATAAAAACTTCTTAAAACCAGAAATAGGATTTAGACTACAAAAATGTATGTAAAATATCCAACAAAGGTTGATGAAATAACTTGTTACTCTTGATTGCTGGACAAACTACCAGTAATCTCAAATTATCAAACCAGTGGGATGGTTTAACAAAGGTGTTGCTGCAGTAGAAACACAATTTGTTTCCCAGCATGACTGGCAGACTGGTAATTTACAGGCTACACTCATAGTGAGTAACAATGACTTTTCAGATTTGACAAATTCACATAAATCCCAATCTGCACAGATTCTTAGGAAGAAACTGAAAGGAAGTATTTGAGTAATCTTGGACCACTATATTCCAGTTACCCCTATGGGTAGTTTACTACTGCATGAAAACCTTTCCAGTAGGTGTTACTATGGGTATTGGTACAAACTGCTACGGTAAATACAGTAACTCTGCTCACTTAACAGAGGCACTTTTGTGTATCAATTGACAAGCTGCCTAAGTTTGGTCTGGTTGTGGAAGGTTGTTAAACTTGTAAATTAATGGCTATGCAATGGAGGAACTAGACTAGACACAGTCAATTGAGAGAGAAAGACTGACATGCACCTATCTACACACATCTGCACATATTAATAAACTACAGCATTCTATGATAAGTACCAAGAGTGCTCATGATTAGATCATCTTCAACTACATCTCTTTGTATATTATAGCACCACATATTTTATATCTCAATGTTGCTGGAACTCTTAATTCGCTCATCACCATTCCCATGTAAGCTGGTCTACTGAAAGACAATTGCTACTGCTTTTTAAAAGAGAGTCATATTTGCTCCTGTTGCCTACTAGGTTTTACACAAGAAAAAAATATTTTTAATGTGTCAAATATTATAAGCATAAGCAACTGTGATATGGGAAAGTTATAACTGTCTTTTCTTTTAGCTTTTTCTTAAACTGTAAAACAGAAATGGAACCATAAAGTTTAACTTGACAGAAAGGTATTAGCCTAGTGCATTAAAGTACAAAGATAGGAGAGACAGTTATTTATGAAACACTGCTCACCATTATCCTTTTGAGATTCTACAAAAGGGATAATATTGATGCATCCCCCAGTCACCTTTCCCCCCCTCTATTGTTAACAAGTAGGAGTGTGTTTTTGATGCTCCCAATTTGTCAAGATCAGGTGAACAGAATGGTTTTACAGAGTACACTATTCTTACTCCTTCAGGGGCTATAAAACCACATTAAACTCTGCTGGTTATTAATAATTCATGGCAACTTCCTTAGTTCACTACAGGGGCATCACTCTTAGGGCATCATTCTTATTGAAAAAAGTTAACAAGGAAAGGCAGATAAACAATGTTACAAGCAACACTGGCAGAAGCCTCCCATGAATCCTGGGACACTGAAAGCCTCAAAGGACTTCAGTTATTAGAGTTTTCAGACAAAACTTGGCATTCTACACCACTGCCCACACTGTACAACAGGGTAAGGTTTAACAAGGTAACAGATCTATACTGGTTCACTAAAAATAGCTAACCTTTCCCCACCTACCAAGATTTGGCTAATCTGAAAGTTGAAATGTCAAACATTAGTGTATTTGGATACACTGTGGATGTGTTTATTATGTTAGCATTCAGAAACAGATTTCTTTGACTGGAAAACTTTACTCCAATTTTCAGTTTAACAGAATACTTTCCATATGAAACAATTAAGAGGCAAAAAAATGTTTAGATGGGGAATTTTACCACATTTCTATTCCAAATGATGCAGAAAAAAATTGACTATTAAAATTGTTTAACTACTTTTTGCACTGCTCTTTCAACCGTTTTTACACTAATCAGAGCTTTAATTTGTCAGTCTGTAGTGGATTTTCCAGAATACTAATATTACTTAAACATAGCTTTTATACTTTTTTTTTTAATTGGGGGGGAGGGTGGAGGGAAGGAGAGGGCATGGTTCAATTCTGCTGGTTAGAATAAAAAACTGAATTCCAAGATTTTAAAGAATGGATGTCTGTATGTTCAGCTTTATTACTATCCACTTTTACTTGAATTCATATTTACAGATACAAAACAGCAGCTTAACACTGGTACTCTTGATTGGGATTCGATCTAACTTTTTTTGTACAAAGCCCATCTCCGGTGCTTTGAACTCAAACACTGTCAATACTATCCTATCTTGTCCACCCCTGCCATCTGCATCGCAAGTCAGTGTAATCTGTAGGCAGAAATAAGAATAAATTGAAAATATTTTGCAGCTGTTCCGCTTGAGGGAATGAGAAGACGCTAAATCAATATCACTTGTCATTTCCCAAGAGTGCTGTACTCTCTCAGACATTTAGACCATTTATTCATTTAAGCAAAAATCAAAACAAAAAGAAAGTTTTAACTAAACAAATTAGCATGTATCCCTATAAAGGAGAATAAACTACATACAATTGTATTGAATTTGAAAAGCAAATACTGAGGAGATTTTTATCTAGATGTTTTCATCTAGGATGGTCTGGGAAACAGGCAGAAGCTCATGAAGTTATATCCTCCCATGAAAGCTAAATGTCACTGACACCATAGCTCCGTCATGTTCTTTGACTGCAGCTGTGATGTCACCCACTTTCTTGAACAATACACATGTAAAAAAGAAAATGCAAACATTTCAGGACCAGACAAATGAACAATTCACAAACGTAGACATCCCCCTTATTACAGCAAAATAGCTTTTGGGGATTTCCAAGGAATCCCATCAATGAATCTCTTAAATCTCGATGCAAACATTTTATACTAGCAGCCAACACAGTAAAAGACAGAACTCCAAACAATGTTATAATTGGACTGAAAAGTTTGAAACATCATTACCATTGGAAACTTGTTCACTATGCAAGTTAAATATACTGACTTCATAGTTACATGGTCACTCTTTTGTCTGAAAGAGCTGAAGAAGGAAATACCATCTGGTCAATCTCCAAATATTATCTAACTTTGAGTTCACTGAGCTCTCTCGCTTTCAATTTCTTGTTCCTACACCTGCCTACTGCGTACAAAGGCCTCCATAATGAAGATCGCCTTTGAACCATCCAGAATCATCTTTCTTTTTTGTTTAAGAATATGTGGGGTTAAATTGTTATGAAGTTGCTATATTGTCAGGATATGAATGGATACTTTTAGGTGTGAGTTTAACCGTTCACATGGAAATATTTACATCTTTTGGGACCCAAAATGCTCCATGATTGCCAGTTTTCCATAAAATACCAAGACTTGATAACTTCCATATGAAGCTAGAACTGAACTTAAAATCCCCCACCACCATCACAGCTGAGCAGGGGGCATTTGGTCAGACCACAGGGAGAATGCACTGTTCCTGGAAAGAAGGTGGAGGTGGGAGAGAGCAAACAGGAGAAATGCCCTTGCCATCTCAATGGGTTGAAGAATGTTGGTCGGAAAAAGCAGCTAATTTTTCCTATTCAGCTTAAACTAAACTGAAATAAGTGACTTTTGAAGCACAATAAGTGAGTCCAGAAAGCCTTTTGAACCAGTTTTAACTATACTGGTTTAAAGTCATATGTTACATTATACCAGTGTAACTTTCTATGATATCACTCAGGCCTCCTTTAAGGATCATTTAGTCAAACTTTACAGAGTGCTTTAATATAAATGCAATGAATAACATTTTCAAAAAGGCCTACATGACTTAGAATTGACTTTCAATGAGACTTGGACTCCTTAGGACTTAAATCAATTTGAAACTAGGGCCTGGTCTAAACTACGAGTTTAGGTCGACTTTAGCAGCGTTAAATCGAATTAAGCCTGGACACGTCCACACGACTAAGCCCTTTTTTCCAACTTAAAGGGCCCTTTAACCCGGTTTCTTTACTCCACCTCCAACGAGGGGATTAGCGCTAAAATCGGCCTTTGCGGGTCGGATTTGGGGTAGTGTGGATGGAATTTGACATTATTGGCCTCCGGGAGCTATCCCACAGTGCTTCATTGTGACCGCTCTGGACAGCGCTCTCAACTCAGATGCACTGACCAGGTAGACAGGAAAAGCCCCGCGAACTTTTGAATTTCATTTCCTGTTTGCCCAGCATGGAGAGCACAGGTGACCACGCAGAGCTCATCAGCACAGGTAACCATGATGGAGTCCCAGGATCGCAAAAGAGCTCCAGCATGGACCGAACAGGAGGTACGGGATCTGCTCGCCATATGGGGAGACGAATCAGTGCTAGCTGAACTCCGTAGCAGTAAACGAAATGGCAAAATATTAGAAAAAGTCTCAAAGGCCATGAAGGACTGAGGCCACAACAGGGACGCACAGCAGTGCCGCGTGAAAATTAAGGAGCTGAGGCAAGCCTACCACAAAGCCAGAGAGGCAAACAGAAGGTCTGGGGCAGAGCCGCAAACATGCCGGTTCTGCGCGGCGCTGCATGCCATGCTAGGGGGTGCAGCCACCACTACCCAAACTGTGTGCTTTGACTCCATCAATGGAGAATCATGCAACAGGGAAGCGGGTTCGGGGTACGCGGAAGATGATAATGATGAAGACAATGAAGATAGCTCACAGCAAGGAAGCGGAGAAACCGGTTTCCCCAACAGCCAGAATATGTTTATCACCCTGGACCTGGAACCAGTAACCCCCGAACTCACCCAAGGTGTGCTCCCAGACCCTGAGGGCACACAAAGGACCTCTGGTGAGTGTACCTTTGTAAATATTACACATGGTTTAAAAGCAAGCGTGTTTAATGATTAATGATTAACTTGCCCTGGCAATCGCAGCCAGTACAGCTACTGGAAAAGTCTGTTAACGTGTATGGGGATGGAGCGGAAATCCTCCAAGGACATTTCCAGAAAGCTCTCCTTCATGTACTCCCAAAGCCTTTGCAAAAGGTTTCTGGGGAGGGCTGCCTTATCCCGTCCGCCATGGTAGGACACTTTACCACGCCAGGCCAGTAGCACGTAGTCTGGAACCATTGCATAAGAAAGCATGGCAGCGTTTGGTCCCAGTGTTTGCTGGCATGCAGACAACATCCATTCCTTATCTCTCTTTGTTATCCTCAGGAGAGTTATATCATTCACGGTCACCTGGTTGAAATGGGGTGATTTTATTAAGGGGACATTCAGAGGTGCCCGTTCCTGCTTGGCTGAACAGAAATGTTCCCCGCCGTTAGCCACGCGGTGAGGGGGAGGGGTGAAGTGATCATCCCAGAGAATTGTGTGTGTGTGGCGGGGGGGGGGAGGGGTAGTTGGGTTTGTGCTGCATGTTAACCCGGAAACCGCAGCCCCTCCTTTTACATTGCAAACCCATTTTAAATGGCCAACCCAATGGGTCCTGGGTATGGGAAATGAGGGCGCTGCTGTTTGAAACCATTCCCACGTTATGAAGGTTAAAAAAGCCAAAAAACTGTGGCTTACCATGGCTGCCTGCAAGCCAAATTCTGTTGCCTGGCACTGCGTGAGTGATCTCTCACACCAAACCGGCAGGCCCTCAATATAAGAGGAAAAATGCGACCTTGTAACGAAAGCACATGTGCTGTGTAATGCGAACAGCAAAATTTAACGTGAGAGAGTGTACCCATTGTTCTCTAAAATGTGTCTTTTTTAACCACCTCTCCCTTCTCCTCCACCAGCTGCAAATGTTTCTCCTTCGCAGAGGCTAGTGAAGATTAGAAGGAGAAAACGGCGGACTCAGGATGATATGTTCTTGGAGCTCCAGATGTCCTCCCATGCTGACAGAGCACAGCAGAATGCTTGGAGGCAGTCAATGTCAGAGTGCAAAAAAGCACAATATGAACGAGAAGAGAGGTGGCGGGCTGAAGAGAGCAAGTGGTGGGCTGAAGAGGATAGGTGGCGTCAGCTTGCTGACAGAAGGCAAAAGTTGATGCTCCGGCTGCTGAAGCATCAAACTGAAATGCTCCAGCGTATGGTTGAGCTGCAGGAAAGGCAGCAGGAGCAGAGAACACCGCTACAGCCCCCGTGTAACCAACAGCCCTCCTCCCCAAGTTCCATAGCCTCCTCACCCAGACGCCCAAGAACATGGTGGGGCGGCCTCCGGCCACCCAGCCACTCCACTCCAGATGATTGCCCAAGCATCAGAAGGCTGGCCTTCAATAAGAGTTAAAATTTTAAAGTTTTAAACAGCAGTGTGTCCTTGTCCTTCCCTCCTCCCCCACCCCACCCGGCGCTTCCCTCCTCCTCCACCCCTCCCGGGCTACCTTGGCAGTTATCCCCCTAGTTGTGTGATGAATTAATAAAGAATGCATGAATGTGAAGTAACAATGACTTTATTGCCTCTGCAAGCGGTGCTCGAAGGGGGGAGGGGAGGGTGGTTAGCTTACAGGGAAGTAGAGTAAACCGGGGGTAGGGGGGTGGGAGGGTTCATCAAGGAGAAACAAACAGAAGTTTCACACCATAGCCTGGCCAGTCACAAAACTCGTTTTCAAACCTTCTCTGATGCGCACCGCACCCTGCTGTACTCTTCTAACCGCCCTGGTGTCTGGCTGCGCATAATCAGCGGCCAAGCGATTTGCCTCAACTTCCCACTCCGCCATAAATGTCTCCCCTTACTCTCACAGATATTGTGGAGCGCACAGCAAGCAGCAATAACAATTGGAATATTGGCTTCGCTGAGGTCTATCCGAGTCAGTAAACTGCGCCAGCGCGCTTTTAAACGTCCAAATGCACATTCCACCACCATTCAGCACTTGCTCAGCCTATAGTTGAACTCCTGTCCAGGCTGCCTGTGTACGGCTTCATGAGCCATGGCATTAAGAGGTAGGCTGGGTTCCCAAGGATCACGATAGGCATTTCAACATCCCCAATGGTTATTTTCTGGTCCGGGAAGAAAGTCCCTTCCTCCAGCTTTTGAAACAGACCAGAGTTCCTGAAGACGCGAGCATCATGTACCTTTCCCGGCCATCCCACGTTGATGTTAGTGAAACGTCCCTTGTGATCCACCAGGGCTTGCAGCAGCATTGAAAAGTACCCCTTGCGGTTTATGTACTTGGTGGCTTGGTGCTCCGGTGCCAAGATAGGGATATGGGTTCCGTCTATGGCCCCACCACAGTTTGGGAATCCCATTGCAGCAAAGCCATCCACTATGACCTGCATATTTCCCAGAGTCACTACCCTTGGTATCAGCAGGTCTTTGATTGCCCTGGCAACTTGGATCACAGCAGCCCCCACAGTAGATTTGCTCACTCCAAATTGATTCCCGAGTGACCGGTAGCTGTCTGGCGTTGCAAGCTTCCACAGGGCTATCGCCACTCGCTTCTCAACTGTGAGGGCTGCTCTCATCCTGGTATTCTGGCGCTTCAGGGCAGGGGAAAGCAAGTCACAAAGTTCCATGAAAGTGCCCTTACGCATGCGAAAGTTTCGCAGCCACTGGGAATCGTCCCCCACCTGCAACATGATGCAGTCCCACCAGTCTGTGCTTGTTTCCCGGGCCCCGAATCGGCATTCCACGCCATGAACCTCCCCCAGTAACACCATGATTTGCACATTGCTGGGGCCTGTACTTTGTGTGAGGTCTACGTCCATGTCAATTTGCTCATCACTCTCGTCGCCGCGCTGCGATCGCTGCGATCGCCTCCTCGCCTGATTTTGCTTTGGCATGTTCTGGCTCTGCATATACTCCAGGACAATGCGCGTGGTGTTCATAGTGCTCATAATTGCCGCGGTGATCTGAGCGGGCTCCATGATCCCAGTGCTATGGCATCTGGGCTGAAAAAAGGCACGAAATTGTCTGACGGAGGGAGGAAGGGAGGGGCGAGTGATGACATGGCTTACAGGTACAGGGAATTAAAATCAACAAAGGTGGCTGTGCATCAGGGAGAAACACAAACAACTGTCACACAGAATGGCCCCCCCAAAGATTGAACTCAAAACCCTGGGTTTAGCAGGCCATTGATTTCACGGAGGGAGGGGGAAGCAAATGAATACAGAACTGGCAGCCGACGGTGCAGCATGACTGATAGCCATCGGCATCTTCTGGGTGCTTGGCAGAAAATGATGTACTATGACTGCTAGCCATTATTGTCAAGACGGTTCAATAGGCCAGGAGACAAAACATGTCTGCCCAGGTGCCTCTGATTGAATTCACTGAGGAATAAGACGATGACGGATACCAGTCGTAATACACCATCCACTGCCAAAAGGCAAGGAGCTGCTGCTGTGTAGCAATGCAGTACCACGTCTGACGGCACCCAGATGACATATGGTGACGGTGAGCTGAGCTGAGCGGGCTCCATGCTTGCCGTGGTATGTTGTCTGCACAGGTAACCCAGGTAAAAAGGCGCGAATCAATTATCTGCCGTTGCTCTGACGGAGGGGGAGGGACCTGACTACATGTACCCAGAACCCCCTGCAACACTGTTTTTGCATCATCAGGCACTGGGATCTCAACCCAGAATTCCAATGGGCGGCGGAGACTGTGGGAACTGTGGGATAGCTACCCACAGTGCAACGCTCCAGAAGTCGACGCTAGCCTCAGTACTGTGGACGTGGTCCGCCGACTTAATGCACTTAGAGCATTTTATGTGGGGACACACACAATCGACTGTATAAAACCGGCTTCTATAAATTCGACCTAATTTCGTAGTGTAGACGTACCCTTAGACTTCGATTCCTAAGTCACTTAGGTGCTTTAGAAAATTTTTAGTGTTCTGAAGCATCTTTAAGACAGCACTTGTAAATTATGTGGTGGCTCTGAAATAAGATAGCATAGCAGACTGCCAGAGAACATTGAACTTTAGATAACACTAATGTATGGCTTTGTCTACACTGGCACTTTTGTCTGTAAAACTTCTGTTGCTCAGGGGTGTGAAAAAACACCCCCTGAACAATAAAAGTTTTAGGGACAAAGCTACCACCCCTCATTGAAGGTGTTTTTATTTTGTTGCTGGGAGAGTTCTCTCCCGGCGATAAAGAGCGGCCACACAGCACACCTTACAACGGTGTGACTGCAGCAGCACAGCCACGCCATTGTAGACATAGTCTATATTAGATTATTAACAGACCACTTGACCTTGAACATGCAAGGTATATCCAGGTAAAACCCTCTATGCAACTGAACATGTACATCTTAATATTCAGTATTAATGGATGATGGCAGAACAGCACTGGTGTATAATCACCAGTGAAAGGGTTTATAAAACATTTCAATTCTTTATACAGTGTTTTACCCAATACAGTACTAATGTTCAAACATGTTTAGTGATTACCAGTTTGTAAGTTCACCCCACTTCTATTATTTTTGTGCTCAATATATGTTACGTGATATGCATCTGATATTTTACCTTCTTTAAAAAACACTAAACAATTAAAAATAATTACAAGTACATAATTTAAAACAAAAAAAGATCTCAAATGTGATCACAGAATTTGTGCATTCCATAGATAAGTGGTTCACATGGTTTAGCAACTCTGATTTACATATATTTCTTTAAAAAAAAAACAGAACAACCCTCTCTGATTACAAGAGGAGTTCCAATGCTAAATTTCATATACAATAAGGTGCCGATTGTAACATAAAAATCTGGCCTGAATAATGGGCAGCGGATAGCTGTGCTGCTCCCAAAGCAGATCAGAGAACTAACTGTGACCCTAAAACTCACAATTTGTTCCCTGCTTCCTTTGAAGGAGGAGGGGGTAAAGCGATCTGATACTTATCTATACCAGTAACAGATTACTTCCCCATTCACACTGGCTCTCCTTTGTTGGCCCGCACACTGAAGATGGAGGGAGCAGAATCAAAGCTCTGCTCATTCTCTACTCCTCCCATTCATTCCTGTGCAAGAGAGGTGTAGCATGTCCTGTGAAGGCTCTTCTCCTGTGTGTGTTGTCACCAAGAATGTGAGTAGCTTATGCAGAGGAGTAAGGAGACACCTGGGATCTTCTTACTGCCCTTTTGTAAAAGCAAGTGACAAGCCTGCCCAATGGGTGGCTTGGGTTCTCTTAACATAGTTAAGTCATTTTTATACTATTGGAATAAGCACACTTACTGAAAAGTAATTCTATGAAAACCAAATCTTCTGCTTTTGAAACATTTATATCATTTTATTTGACTGTATGAGGTCATTGTAAAGAAGCTCACAAACCCTTAATTCTCAAATAATGATATGCAGCAACTAGATATACATAATAGTTTCACAAAAAGAAGAACAGGAGGACTTGTGGCACCTTAGAGACTAACAAATTTATTAGAGCATAAGCTTTCGTGGACTATAGCCCACTTCTTCGGATGCATATCCGAAGAAGTGGGCTATAGTCCACGAAAGCTTATGCTCTAATAAATTTGTTAGTCTCTAAGGTGCCACAAGTCCTCCTGTTCTTCTTTTTGCGGATACAGACTAACACGGCTGCTACTCTGAAACCTTTCATAATAGTTTCATTTAAGTAAAATGAACAAAGAAAACAAACATTTCTTAATCTTGTATCTGACCACCCCATGTTTATGTAAATAGTAAAGTAAATTAAAGCTTTCTCCTTATGTGCAGTTCTTTGTCTCTGAAAGGTTGCCTGATCATATTCATCTCAAGAAATGAAGTAAGCTGTATTCATATGAAACCAACTTTCTCATGTGTATACTGCAATTGCATCTTAAATTGGTTTCCAGCAGCTTGTCTATTTTATCCTAGTTCAGGGGATTCATAAAATAATTGGTTCTAAAATAATATGTTTGAAATGAAATGGGAATTAATAGTACATAATAATTTCATATATTGTAGAGTGAAAGGTTTTTTTTAATTGCTTAAAAGAATTACATCAATGAGTGCCAAAATGGTTTCTGTATTGTCCACTGAAGTTCTTCTTACTTTGCTCCCTTTTATTTTACACTAAACAAACACAGAGATGGTGAGTTCTTCTTTAATTTTGAAAATTCAGGTATGACCAAAATATTTTGGGATCAGTGTCATGTTGAAATGAAAGTTGGAAAGGTCATGAAGTTAAAGGTTTAAAAGTGGACTGTAACAAAAATATTTTTGTAAAGATGTCATCAAACATTAAAATATTGTAGGACAGAGCTTCAGTGAGCTTTTAAGAAAATATTTTACTTAGTGAGAGAAGAAAGATTCATATTGTCAGTGGGTCCACTAAGTGTGATGGCGCCACAGCTCCATGGATTTCACTGAATCTAATGTCACAAAATAGTTTTTACGCAGTGTTGCAGATTAGTATTCAGTATGCCAAGATTCTACCTTCTAAGAACACAAAATCCCAGCAAATGGAAGAACCTGTTAATGCACAACAATTGTTCTTTGGCCTGACACAATGTTAATTAAAAACAGTGAAAATATTTTTATATTATGATTTTTTTTTAAATGAGAAAGGAAATGATTTCATTAAAATAACATATAAGGAATGATAAACAGACAAATATTCTGTATACACTTGTTCATTAGCCCATTCGTTTATAAGCCGACCCCCCCAAGATAGATAGGTAAAAATAGCAAAAACTGTATGACCCTTTCATAAGCCGACCCTATATTTCAGGGGTTGGCAAACTTTGGTTCCTGGCCCATTAGGTTAAGCCGCTAGTGGGCCTGAACATTTTGCTTACCTGGAGCATTCACAAGCACGGAGCCCCTCAGCTCCCAGTGGCCGCGGTTTGCCGTTCCCAGCCAATGGGAGCTGCGGGAAGTGAACATCCATTGGTTGGGAACAGCAAACAGCGTCCCCTGGGAGCTGAGGGGCTCTGTACCTGCAGATGCTCCAAGTAAACAAAACACCCTGACCCACCAGCGGCTTACCCTGATTGGCTGGGAGGCAAAGTTTTCCGACCCCTGCTATATTTTAAAAGTTGGCATCACAAGAAACACTCAAAAGTTTTGCTAGAATTATTTTAATGTAATCTAATGAAAAACCTGTTATAATAACTGAACAAATATGTATTCACCTTCAAAATTACAGTCAATATTTAAAATCAGTAAATGGATATTTAAAACAAGTACCTTAGAACAACATGAGACTTTAAAAAGTCTTAAAATCATTCAAAGTCTGAATCAGTCTCTGATTCACCAAACAGTTCATTAAACTCGGCTTCAGTCACAGTTGCACCTGCACTGTCATCGTTGATGTTGGCAGTGTTGTCTTCAGACTCATCATCATCAGCCTCTGTTGTGTCATCATCAAATATGGCATCATCTTCTGACCCGTTAAGTGCGTTGCTGATACAGAATTTCCTAAATGATTTTTCTATCATTTCCAAGGGAATGGACACCCACGCGTCCTTGATCCACTGGGTGACTAGATTGATTTCGGGCGTCATAAGATTCCCGCCTTTTGTCACCTTCACCATGCCTGAGCACATCCATTCAGACCACATTTTGCGTAGCCTGTCTTTAAAGGGTTTGTTCAGGCAGACATCAAGCGGTTGTAGAACTGAAGTTAGGCCTCCAGGTATTACAGCCAAAGTAGTTTTCATATTTTTGGCCACATTTTTCACCTCATCCGTCTTGTGTGCCCTGAACATGTCCCAAACGAGCATAGCAGGTTTCTTGAAAAGTGCTCCTGGTCTCTTATTCCACACTTTTTCCAGCCATTCAATAGTCCCACTTTCATCCATCCATCCCTTTTCGTGTGCATGTACAGTGTCACCAGCAGGAAATCTCATGTTTTTAGGCAAGGTTTTTCTTTTAAAAACAACAATAGTAGGGAGCTTTGACCCATTTGCCAAACACGATAAAACCACCGTAAAATGGATTTTTTCATGGGCAGTGGTTTTAATTAAAACTGTTTTTTCACCAACACTGGTTATGTTCTGTTGCTTGGGAAATCAAATGTCATCGGTGTTTTGTCCATATTTCCTATTTGTGACAGTCCAAATGCATATTCCTTTCGATATTTTATAATAAACCTTTGGAAAGATTCGATTTTTTCTTCCAGATCTCTCGACAGCTTTTGCGCTATCTTTGTTCGCTGACGAAGACAGAGACCATGACGGTTCATGAAGTGAGTACACCAACCCGCTGATACGACAAACACTGACAGCTTTACTGACTTGTATTTGTCATCTTTCAACATTTGCAGAGCACGCAGACGAATTCCAGTTCTAGTGACAATGTACCCATTTTGTCGACATTCAACAACCCAATTACTGAGATCTTTCTCCAACTCAGAAAATGAAGCGGACCTCGGACATTTTTTCTTGCTTCTTGGTTTAGTTTTGAGTGTTGTTTTATTTTTTCGCCATTCTTACTTGCTTCTCATTGATACAGAATTCACGAACAGCGGCACAATTATTGTTTGCTTCTGCATATTCAACAAATTTAAGTTTAAACACTGTGTGATAAGCAGACCATTTTTTTTTATTTCACCACTGTCCATTTTAAATACTAGTATGAAAATAGATTATTATTATAGTTATAGATTTTGTAGGACTTTATATAGGAATGTCACCTGCTTTATCACTGTCAAATTATTATTGTTCCTTGTTTATTTCAAAGCCGCCCTGTAGATTGGCATGTCTGTGGCGATAAACAGGCTATTTAAATTTTATTAGAGATTCCATCGATTCTGCGCATTATATTTTCGTATTGGCTCGAGACTTACGAGGTCCATTGGTAGAAATGCATGAAGAGATCAAATTACACAGTAGCAGACTGACACCAGTGCTATACTACTATCGTTCATTGTATTTTTCTGATTGGCTTGTAAGGTGTAGCATTTTGTGAAATGAATGGATCAAATGTCATGCAGATCTGCAGCACTGCTCTTTTAGTATTTATTTCAAACCAATCTAGTCCACGAAACAAAGCCTTTGCAACTTTAAAAGGCTGCAGTATTGACATCAATAAATGGGTCAGCAAACTTTGGCTCCCAGCCCATCAAGGTAAGCCACTGACGAGTTGGGACGTTTTGTTTATCTGGAGCATCCGCAGGCCTGGAGTCCCTCAGCTCCCTGTGGCAGGCTGCCACTTCCCGCAGCTCCTGTTGGCTGGGAACGGTTAACTGTGGCCACAGGGAACTGAGGGGCTCCATGCCTGCAGACGCTCCAGGTAAACAAAACGACAATGTATTAGCTATTCAATTAAATAATTCCATAGAGTTTAAAATCATCAAATTTTGGTGTAGACCTGTTTATAAGCCGACACCCGCTCTTTGATGCTTCACTTTTTTACCAAAAATATTCGGCTTATGAACGAGTATATACGGTAAGTAAATTCAGAGATACATGTGTACGCATGCATGCACACACAGTATAGTATGCAAAAATCAACCTAGATTAAGAGTACTCAACCCTCAGCAATTCTTAAGCACAACTGGGAGGAAGAAGTTATGGACAGAAGCAGTTAATTTAATTTAGATACTTAGAGGTAAATTTTCAAAGAGCCGTGCAAGGATTAGCCAAATGACTCCTATTGATTTTAGTGCAGAGTACTGAAGTCCTCTATCCACAGAACAGGTATGGCATAGAAAGTGATAGTACAAGGTTATCAAGTGCCGCCCCAGCTTAAAATGTTTAATGAGAGTAAGACAGCCAAAGCCCCATGCTATGCATTAAAAATCTGAGTTTTAATGTTGTTTCAGTGCAGTGTTTGGTATTTAAATATGTCTGTACTGCATTTTCATTTTACCTGTATGGGAATAAATATGGGAGAGCAGCAGGAAAGCTTCTATTATAAGAAAGAATGGCATAAAATGCAAGCACAATGAAATAAAGAGGCAAATGAAGGAACTTTTCTTTTCCTTTATTAGAAATATAGGAAACAGATTGTGCTCATCTTGCTTAGGGCCAACAGGCAGTCTCTGTAACACAGCTCACTAAGGAGTTTTGCTGTGTTAAAGAGTAAACCAGATGGGATATTTGCTTCCAACAAGATAATTCTGATGGAAAGTGTTGTAAGTACTGTAAAAGAAACTTTTTAGCTTCATCTGCTATTTCAGCATATAAAAGTTTCCCGTAAAGAGGTGTTCACATCACAAAACCCATTACCATTATTACACCAGGCATTAATTTGGACCCTTATGTTGCAGTCTCAACAGAGAGGGCAAGGATTGCATTGAGCTCATTGTTTTTCACAAATAGCTGGTAGCAGCAGAATGAAGGGAGTGTCAATTTGAGCCTACCACCTTCTTCTTTCTCCCCTGAACAAGGCAGGAGCCACTTGTTACACCGTCCTTCCCAGCTCTCTACATGGCTAGGACAAGTATGATTACCTTTAGGGCAGCCAATTAAAGGCTTCACTTTCCAAAATGCCTCACTTTCTACCAGTTGTTGACAGCAGCAACACCTGCAGGCCCTCACAGCCCAGAAACCTCCTGATGTCATCAGAACCTCAAATTCAAAACCTCAACACTGGACTTCTTTTAATTTTGCTGATTGGTGTTGATTCCAAACTTCTCCCATGTCCCTCCAACTACTCTACTCCTTCTGATCCCTGAACTCACTCTAACTGCACATCATATGTCTAACCATGCTTCTCTCTCTCATCCCATTCCTCCCTTCCAGTGTTAATCCACCCTTACTCCATACTCCATTCCCTTGGCCTGACTCCCCACTTCTATTCTTCCGTAGCCTTAATATTTTGTTCCTGAAAATTCATCTCCTCGCCTTCTATGCCAATGAATTCCCTCACAAGAACTGCCACTAACCTTATTAATATAATATGCACATTAATTAAAACAAAAAACAATGGCTGTGTACAGAATAAAACTCGTAACTTTGTAATAGTAACTCTTCTCCTCCTTTCCACCTATCAATCCTCTTCTTTTAGTCTTTACTTGTCACAGGTTTGTTTATATTGTAATATCTTTAGGGCAGAGATCATATCTTCTATTTCTCTGTAAAGCATATGCTACACTTTGTGAGCTATCTAGTAACTACTTAGTAATAAATAAATGGGCACAGAGACTGAGCTAGTCTCTCACGCCTACAAATGGTTCCTTTAAGTCAAGTGTAATACATATTGGTGGGGCAAATTGGGGAGGCTGCACTTCTGCTCCCTATGCTGTACTTTGTCAATGGCTAAATAAAAGACGTCAGGCTCCAGGGCTGTCAATCAAGTACTTTCCATGAGCACTAAAGTCATTAAAAGTGGATGAAGCATCAGTAATGAAACTCGGTATTTAAGTTTCTTTCCCAAATTTTATTGAGCTTCATATTTTGTTATTAAGCACCACTGCCAAAACCTCCTCTCAACATGTGAAAGTTCAATAAGTTTTGGAGCTACAGCAATACCATGAATTCTCTCAGCAGCTGGCCCAACAGTACAGTGTGAAGCCATGTAAAAAAAAAAAAGAACAGATTTGGCACTGTCACTGATCAGACCATTAATGCCGACTCAGATCAAAGGAGATGCCAAACAAGAAAGTGCTTACATAGCTAATATAAATGGAAAGTAGCTTATTTTATTATTGTATTGCTTTTAACACAAATAACCCTACCTATAATATATACTAAAGAGAGTGAACAGAAAACATAAAAATGGTTAAATAAAGCACCATAAGTACCTAACTGTAATAATACATTACAAGTAGAAGAGCATCTCAGTACCCTGTGTTCCCAGCCAAATTAAATTAAACTTGTGTATTATATATAGAAAGGAAGGTAAAGCAGAAAACCTTCAGATCTTCACCAGACCCAACCAACGCCCCCGCCCCTCCAACCTTTCATTCACAGAGAAAACACCCTATATAAAAATAACAACTGTTCCTTCAGTAGGAAGCAAAATGGGCTTCCAAAGTCTAAATCAAAACATACACGGACAGAATTTCAGATATCAGAGGGGTAGCCGTGTTAGTCTGAATCTGTAAAAAGCAACAGAGGGTCCTGTGGCACCTTTGAGACTAACAGAAGTATTGGGAGCATCAGCCCACATATCTACACCAGCAACACCATCACAGGACCTAACCAGATCATCTACAACATCACCGGCTCATTCACCTGCACGTCCACCAATGTTATATATGCCATCATATGCCAGCAATGCCCCTCTGCTATGTACATTTGCCAAACTGGACAGTCACTACGCAAGAGGATAAATGGACACAAGTCAGATATCAGGAATGGCAATATACAAAAACCTGTAGGAGAACACTTCAACCTCCCTGGCCACACAATAGCAGATGTAAAAGTAGCCATCTTACAGCAAAAAAACTTCAGGACCAGACTCCAAAGAGAAACTGCTGAGCTCCAGTTCATTTGCAAATTTGACACCATCAGATCAGGATTAAACAAAGACTGTGAATGGCTATCCAATTACAGAAGCAGTTTCTTCTCCCTTGGTGTTCACACCTCAACTGCTACCAGAGCACCTCACTCTCCCTGATTGAACTAACCTCGTTATCTCCACACTGATTTATACCTGCCTCTGGAGATTTCCATTACTTGCATCTGAAGACGTGAGGTTCTTACCCACGAAAGCTTATGCTCCCAATACTTCTGTTAGTCTCAAAGGTGCCACAGGACCCTCTGTTGCTTTTTACAGAATTTCAGATGTTGACTTTGTGACAGACTAACAATATCTTGCAATATCCTGAATGAGTTAAATTAAACCTTGTTGAATTAGTGTTAACACCTTTGGAGTTTATTGTATCAAACATGCAAATATTTATGTACTATTGTGAAATAGCATGGAACTTCTTTAGTAGGAAGACTAGGTTAACGCAATCTCTGGAAAGGATTATAAGAATCTTTAAAGGACCTTTTGAAACAATGTGAACTTTTAAAATTAAGGGGGTTTCTCGAGGAGAATGGAATATATGCTAACATAATTTCTCCAGTTATCAACCTTTGAAGCCGCCCCCACCCCGGGGGGGGAGGGGGGAACAGGGGGACGGAGAGATACACATATATTTGTTCAAAGTGGATTCTCCAGGGACCCACAAAGACAAAGAAAGGAGTTTTGGCTAAATAAGCTATGTTTAGACCAGCCCAGGGCCCTCTTCCTGATCCAGTCAACAGACAGGACCTCTGGTCCACAGAGTTCCCCAATCATTTGGGAAGGATTGGAAAGACTTGGCCTATTGAGGCTTCATAAGACTTGGTTCTTATTCTCTGAAAGCTGTGCAGAACTGGCAACCACAAGGACTTCCCCGAATGTTGAGAGCTGAAGGACTTATCCTGCCAAAATCCCTGTTAGGACTGGGGAGTTAATTCTGGTAAATTTATAAGCATGCATGTAAGATCTTTTATTGTTTTTAATATGTTTTTTCTGCCATGCCTTTTACTTTATGAATAAAGTAGGCTTGCATAGAAAGAGCTGTAAGAGAACTTACATCTGTAACAATTATACTGTAATCAGTATCTAAAGAAAAAGCAAGCAGGTTTCTTGAGCAACCTGTCTTTGCTGCGAAATTCACAGTGAAAACAGGGAACTGTGCAGCCTAGAAATATCATGGTCAGAAGGCAGAGATATGCTGGTCTCCATCAAAGAGAGGCAACAGCTGGGGAGCTAGACGCCAAGAGAGGGTGCCCTTGCTGAACCACCGAGGGGAAATACAGGTGCAGTTGTCCTGAACTGTGATTTTCTTATGTGTGTTCCTAAAGTTCTGGCTACCCTATTCGATGCATGTAGTGCCTGGTTTTCAGGGGTATTGAAGATCCACAGCTGTGCAGCTAATTAAAATTAGTGAACACTCCTGAATATATTTGGCTTTAGTCTAAGATAGCAATAATATGACCATGTTCTCCAAAATACCAGTAGGGAAAACAAACACACACCGTCCCCCTCCCCCCAGAAATTGAAGAAAATCCTCTCTCTTTTGGGAAAACCCCATGAAAAGAATGAAAAAAAAATACTTTCATGTCTCAAATTGGACTGACTTAAAATTTTCTCTACCATGCTTTAGACATTCTAAATACTCTTTGACTTTCTCCTGTCATGTTTCTTCAATCAATCACAGAGTAGATTGGAATCAAATTGAAATGACTGGATCAAAAAAAATCAAATTTTTTAACATTTAGTTTCAGTAATCTGATTATGAAGCTTTTAGTGATATTGTAATTACTTTGAAGTTTTGAGCATATGTTTCTACGGAAGGTATTCCAGGGAGATCATTGCATCAGGAAAGGTTTGAAATGCAAAGCCAAACGTGCCAAAAATATTTCAGCTCATCAAAAAATTAAAGTTGAGGGGGAACCATAAGAGTGATGTAGTGTGATATCTAATATGAAATATCGTATTTCCACCAAGATTTTTTATTTACGCCCACACAGAAAATTAAAAATCATTTGTTTCCATACTCTCAAAGGCAATAGTATGTCATTGGGTAACTACAAGGACAGCTGTATAGGAAAACATCAGCAATCTGTGGGAGATGAATAAGAAGCAAAGCAGCTGACCCCTGGCTCCTTGAAGATTTGCAGGAAAACCTAATATTAATTTGGTCAGTTCTAATTTTACATTGATTTTGTTGTTGTTGTTTAATGTGTCCATAGAAGTTATCGAAGTGAGAGTCCTAGCTATTTCAGTTTCCAATGGCCCACTTTCTTCGAAGATTAATTAATTATCCTCAATTTTGTACATTGCTAAATGAATTTGAATTTGAAAAATGCACAATTTGACACAAGACAGTTGCATTTTCTCAGGTTTCTGGGAACAAGCTGAATTAACGCACTAAGGGTGAAATTCACCCCTGAGCAGAGGGCCTGCACATGTCCATTCACTGCTTAGATCCCACTTCATCCCCTGTTCAAAGGCGTGAATTTCATATCAAGGGCCAAATTCTGAACTTTTTAGAATTTTCTCAGCTCTTACTCTGGCAAACTTCCATTGAAATCACTGGGAATTTTCCAGAATAAGGGTCTCAGGATGTGATCCACAGGTTCAGTATTCAAACAACTAACCATCAGCTTTATTGGACATGACCACACTGCATGGGCTTCTATATTTATAGCACTACCTATAACCTCCCAAGTCCTGTCTCTGCATTCACTAGGTACGTTGTAAAATCTGGATGGATTTTTTGGGAGGCTGAAGGAGCACTCTTGTTTTCAGGTGTTCCAAAGTTGTGTTCAAGAGTACACCAGAGATTTTCCCAGAATAATTAAAAGGCCAATGAAAAATGTACAGGATATAGTTCAAAGAGAAGATGCTGAAGAGGTAAACATAGGATGTAGAAAATAGAAGTAAAAGCAAATAAAATACAATACATAGAGTGCCAAGAAAGACTGGAGGAACCAAACTAATGGTGGGAGGATAGTCTCATAAAGAAAAACAACACATGTGCTATTGAAAAAGCAATGGGGAAAAAAGGAAAATGTACCCTTGACGCCTGACAGCCTGAAAGTTTTTTCATATCAAATACTTGTTTGACGACGTGAATGAGTTTGCCACAAAGCTCACCTCAGTTATCAAAAGTAAGCTTAATATGTAAGACTATGGTTATTTTCTCTTTTACATTGCTATATTGTAAGAACTTTTTATAGACTTTAATGGGACTTTGTAAGGATAGGATAAAAGTGAGTAAGGACCTCAGGATTTGGCACAGTGTAAATACATTGCTCATTCCACCTTCATTTGCAGTGCAGCACAAATAAAATGTTTTTGTTGGACTCTACTCTCTAGATAACCCCATTCTTTCATTTCTTCTCCATTAATATACTATCACCTTCAAGATGCCATGGAATGAAAAGCACTTCCTTTAGTTAGTATCTTCATTAATCTTTACAAGCTTCTTAAACTTTTAACCATTAAATCGACTACAGTAACTCTTCACTTAAAGTCGGCCCAGTTAACTTTGTTTTGTTGTTACGTTGCTGATCAATTAGGAAACATGCTCGTTTAAAGTTGTGCAATGCTCCCAGCAGGCTATCAATTGCAGGCTATCAATCCCAGAGTCTCCTGCTTGCTGTGCAGGGGGGAAGGGAGGGGCTAATGTCAGGGTGTCCCCCTCCCCCCTGCACCCCGCTTACCCCTTCTCCATATAGAGCAGGGAGGGAACACGGACGGAGAGCAACATAGAGAGCTTGGGGCAGCAGCTGCTGTCTCAACTTCCTGATCCACTTAAAAAGACAATGCACTTGTGGGTCAGCTTACTTAAAGGGGCCGTGTGCATCTCTCTCTCTCTCCTACCCATAAGGTGTGTGTCTGTCTCTGTCTGCTATGCTGTCTCCCCTCCCTCGTGTTTGTGCTGCCTTGTGTGAGAGGCTACATTAACAACAATGTTTAAACCCTTGAGGGCTCAGCCAAGTGCTAGTTCATCATTTAGCAGCAAGGCATTCCCTGGGGAAATATCCTTCCCTCCTCCACCCTCTAACTTCACCACCTCAACCAAGCTTCACAATCATCATGGCTGTGAACAGTATTAAATTGTTTGTTTAAAACATATACTGTGTGTATATCTATATAATATATAGTTTTTTGTCTGGTGAAAAAAATTTCCCTGGAACCTAACCCCCCCATTTACATTAATTCTTATGGGGAAATTGGATTCGCTTAACATCTTTTCGTTTAAAGTCGCATTTTTCAGGAACATAACTACAACGTTAAGCGAGGAGTTACTGTACCTTTCCTTTATACACTCACTTCAGGATTATATGCCTTTGCAGTGGAAGGTTTGGGTTCAGAGTTTAGAGGACAAATTTTGCCTTTACAACCAAACACAAGAAAACACTCATAGAATTTCAAATCCAATGGTATAAAGAGAGGCAGAACATTCTGATCATCTTAAAACGGCAGGAGATAATAATAGGATTTATTTTTTTCTTCACATCATAAGAGCAATGTCACAGGGATAGTTGATAAACAATTAAGAACTTCAGAGTGTAAATATAAAGGATGTGAAATCTTACAAGGTACTATCATCAGAGACACCTGAGCTCACAGACTTTAGGTTCAAATGGGAAGCCACTTAGGGCAGAGTATTCTTGCTGAGGTATTCTCAACTCTGGAATCAACTTTCCTTCTTCAGTTCAACAAAGCCCAGATCTGCTGGCTGTCCACACTCTCTAGTATTTTGCCTGAGAGACAGGGTTGAAATAATGGAATGGGGATAAGTGTTATGGGACTGTCTTTTGTTTTTGTTATTCTGTGTTTGTAGAATGTAAAGTGCAAAGAGGTCCTGGTCCATGCCTGGGGCTCCTAGGCACTTTGGTAATACAAATAATAAATAATAATAATAATACATCAATCTATCTGACAAAGTTTCCACTAATGGTTTACTGTCCCCTGGGTTTCCACTAAATAGAAGAACTTGGAAAAGCTTCATCACTCACAGTATAATTCTTTGATTTTGTGGCCTAACCACTTATACAATTCAGAAGGTCTCAGGAGACTGTCTGCTACTTCAATCAATTTATTCCAAAAAATGTGGATAACTTCTGTTTCTAATTAAGAGGGCTAACCCTTAATGAATACATTATCAAAATAGTATACAATAATGTCTTGGGGCTTAAATACATTTTAAAAAATGCAAATTACTTCAGCATGAGCCACTTAGCATTTGCTGCTGTCTATTCTGCAGCATCGGGGAGGTACTTAAATACCTGGTTGTTCCTTATATGGCTTATCAGTTTAAATATAAACTTTTCTAATATAACTGGCAATAAATGGAATTTGGAATCATGTCTCATGCGTAGGCAGGATTAAACACCTTGATAAGGAAGTTGTACTTTCATATTTATTGTATCAAGAACTTCCAATCTTTTTGTGTATTTTTATTTGTTTGCTAATTGGAAAGCAAGTCAATTAGAATTTTAAATATAATATAATCTTATATGTATATAGTGCCTTTTAGATCAAAGGTTCCTAAAATATTTTACAAACAATGAGCCTGAGCCTAATGTCAGTGGGAGCTGAAAGTGTTCAGCGCCCCCTAGAAGAAACTCATCCCCATACAGAATCAGGTCTTACATGTGTACACCCTCCCCCCCCCCCCGCCACCTTATCCCTGTAGCAGTCAACTGGTGCAGAATATGCTATGTAACAGTAGAAGAAAGAGAGATTTTGGCAGAGGGTAGTAGAGCAAATCCATATTCTGGTGTGTCAGGGGATCTTTAATGTCTACACAGAGGAGAGAGAACTTCAGGGGAGGTTTTTTTGTTTGTTTGCTTGCTTGCTTGCTTGTTTGTTTTTAAAGGCCTTCTCTGAAAGATCCAAACATGGGAAACTGTAAGGAAGAAGGTGTTGCATTATACATCAAGAATATAGACTGTACACTTGTTCTGAAGTCCAGAAGGAGGTGAGAGGCAGACCAGTTGAAAGTCTCTGGATAAAGATAAAAGGGGGAAAAATAAGGGTGATGTCATCATAGGGTGTCTGTTATAGACCACCAAATCAGGAGGAGGAGGCAGATGAGATATTTCTACAACAAATAACAGAAACATCTGAAATTCAAGACCTAGTAGTAATGGGGGACTTTAACTATCGAGGCAGCTGTTGGAAAAGTAATATGGCAAAACACAATATTTCCAGTAAGTTCTTGGAATACATTGGGGATAACTTTTTGTTTCAAAAAGACAGCCATTTTAGATTTTATTCTGACCAACAGGGAGGAACTGGTAGCAAATCTGAAGGTGGAAGGCCATTTGGGTGAAAGTGGTCATAAAATCATAGATTTTATGATTCTAAGGAAAGGAAGGAATGAGAGTAGCAGAATAAAGACAATGGACTTTAAAAAAGCAGACTCTAACAAACTTGGAGAACTAGTATGTGACGTCCCATGGGAAGAAAACCTAAGGTATAAAGGAGGTCCAGAGAGCTGTCAGTTTCTCAAGAAGACAATATTAAAGGCACAAGATCAAACTATCCCAATGCAAAGAAAGATAACAAGAACAGTAAGAGACCAGTATGGCTCCATCAGGAGTTCTTTAATAAAATAAAATAATGAAAATAAAAACTGGAAACATGGATGAATTACTAAGGAGGAGTACAAAAGAATAGCACAAGCATGTAGGGACATAATCAGAAAAGTAAAGGCACAAAACAAGCACGTAGGAAGGGACACAAAAGGCTACTTCAAATAAGAAGCAAGAGAAAGACAAAGGAAAGTGTAGGTCCTCTACTTAGAGAGGAAAGAGAGCTAATAACTGATAACATCAAGAAGGCTGGAATGTTTAATGCCTATTTTGCCTCAGTCTTCGCTAAAAAGGTTAATCGTGACCAGATACTTAGCATAATTAACATTAACTACAAAGAGAAAAAAGAATGAAAGCCAAAATAGGGTAAGAACAAGTTAAAGAATATTTAGGTAAGCTAAGTAGTCAGCAGGAGCTGATGAAATTCATCCTGGGGTACTTCAGGATCTAGTTGAAGCAATCTCGGAACAGTTAGCAATTACCATTGAGAATTCATGGAGAAAAGATAAGGTCCCAGAAGACTGAAGAATGGCAAACATAATACCTACCTTAAAAAAAGGGGAACACAGAGGACACAGGGAATTATAGACTAGTCAGCCTAACTTAAATACCTGGAAAGATACTGGAACAAATTATTAAACAATCAATTTGTGAGCATCTAGATGATAACAGGGTTATAAGGAATAGCCAGCCTGGATTTATCAAGAACAAATCATGCCAAACCAACCTTATTTCTCTCTTTGACAGGGTTACTGGCCTAGTGGATGGGAGGAGCAGTAGATGTGAGACAACTTGATTTTAGTAATGCTTTTGACACAGTCCCACATTACATTCTCATTAGCAAATTCGGGAAATGTGGCCTAGATGAAGTTACCATAAGATAGGTGCAAAAACTGGTTGAAAGATCATACTCAAAGAGCAGTTATCAATGGTTCGCTGTCAAAATGGGAAGGCTCATCTAGTTGGGCCCCGAAGGGGTTAGTCCTGGTCTGGAACTATTTAATATTTTCATCAATGTCTTGGATAATGGAATGGAGAGTATGCTTATCAAATCTACAGAGGACACCAAGCTGGGAGAGGTGGCAAGCACTTTGGAGGACAGGATTAAAATTCAAAACAACCTTAGTAAATTGGATAATTGGTCTGAAATCAACAAGATGGAATTAAATAAACATAAATGTAAAGTATTTCACTTAGGAAAGAAAAAGCAAATGTACAACTACAAAATGGGGAATAATTAGCTAGGTGAAGGTACTTCTAATTAAGATCTGGGGGTCATAGCAGATCACAAATTGAAAATGGGTCAACAATGTGATACAGTTGCAAAAAAGGCTAATACTATTCTGGGGTTTATTAACAGGAGTTTCTTATGTAAGACACAGGAGGTAACTGTCCTGTGAGCACCAGTGAGACCTCAGCTGGAGTACTGTGTCCAATTCTGATTGCCACACTCGAGGAAAATCTCCATCATTGGAGCTTTTTAACAGCAGGTTAGACAAACACCTGTCACGAATGGTCTAGATAATTAGTCCTGCCATGAGTGCAGGGGACTGGACTAGATGACCTCTCGAGGTCCCTTCCAGTTCTATGATTCTATGAAAGCTGTGGATAAATTAAAGAGACTCCAGAAGAGAGCAACAAACATGATAAAAGGTTTAGAAAATTTGAGCTATGAGGGGAGGTTAAAAAAACTGGGCATGTTTAGTCATGAGAAAAGAAGACCGAGGAAGGACCTGATAACACCATTCAAATATATTAAGGGCTGTTAAAAAGAAGACAGTGATCTTTTTTTCCCCATGTCCGTTAAAGATAGTACACGAAGTACTCTGCTTAAGCAGTAGCAAAGGAAATTTAGGTTACATATTAGGAAAAATCTTTCTAAATATACCAATAGTTATGTACTGGAACAGGCTTCCAAGGGAGGTTGTGAAATCCCCATAACTGGATGTTTTTAAGAACAAGAGTTGAGAAAAACCTCTCAGAGATCATCTACGTTTACTTGGTTGTGCCTCAGCACAGTAGACGAGACTTCTCAAGGCCCTTCCAGCCCTACACTTCTATGATTCTATTTACCTGACATTATTTAACCATTGGTTTCAAGAAGTCTGAGTATCCAAAATTTGAAACATTAATTATGCCCCCTTTTTCTGACCTACTGATAAAAGGAATTCTGATATCTGTGTTAGTATTGTGTATAGATGGCAGTACTAAAAATACAGAAAGAAAGACGGAAAGACCTACCATATCCACAAAATAACCCAACCCTCTATATGCTTTGTAAGATACAAGAACTTTTCTGCATATTTTCCATATGCCATAATATAACATTAAGATTTACTTTAGTAAATGTAAGAAACAAGACTTAGACTTTAGTAAAATGTAACAAACAAGATTCTTCAGATACAAAACTTTCATAGAATCAACGTATTTTCCAAACACAAGATAAACATATATATAATTGCATGACGCACTAGATTTTATCTCCTTACAACTGGCTCAACAACAATCAAAGGAACAAACAAACAAACCAACAAAAATTAAAAACCACCATCACCAAAAGAAATCAGAGAGGTATGCAGGAAATACAGGAGCTCCTCGAACTGTCAGATATATAAAAGACTTTAGATAATTGTATACTATCAGTTTAAATACATCAAATGGTATGATAGCATATCTTCAAGAACTGGGATTTAAGTAACCACTTTAGCACTTCTCAGATTACTTATTAGATGAAGCAAAACACACATTACTGCGAACTGTTGACTCATGTACCCCACTTGAAAACCCCACTGATCAAATGAAACACCCACAGTGATACACAACAGCAAAGGCATTAAACTGAAAGGCAATATTGGCTTGAAAACAAGCAAAAACATCAAAAAGATATTTCAGCATGTCATCGTTACACTATTTGGGTAACATCAGGGAGACAGTTCCTGATATATGACAGATCAGGAGATGAGCTGCCTTCAAAATATGCACCAGTCTTTGGCCTTAGCCTCCCAATGAGGTGTGTATATATATAACTCCATGTGCATTATGAGAATTATCAGCCACCTGTAATTTTCTGAGCACAGAATCTAGGTTTAAACTCACAAATCTAAAATTATAATACTTATTTATATAAATAATCGTTAGAGGATGGATCTCTAATCCCACTTAGCACATGGAAAAAGGGATAAGAAATACAGTATAGTAACTATTGTCTAATATTGTCTTGGTTGCACATTCACAACTGCCATTGAAAATATGGGAACTTAAGCACACACTTCCAAAGGCAGAATTTAGCCCTACATCTGAAAAAACCCTAACAGTATGAGGTATTTTTTTCACACCAAAATACATAAATAAAATGTTTACAAGAGTTTTGGTCTTTTAAAAGACATAAGAACCATCAAAATTATACTCCTACAATTCAGGTATGGCATATCACTGATTTTAGAAATCGCCTTTATAGAACAGTACATTCATTCACATCCAAATAACAGACTATTTTTATCACTCTCCAGCCCCTCTGTATTTGTAATAAGTCAGCAATTTTGGCAGTTCTCAGAAATTTGTTGCAAACTTGATGGGATTCACAGAACAATAAAGTAATATGCAAGATATAAAATCTCATGCTTTACAGGTCAGCTAATCCTTGGAATGGTCAGGAGGGAATACTTTTCACCCTGTAAAAGCACTGCATAATTGGCCAGATACATTTTTCCCCTTTCCAGTGGAGGAGACTGGTGTCACCTTCTTTTGAAGTATTAGTCATAGATTTCTGCTAGAGGAAAGATACTGAACTAGATACACTATTGCTCCAATATAACATAATAAACTATAAGTTCCTATGAGTCTTAAAGGGAAGCCTTCTGACTGTGATAAATTTAAAACCTTTCTTACAAACTCTTTCAACATATATATTACCAATTAATCCTTTATATAGTTCAAGATTTATGTATAATAAAGATGTATTTGCAAAACATTGTGTGCTCTGCAGCCAGATAGACTTAAATGCTGGAAATTTTGCAGCTGGGTCACCTCCAATTGTACTAGAATGTTGAATGTAACCCTGTGTAGAGGGGAAGAGACATCTACCCACCTATAATTTAGTTAGGCTGCCTTAATTATCATAGATGTCGTCTCAACATGAGCTTCAAACTGGGAGTGATCTGAACTTCCCTATATTATCAGTTCAGTAGACATATAAATATATCAATTGCCACTGAAACTGAGAATGTCCTATTACTTTTGGAACTGACCACTAAAACAAACTGCTTGCCAAATTACTAGCTAAAGCTTGTAAAGTATTGTTGGTTTACCTGATCAACCTGTTAACTAATTTGATTTGCTATATTATCCCATTTCCTTTCATTTGACTTGCTAAATGTATTTTATCTAATGCTTTTTGCATAGTTATTTAGTTAATAAAATGCATAAAACTGGAAACCTGTCTGGTTAGGATGTTTGTTCTCCACATGTCAGGGTTCAGGACCTGAGGAACTCTAAGACAGATAACTGACTCAACTCTGTGGCCCCTCTATTAGTGCTCCAAAGAAACGTCCCTGTAGTCTTCACATAACAGGTGAACAAACACAGATACTCTATTTTTGAAGGAAAGTCAATTTATGTATTGATCATTTCTTTTAATAATCAATGTAGGCTCCAGAACAGAGGTGGGCAAACTTTTTGACCTGAGGGCCACATCTGGGAATAGAAATTGTATGGTGGGCCATGAATGCTCACAAAATTGGAGTTGGGGTATGGGAGGGGGTGAGGGCTCTGGTTGGGAGTGCGGGCTCTGGGTGGGGCCAGAAATGAGAACAAGATGGAGAAGGGGTCTCCGGGCTGGGGCAGGGGAATGGGGTGCAGGGAGGGGGAAGACTCCAGCTGGAGGTGCGGGCTCTGGGGTGGGCCTGGGGATGAGGAGTTTGAGATGTAGGAGGGGGCTCCGAGCTGGGACCGAGGAGTTCGGAGGGCGGAAGGGGTATCAGGGCTGGGGCAGGGAGTTGGGATGTGAGAAGGGGTGCAGGCTCCGGCTAGGGGTGTGGGCTCTGGGGTGGGGCTGAGGGGTTTGGGGTGCAGGAGGGTGCTCCAGGCTGGGATCAAGGGGTTTGGAGGGCGGGAGGGGAATCAGGGCTGGGGCAGGGGATGTAGGCACCGGGTAGCGCTTATCTTAAGCGGCTCCCGGAAGCAGCGGCATGTCCCTTCCTTGGCTTCTTCGCAGAAGCACAACCAGGAGGTTCTGCATGCTGCCCCATCCACAGGCACCACCCCTGTAGCTCCCATTGGCTGTGGTTCCTGGCCAATGGGAGCTGTGGGGGCAGCATGCAGAGCGGAGCCCCCTGGCTGCCCCTACACCTAGGAGCCGGAGGGGAGCCATTCCACTGCATCTGGGAGCCGCATGGTGCGGCCCACAACCCTGCTCCCCTGGAGGGGGGCAAGCTCCAGACCCCACTCCCCAGCAGGAGCTCGAGCACCAGATTAAAATGGCTGGTGGGCCGGATGCAGCCTGTGGGCCGTAGTTTGCCCACCCCTGCTCCAGAACCACTGAGGTGAATACAAGCTCCTCAACCGAAAGGCTGAACAACTCCCCAAAATTCCTACACTCCTCACAATTCACATTTTCAGAAGAATAAAATGTGAATAAGACTGCACTCATACAAATCATATTTGAACTATATAAGTAGTTTGTTGGATAATGCGGACATGATCAAATAGAATTTTATATTTCTTGCCATGCAAGGCAACAAGTTATGCAAACATGAATTATATAATTTATGTCATGATGTCAGCCTACCCTGACCCATCATTCTGAATCTGCTACAAAACCCAGGTCTCCTGTCTTGCTACACTGCTGTCACTTACTTAAACTAGTATTCTCTCTGCATAATTAACTCAAGTGGTTTTACTCAGCCACCTAAAATCTATTTACACCCTGGCTCTAAGGCAGTTCTAATTTACTCAACATGTTATATCAAGGAATGTTATGCTTTGGTTTGCTTTAGCTTAAAGGAAATGAATATTAGGGTAGGTCTATACTTACCTCTGGGTCCGGCGGTAAGCAATCGATCTTCTGGGATCGATCCCGGAAGTGCTCGCCGTCGACACCGGTATTCCTGCTCAGCGAGAGGAGTACATGGCATCGACGGGGGAGCCTGCCTGCCGCGTCTGGACTTATTCACGTAGCTGAAGTTGCGCATCTTAGTTCGAAGTGGGGGGTTGGTGTGGACCAGGCCTTAGTTGAGTTGAAAAACTATTTTTAAAGGGAGTTACTGAAACATGAGGTAAATATCCTAGATCTAGACACATTGTAAAGCCTTCAAGAATCCGACTCAACTATAAAAATGTTCTTAAGTGGATGCCAAAAAGGCAAAGTTACTAGTGAATTGTACATTTTGTGTTAGGCTACTGAAAGTACTCATCTACTGAAGACCTATAACCTAACTTAACTATGGTTTCCCTTTTTAAAATTCTAGGTGTGGTCCTTTAATGACACATGAAATTTATAAGAGCAAAGAATGCGTACAGTCAATAATAAATTAAAATATGGGCAGAGGATTAAGTATAATTTACAGCATCTGTCTAGTGATGCCTCTCCACCCACACTGACCCTAGCACTGCTACAGACCACATTCCATCAATATTTACTCAAAATTTGAATTTATGGCCAAAATAATAGGAAATAGGAATATTGCAGAGGATAATATAACATATCTTGTTGACATTATTAATAATATTATATGCTTTCATTGATCAAGGCTGGAAAACTATAATATATTAGAATATAGGAACTGAGTCTATTAAAGTTAAGCATGAATCAATTGGGAGAGAGACATAACCAAGTATTTAATGTTTGATGTCAGGAAGCTTGTCAACAGACAGAGAAATTGCTCAGATTTAAACAAAAACAAAACAAAACAAAAACAAACACCCTTAAATATGTCCTCATTAGATGCAAATTAAAATGCTGAATAAGCAGTGGGCCACAATTACAAGCTAAAGAAACAGCAGGTAAGAAACCATTTTCATTGATCAATTATAAAAAAAAAACCCTAACATATTATAGTAAATATTCTGCATAAATTCTCCCTTCATGAATATGGAACATTATGAAGTAAGAACTTTATGTGTCAGTTGAAATTTTGGAGCCAGAAAGGGATTTACATATCATGAAATATAATATGTACAGTACTACCCTGAGACTATAGTGTTTTTAAGAATACTTTAACAAGTATATGGTTTTACAGTAAGCTAAGATACTGGGAACTTCAAGAGCTGCTAAAAAAAACCACTCTTTAGAAAAGCCTTGAAAATTAGGATTCTGAGGCCAAAACTTTTACTATTGAGCCAATTAAACTTATCTAATAACAGCCATGCAGGGACAGATTTCAAAGGTATTTATGTGCCTAAACATGTAGGTATGTGCCTACTGGGATTTTGAAAAGCACAGCAAGTTTGGTACCTAACTTCCGTAGTCACCAGGAACCACCATTAGATAGAACTTCTTTGCAAAAAATCATTAAACACTATTTTCCTGCAAAACTTCAGATCACCTCAAATATTAACTCACCAAATGCATGGTACAGATATGGTCAGTGAAAGTTTTGACTTGTACTATAAATTATTTATCTAGTGAAACTTTGGCTTTACAATGGAAATGCAAACACTCCTTACTATCATGAATAAAAATAATTAGTAAGTAGAGTTTGCATTTCCATTATAAAACCCAATGTTCATACTTTAATATCCCAGTGATTTTAATTATATCAAGCTAAAACTTGAAAAGTTGATAGCCTGAATGCAAAGTGTTTTGCTTGTTTCCTTATAAATAAATGTGTGTATAGAATGATACTAATCTCAGTAATGCTGGTGTACTTTGAAAATCTTCTAATATTCATGAATAGCTATGTGCAGCATCAGATTGTTCAAGACCCACTGCGGTGAATGTCCATGTATGTGAAGCTAGATTTAAGCTTACTGTGTTTATTCATGATGAAGACCACACTGATGAAAATGTGTCAGGATTCACTTTCCATTGAAGATAAGTCAGAAGCTGAAGGCATATGGTATTAGATCACCGATTCCACTGCAAGTATAGTCTCCATTATAGAGAGCACATCAGATATTAAACTGACACCAAACTTTATCTTAGCTAAAAGACTAATATGAATCTTATTTATTTAATTCATGAACAGTTCTGCTCTTCTAAACTACTTTTCCCAAAACTTTTCTCCATTGGATTATACTTCTAAACCTCGCCTCTTTCGCTTACTTTTAACAATTAAGTTACTGACCAATCTTTTTAGTACACTGAATGCAGAGTGTACTGTAGATTGAGGAGAAGACAGTACAGTCTAGTGCAGAGGACTAGGCTCTAAAATTCTAGGGTTCTATACATGCTTTCATCATTGATTTTCTCTATATGACCTTGGGTCAGACATTATTTATGTTCAGCTACTTAATATGAGTGTTGCTGTTGTTGTATTGTACAATAAACATATTAGGCCAGGAAGTTTGGGAATGAACAGGGTCATTTGTAAGGGCTTCACCCAAGGTATGCACTCTGAAAAGCCTCACTTTCCTTACCATATCACATTCAAAAGTGTGGGCTGATGTTAAAAGTCTGCTCCCAACACATCCTGCAGAGTGGATGTATCTTAGTACCATCTCTATTGATTTTCATTCCTACATTGTGTTCTGTATGCAGTCTTACAATAGTGAATGTTATTTTCTGAGATGCTTTGATATCAATAAGAGGATCTTTCATGTTCTAACCATTTATTTCAGTTAATATTTCCCTTGATAGAACATCAATATCCTTAATGATTGTCATTTCAATCTGTTTCCAATCTTCCAGGTTTGGCCAGGTCATCAGCTACCTCACTCCCTTAAACCCAAATGTGTGATGGAGTCAATTGAAAAGTCAATTGATTGCCTCACTTTCTGATCCTCAGAGCCTCCTTATGAACCGCACCATTGTTAGCATTCTGGTTTCTTCAAAAGGAATTGAGGATCAGTGCCTACAAGTCAATAAACATCACAACATCCACCTCTGTTTCTGTTCATGTCTTGCAGTACAGTAAGAATAGCTTTCAGTTTGGCTGTACAGTTCATACATATCCTGAACTAGTGTTCTTTCTTGTACTCTCTCCATTACACCACTGGATGAAGATGCTACAACCACCATTCTTGAAAGATCTGTCTGCCAAACCATTGGCGTACACATGAATCTATCTGCTTTGTGACTGATGCTGTTAGATGGTCTTTTCTACCCTTCTCCTCAGTGCAGTCAAGTCCATGTGTTCCTTTGAGCAAGATTCCAAAAGGGAGAGACATTTACTAAAGCAAATAGGTTCATACGGAGATATTATTGGGCATACAAATTTCTTCACACAGTCTACTCTACTAATGTTAAGTGTTTCCAGTTCTTCAGTAGCTTTTACAAATTTTTGAAACAAATTGTTTCAGTCTTGATTTGGTTTTCCCATTTTTTGACAGACAGACCTGAATAATAATGACAGTTAGGTGGGAAACAAAGACAATTTCCATACTGAATTAGCTGTGCTTTTCAACAATTCTTAAGTACTTGAACATCAGACTCTTGTTCACAAATTACAGTTGGAGTAGATCTGATGGGTGTTGCTAGTTTTACTTGATGTTTATAAAATGCCTGGCAATTGCTAGATGACTGATAATAATAGTAATAACTATCATAATAAGTGTCTTTCATTAGTAGATCTCAAAGCGCTTTACCAAATAAGTCAGTATCATCATGCCTATTTTACAGATAGGGAAACAGGGAAGTAACTTGCCCAAGGTCATCCAGAAGGCCAGACAGAGCTGGGAATAAAACCCAGCTCTCCTGGGTCCCAGTCCAGCACTGCATTCACTAGGCTACACTGTTGTAGAAGGGCCAGATCCACAGCTGGTGTAAACGTGTGTGGCTCCATTGACTTCATAGATTATCTATGACAATCTACAATAGCTGAGAATCTGATTCTATATACAAAAAATTTATTACACTGAAAATTATAACTGAATAGAAATGATGTCTGGTTTTGTTATTCTCTTTATTACATACACATACTGTACTTTTGACAAACTAAGCCTTGTTTTAGAACATTTTAACTGATGGAAAGAGCATCATGATTCCCTTTATTAAGTAAGCCAAATAGATTTATGTTACAGTATCTAACTCTTTCCAGAATCCAGTTAGTTTGTTTCCTATAGATTACTTTCCAAAAGTTAACTGGGTGTTTTTGAAAAGTGCCTGGCAGACAGTACGGGAAATAGACTGGATATACTGAGAGATAAACAGTGCAACTTAAAATATGTAATTACATTCTACATTTATTACTTACAATTATCATTTTTTGAAAATGGATCTGATAAGTCTTCCCTCCACAGCAGGATTAACATATGTGGACTACAGATTTCTGGTTATGCAGTATTCTAAGGTAGTATTTCTCTAACATTGTGCTTTCCTGTGATTCCCCAAGAAATACATTAGAACAAGTGTGCCGCATGCTTTTAGAGTTGCTTGTCGATTTAATAGGAAGGAAATAGGTGCTTTTCTTTCTAACATCTACATTAAAATGAGTAGGGTTCAAAACTCTTAATAAAACTAAGACAGTAATTACTCACACTGCTACTTTTAAACATTTGACATGCAACATACTAACAAGCCACACAGAAAACTTGAATTTGCAAATTGCGGTATATGTAGAACAGATACAGCTTGCAGGAGGGTGAAGGGTGGGAAGGGAACAGGTAATAAGAATGACCTGACTTTTGAACTATGGCCTGACCTGAAAACTCATGCCTTATGACATACAAAGTAGAGAAGCATTTTGGGAATTGAAAGCCAATACAAATGCTTTCATGTGCAGTTCTAAGTTCTGGCTCTGGACCAATGACAACAAAATAAAATACTGATCCCTGAAGTTGAAAATTTTGAATTGAAACTCATTTCAGGTGCTTTTTATTTTTTGCAAATATGAAAAGAGGAAAACAAACTCTGTCCTCATCCGCAGTCAGTAATTCACGAGAAGAGTCCTGTTTTGCACCCATCAATTACTGTACATCCATATTCTTTTGATTAAATGGGAAATACCAAATCAAATGACCCATTCTCTAAATATCTGTAAATGCTTAAATTCTTTGCTCTTTTAAATACTTTACTGAAATCATTAACTGCATAGCCAATCAGCAAACTGAAATTATATATAAATAGGCTACAAAGTTTTAAAAACTATTAATAAATGAAATGGGCAATTCTGGAGTCAGAGTATTGCAACTTCACTTAAAAGGGGAAAACATCAAGAGACACACAGTTCCTTCAAGAGCTTAGGCAACAAATATTGTTTTTGGTATTTATCTTGCTGAATACTTTCAAAGATGTATCTTAGACTTAGAATTCAGGAAACACTCGTGACTTCAATGAAGATCTATAACAGTAAAGCTTGTAGGACAAAACCCTGTTAGTCTATCAGTCTCTCCATGGATAGTCTATCAGAAGTCCATTGACAGCTTACATAATTAATTTGTTGGTATGATGTTCCAAATAAAGATGTCACACAAATAAAAATAAATATATTTCCATATTTTGAAGGCTTAGGAGAGTAACCTCTCTACTGAAATAATGAACACATATCAAGTTATGCTTTTTAATACAATTCAAATTAAATGTCAGCATTAAAGTCTTGGGCTACATGGTAACTCATTTTCAACCAAAATGCTGCTGTTATTTCTGAAAAGTTACCTGATACACATAGGATTTTTAATTAACTACCTTACTCATACACCTTACAGGTTCTAAATTAACTGTATCAGCTGAAGAATGGGACTGCAGTGTCACTGTAGACAGTCCAATGAAAACCCATCCACATTGTGCAGCTACAGTCAAAAAAGCAAAGAAGTCTTAGAATGCATATGGAATGAGATGGTGAATAATACTAAGAACATTATAATACTTTTACTTCACTCAGTGGCACTGCCTTATCTGGAATACTGCATGCACTACCAACACAGCTCACAAAGCATATTGCAAAACTATAGGGGAGCGCACTGAGCATAATCAAGGGTCTGGAAAAACTCTCATATGAAGAGAGATTGAAAAGTTTAGGATTGTTTACTATAGAAAGTAGACCATAAGAAGTATATGATAAAATAACAAATGGTATATAAAAGGTAGATTGGAACTTCTGTTCTCCCTGTCTCATAACACACAAACAAAGGAGCATTCAATTAAGTTAAAAGGTGGGAAATTAAAATTGGATAAACGGAAATACTTTTATACACAATATGTAATTAACTGTAGCACTCCTTTCCACAATAAGTCATTGAGGCCTAGAACTTTATAAGATTCTAAAAGAGATTGGATATTTATATGAATATCAGGAATATCCAGTTATAATAATTAATTACAACAAATTTTGGAAGGGACGGTCAACTTTATGCTTCAGGTTTTAAACCAATCTTAACTATTAGAAACCGGGATGAGACCTTTGCGAGCAGATTATCCCTCATCTGCCTACTGTAGAGTTCTTACCCTTCCCTTGAAGCATCTAGAGCAGGTATCTCAAACTCAAATCACCACGAGGGCCACATAAGGACTAGTACATTGGCCAAAGGGCCGCATCACTGACACTTTTTCATATAAAGGTACAAAAGCCCCACCCCCACTCCACCCCTACCATGAGGCCCTACCCCGCCTCTTCCAACCCCTTCCCCAAATCCCTGCCCCGCCTCTTCCCCTAAGCGTGGCTCCCTGCTCCTCCCCTCTCTCAGCTGTTTGGCAGCGGGAAGCACCTGGAGGTAGGCAGAGGAATGGGGACGCGGCGCGCTGGCAGGTGGGGGGGGAGCGGTGGGTAAGGGAAGCTTGGCAGTAGCAGGAAATAACTCTGGAGGGCACTGGGAGCTCGGCGGGCCGCAGCAAATAACTCCGCGGGCCACATGCTTGAGACCTCTGATCTAGAGGCTACGGTCAGAAACAGGATACTGAAGTAGATGGACCTTGGATGTGATACAGAATGGCATTGTTCTATATACTTCTAACCTTTTTTCTACTTTTTGTCTCAAATAAATTTTTTTTGCCAACACATAAATCACTCAAGGCTCCAAGTAATTAATATATTGTAGTATCAATAATTTGCCACTAATCAAAATATATTTAAAAATTTTTTACACATTCACTATTTGCTACAGTGAAAAGACAAATACAGCCTCGTTGCTGCCAGCACTTTGATACATGCTTAACTTTATATACTGTGCATGGTCCCATAGACTTGCAATCTGATCCAGGTGGGCCACACCCTTATGCCCACACAAACTTTCACTGAAGTCAGTGGGGCTCTCTATAGGAGTGCAAGGACCAACCACAGAGATCAAATTTCTGGATCTGTAGTCATTACTATTCCTAACTAAATCATCCACAAGAACACTATACTGTAAGAATATATGATTCCTGTATTTTTGTCAGGTTTGAAAAAAACATTATATGTTTAAAATACACACATATATATTTAGCATCTGACAATTGCTTTGAGACTTTCTTGATCAGTTTATAAATGATCCGTTTAAAGTTGATCAGTTTAAAACTAAGAGTTTTTGTCTTAGTAGGTCATTTTCTACAAACTCAGGTCAACTAGGGAATTTGCATTAGGTCATATGCAAACCAAATCCAAGACTTGTGCAGATTTATTCCTAACAGGAAGTCTAGGGCTCAGTTCATGGTCTATAGTCATGGTCTTCAAGCAAGATCTACTGGCTACACAATAAGAAGCAAATGACACTCAAGCCTTTCTTACCTTCAAAATTTTAAGTCACATATGCCTTTTTAAACTGTATTACATTAACTTGCTAAAGAAATTTTTAGAAAGAACAAGAACTGCAGTTCTGTAAGCACATAACGTAATCTGAACTCTGTAGAATTCATCAAGATATATAAATATTTGGATATGAAAACACTTTTTCATTAAATCAAGTTGTCTCATAAATGCTCTCTACTGCATTAGAAAAAAAAGAAACAGATATATGCAATTAGGCACAGACTGCAGTAAATGTTGCATCTAATATTCACATAGAATAAAAAAAATTACAGTTGCAAAATTACACTTAACTTTCTTTTGCCTTTAAATGGTTTAAAGACAATAACAGCACACTAACATTTTGGAAAGCCATACATTAATGAGAAAGGAAAGAGAATTTCTAACTGTAAAATAATGGAGATTATGCAGCAATTTCCAAAGAAATTCAGTTACAAAACTTTTAGAGGATGAATGTCTTGATTAGGTCTCAGATAGGAGACAAACACACAATGTGAGAGGCAGAAAAAAAGCTGTTTAAAATCAGGGGGATAGGAAGAATTCCTTTAAGCATAAATAACTTTATCTAGCACCTCAATTTTATGTTCTTTTTGTTTCATCTGTAATTAACCACATAACAAAAATGAAAGTGAAAGAGGGGGAGCATGTAAAAAGGAAAATTTAGTTTTTGAGGGGAACACATGGTGGCTCTTGTGATTTGTGGGGCCCACAATGAGGGAATGGGGGTATTGGGGATTAATTGCCTCTTCTTCCCAATACTAGAGGGAAATTTTGGCTACTTGGACTGTTATGTGTTGTAATACTATCAAAGGGGTACATGTTGCCAACTTTGGGACTACCCTGGTCATCTTACCCAGTGCTCTCCTGCCCCCCACTTCCCCCTGGCCACTATCTGTGAGGTCAGAATATAGGTTGATTGCTCCATTCCACTCCTGGTGCCTGAAGGGATAATAGCACGGCAGGACTGCACAAGACAGCAACTCACAACCAGCATGAAGGCAGTGAAGAAAGATCAAGATGAACCATGACTTATTCACAGCAGCCATCAAGATTTATAGACAAGATGGGTCAGGTAATATCTTTTATTAGACCAACTTCTGTTGGTGAGATAAGCTTTTGAGCTTACACAAAGCTCCAATAAAAGATATTACTTCACCCACATTGTCTCTCTAATATCCTGGGACCTACTGCATACATCAAGATTTATATGCAGACCACATGGTGAAAGGACAAAAGGGGTGCACTTCATTGAAATAGGCAAGTGTTTTCTGGAGGGTCAAGGGGAAAAACAATAAGTTTTTAATGTCTCACTCTTTTTGTGGTAACAGATGCCAGTGCAAAGCGGGTGTAAAAACCTCCCATACTCTTCTGGTAGGGTTTTACACTTGCTTTGCACAAGTGTAGCTAACTCTGCAAAGCAGCGGAGAGTCCAGACCCTCGTACTATCATTTGCCTGTAAAGCACCATCCACATTGATGGTGCTGGCTAAATAAGGAATCCAGACTTGCAAGATCTCAATTCACAAAGTGTGTTCATGCGTATGTACTGTGTGTACCGTTCGTGGGTGTGTGCACATACTGCATGGGGCGGGGGGGTGTATGTACTCTGGGTGCATACAGTATGCGTGTACTGTGTGTGTATGGTGTGGGAGCACGCATACGGGGTGGGTGTATTATGCTGGGGTGTGCACACGGGATGGGTGTGTTGTGTGGAGGGGATGTGTACTGTGTGTGGGGTGGGTATGCTCTGGAGAGGGGTGCGTGGGGGAACACACAATATTGTCTATGTCGATGGCTGGGCAGGTGGTCACTCGGTGTTGTCGGGACTGGCCTCGTGGCGGGGGCGAAGAACCACCACACTACTGATAACGAACAAGCTAGTGCCAGGCAGGCCTAAACGCAGGCGGCGGGCGGGAGGGGGGAAGGAGCAGGCGGCCCGAGCCAGCGTGTGCGGGGTGGGAGCGGGGCCGGGGGCCCAGGTGGGGAAGAGACACGACAGTGGGCTCACTGCTGCGCCGGCAGAGCAGGGCCCAGAGGCTGCGGGGGGGGTAAACTGGAGGGGGGAACGCTGCATCCGGGTCTCACTCACTCACCTATCATGGCCACGGTGGGGGGAGGGGAGGGAGCGCGCGCACGCACCCGTCCCGTCCGCGCTCGCAGCTCAAATTCTCGCCTTCAGCACTCTGACTGAACACGCAACTGCGGGGCGAGCCGGCGGGACTGCTGAGTCATAGTGCGCATGCGCACACTTGGAGCGTGCCTGCCGATCGCTTAGTACTCTGGGTAGCGTAGTTCTCTCGTGCGTACGCTCTTTCCTGCTCTCGCCGGGGCTGTTCCACGTGATCGGCGCAATTTCACCCCCCCTCACGTGACCGCAAACAGAAGCCGGGCAGGTTGTTGACACGTTGCCTAGCAACCGTGAGGCGTCCCTGGAAGCGTGTTGGTGTTAGCGACAAAGTGAGGCAGTGTCCCGCCCTCCCAGCCAGACCCCTCACAGGAGCCTCCATAGGCAACAGGCGGGGGTGAGGAAGAAGAAGGGCAGCAGCGGGTGAGGAAGGGCGGCAGGGGCAGGGGTGAGGAGGAAGAGGAAGGGCAGCAGGGGTGAGGAAGGGGGACAGGGGGTGAGGAAGAAGAAGGGCAGCAGGGGGTGAGGAAGGGCGGCAGGGGCAGGGGTGAGGAGGAAGAGGAAGGGCAGCAGGGGACGAGGAAGGACAGCAGGGGGTGAGGAGGAAGAGGAAGGACAGCAGGGGGTGAGGAAAGGCAGCAGGATGGTGAGGAGGATTTATTTTTTCCCAATTTATTCTTTTAGCCTATATATTTAATTCCTGTCCCCCACAAAGGTGCCTGGGGACATGGTGGCAGAGAAAGATGGTTCGAGCCCCCCGAAACTCACTAGAGAGAGACCCCAACAACAACAGCAGCCACTGGGGCAGCTGAGGAGAACCAAGCAGCAGGTCACAGATGGATTCACTGTTAAAGCCATGATGAGAAACACTGTGGTATGTTTGCTGCCAGTAAAGAGGTTTTTAATTTGTTTAGTCTCATGTGCCTATGAAGCAGGTTCAAGGGTGGGGTCGGAGCCTGCCAGAAAGTATGCAGGGTTGGCATGATTTTAACTGAGATTAATTGGTCATGGAAATAGCTTTCAGACCTTGAAGAAATGTCATCTTGAGGTAATGGGTGGTCTCTCAGGATATTGTGATACTTCAGGTTAAAATGTGCCAGTTTTGTGTTGCCGTGTATGTTGTTATATTGTTTTGCATAATCAAATCATATTGAATCAAATTCCAACCTATTATGAAGTTATGTCCAAACATAATTATGTTGTACTTTGTTAAAATGTTATCATGTCATGCCATGACACTGTGTCAAAAAGTCTTCACCTTGTGTCACTGTATGGTGAAATTATGACATAAATGTCACATCATATGATGAAAGTTTTTCTTTGCAAAGGAGATGGTCCTTAAATCCTCAGCTCAGAGATACTATAGAAATGCAACATATTACTATTAATTATTATTCTAAGTATATATTTTAGTTAAAGGAAAACCCATACAAAGAGGTAGGAGAAAACAGTTGAACATCACATGAAAAATACAGCATTTTTAAAAGAACTTCCAAAAATAATCATCAAAAACCTTTCACACAGTATTAGAAAATATTACCTTGGAAATAAACATTTATTTTCTAGTGGCTAGCTCTTTAGCATGAGGATCACAAATAGGGGTTGATCCATCAACCTTTACTTTAACTAACAGTCTTTACAGAAGTAGTTCTATTAAAGTGTGTGGGACTTCTGCCATGAGTAAAGATTGCAATATCACACCCTGTGTCTGTAGTAAACCTTTCCTACAGTAATTGTTGTAACTGATTGTGTCCATTAAATTTAATAAATAAACCTCAAAGCTTCTGGTAATGCTGCTCAATTTCTAAGTGGGATGTGCTGTTATGAGCACACAACATCTGTGCTCAAAGCTCTGGATTGGCTTTTTGTTTGCTTTTGGGTACAGTTCAAGGTGTTGGCAACAGTCTTTCTCTTTCTCTCTTTTTAATTGCATATACGTTCCCAATAATAATTACAAAATGCATGAAAAAAACCCTAGAAACTGATATCACACAGTCTCTGGAATTCATTATATATATCAAAATTTAAAAGAAAAACAAACAAACAAGTCTACCTTAAATATATTGAGAAGCATTGTACTCTGTAGAATATATCTGAGAAATAACATTTTCCCCTTCTAGAGGCCTCAGTTGGACTAACAAACAACAATAATTATGAGCAAAGCCCCTCCCAGCACTGACTTATTATCATGTAATAATAAAAAAACCTTTATTATTTAATGTTAGCAGCCAAATCAGTCATACCCAGGTGCTTAACTTTATGCATAATCACATTAACTTCAATAAGATTATTCATAGGGCATAAAGTTAAACACATGCATAAATCTTTGCCTAAATTAGGCCTTACAGACACAAAACATGAAATGTAAAAAACTATAGGGCTATAACATAAAACAAGCATATGAACAAAAATGATTAGGGGTATGGAATGGCTGCCATATGTGGAGAGATTAATAAGACTGGGACTTTTCAGCTTGGAAAAGAGACGACTAAAGGGGGATATGATTGAGGTCTATAAAATCATGACTGGTGTGGCAAAAATAAATAAGGAAGTGTTATTTACTCCTTCTCATAACACAAAAACTAGGGATCACCAAATGAAATTAATAGGCAGAAGGTTTAAAACAAACAAAAGGAAGTATTTTTTCACACAGCACACAGTCAACCTGTGGAACTCCTTGCCAGAGGATGTTGTGAAGGCCAAGACTATAACAGGGTTCAAAAAAGAACTAGATAAATTCATGGAGGATAGGTCCATCAATGGCTATTAGCCAGGATGAGCAGGGTTGGTGTCCCTAGCCTCTGTTTGCCAGAAGCTGGGAATGGGCGACGAGATGGATCAGTTGATGATTACCTGTTCTCTTCATTCTCTCTGGGGCACCTGGAATTTGCCACTGTTGGAAGACAGGATACTGGGCAAGATGGACCTTTGGTCTGATCCAGTATGGCCATTCTTATGTTCATATGAACCATCAATAAACTTGAATCTGAATCTTATTTTAGTGATCAGTATATAGATAACTGTTTGTTAACTATTACTATTATTGCTTTTAATTCACAAAGTCTCCAGTCAGGATTTGGGCTCTGTAGAAACACAAAGAACTGTATAATCACCACTCTGAAGAACTCAGAACTATAATCTATGCTCTACCACATCTGAAAGATTGGAACCCCAACTGGCATAGAACATTTATCTCTAATTCTGAGGTTCATGAGTCCTCCATTTAGAACCCATAAGTGTGTATTTCCTAGATCATAATTATGTTTTTCTAATAGTTCTCACATCTACAGTATGTGCTAGTAAGCTACAGGCCTCATGTCCAAAACCTCATTTTTACATTTTCCCCAAGACCAGCTGGTCTTTGATGCTCATTTCAAATTTGTTTCCAATTTTGTTCAGGATTTTCATTTAAATCAGTCTATGACTTTGACTGGTATTTTTATCTGCACTCACATTCATCCCACATTCTCCATAAGATGAACATTAGACAGTTTCCGTCCTTTGATTTAGACAGGCCATAGATCTTTTGTGAATCCTATTTTCTTTTCTTGAGTCCTGTGAATAAGTTTAGTGGCATTTCCATCCTTCAAATTGTTGGGCAATTATTGGCTGCAAATGCACAGACATGAGTTCACGAGACAATTTTCTCTATATATACCTCTGCTAGAATATTATATAAAGTTCTGAGCGCCTTGGGTCAGGTCCACAAAAGGACTTAGGCATTGCAATGCTGAATGTTGCAGCACCTAATTTTTATGTGGTCAGAAAATTACAGGAACAACGAACACTGTGATTCACAAAGCCTGAGGTTAGCGTTTAGGCTTTCTATACAATGAATGGGGAGAGATAGGTACCTAAGATGTGATCCACAAAAACCAGCATGCTAGGTATGGGAGCCCATCTCCTGGAGTCAGGAGGCTTAGGTGTCTAAGCTATTTTTTGCAGGAATGAGTGAGGTGTCTGCCTTGCTCCACACAAGACAGCCAGAGGAGGTGGTGCTCATTGTATAACTGTTAGTCTAGTGGTTAGAGCACTCATCTGGGATGTAGAGCCCCATGTTTAAGTCCCCCTTCTGCTGGCAGGGGAGAAAGGATTTAAACAGGGATCTTCTCTCTTTTTGGAATGTGCTCAAACCACTGGGCTATGGGATCTTCTGGTGTGAGGTTCCCTCAATTTCTCCTGTTGTAGCTTTTCCACTGTAGATAAATAATTAAAGAGTGATTGGAGAAGGGGGACTGCACCTGGGGTCTCCCACATGGGTGGCCTACCTACCAGTCTACGAGTTATTCTTTCTCTCTTGTTGGTCCTATGACTTTTCCCCCCGTGGATAAATACTTGAATAGTCACTGAATGAGAGAGAGCTGGAAGTTGGGAGATTCAGGTTCCAGTCCCCCTGCTCCAATCACTCTTTTGTTATTTATCCATGGTGGAATAGCTTCAACAGGAGAGACTAAGGGAGCCTGCCATCAGAATTTCCCAGAGCTCAGTGGTTAGAGCACTCTCCTAAAGGTAGTATACCTCTGTGCAAATTTTGAATGAGACCCGATCTGATAGGTGGCTTCAGATGTTCTTCCATCTAGCCTCCCCCCAGTTTTTGGATTCTTCTGGGGCTAGAAGGGAGATAGGCAACTGGACACCTAGTGTAAAGCAGCAATGTCACACTCAGAGGCAGAAACTTAGGCACGGAGGAAACTTTTTCCATGACAAGTTAGGTACCGAGTGAGTTTAAGTGCCTACAGTGTTTGGTGTACGTTTTATGAATCTCACTGGAGACAAAAAATGGGATTTAAGCACCCAGTCTGGGGCTTAGGCTCCTAAGTACCTTTGTTGATCAGGGCTCTTGATAGTAGAAAAATACTGACACACTGGAGAGAGTGTAGGGAATTTCTAATCTTACTACTTGCTGTTCTCCCAATGTTGGTAAATTAACTTGTAAACTTCCTACCATTGTTGTTATCTTATTTTCAGGTATTATTTTCTATTATACACTTCATATCTTGGGTAGATTGCATCTAATGTATCAGGAATGTTTTAAATAACAGCTCTCTCCTGTTTTCAAAACAACAAACCCCAGGCAAGCCCCAAGAAATGACATTCTTTCGGCCTTCAGCAGACATATGGGCTGTGGAAACCAGATAATTTCTTTTTAATTTGGTCTTCATGCTGCAGCTTTATCATCTAAAATCTTCTGTGACTCAACATACATTTGTTTACCCATTATGTAACACTTTCTTCATCATATTGATCATTAATAACTTATAATTCACCATTACTTTCCTAGGGTTACCATATCTCAAAAATAAAAAAAGAGGACCCTCCACGGGCCCTGGCCCTGCCCATTTCCCCAACCCCTAGCCCCGCCCCAACCCCACCCTTTCCCCACCCTAACTCCGCCCCCTCCTCCCTTCCACTCCCAGCCAGGGGGAAAGGGCTGCCCCAGTGCTACCGGCTTCAGGGTTTGCCGGGCAGCCTCCAGACCCTGCGCCCCCAGCCGGCGCTCCCTCAGCGCAGCTGGAGCCCGGGAGGGGAAGCGCCCAGCCGTGGGCACAGGGTCTGGAGGCTGCCCAGCAAACCGTGAAGCCGGTAGCGCTTGGGCTTTGGGCAGCCCCTATGCCTCCGGACCCTGCGCCCCCAGCCGGGCACTTCCCCTCCCGGGTTCCGGCGGCGCAGGGTCCGGAGGCACGGGGGCTGCCCGAAGCCGGTAGCGCTCGGGCAGCCCAGCTCTTAAACAGAGCCGAAGAGGAGCAGAGCCTCCCGGCGCGGTGGCTCTGTGTAACTGACACTGTGTCAGTTACACAGAGCCGAAGAGGAGCAGAGCCGCTGCGGCTGGAGGCTCTGCTCCTCTTCGGCTCTGTTTAAGAGCCGGGCTTTCCGAGCGCTACCGGCTTCCGGCAGCCCCCGTGCCTCCGGACCCTGCGCCGCTGGAGCCCGGGCGGGGAAGTGCCCGGCTGGGGGCGCAGGGTCTGGAGGCACGGGGGCTGCCCGAAGCTGGTAGCTCTCGGGCAGCCCGGCTCTTAAACAGAGCCGAAGAGGAGCAGAGCCTCCCGGCGCTGCGGCTCTGCTCCTCCCCGACTCTTCGGCTCTGTTTAAGAGCCAGGCTGCCCGAGCGCTACCGGCTTCGG